>NC_079191.1:131220720-131553720 GCF_029499605.1 Hyla sarda | reverse complement strand
AAGTGTATTTGTATTGGTATGTATTCACATTCCCTCCCTCAGTGCTCCACCCTGGTGCAGAGCCTACTTAATCACGTTACACCTGTTGCCTGTCAAGGCCGGAAGAAGTGTAATTTGACGCAAAACAGACCTGTTGTCTCAAACTCCCCTTGCACCAGATCCCCTCTCCCTGCACTGTCCCACTTGTCGTTTCCTGGCATCTGGATGGAGATTATGCAATAAAGCAACAATTCTCTACAGGATGGTGAGTGCTTCATAATTATCTCACTTGGCTATTATATTAAAAAGCATACAAAGGTGGCTGTGCATAGAGCGGCCATCCTGCCGGCAGCTCGCACAAGGTACACGATGCAAGTGGGAAACAACTGACCGGAGGCTGCGTGTCACTAGGAAGGAGGAGTGGATCGCTGGTGTCAACGATCCATGGGCCCTCCCAAGCAAGCCTCAATCCATTGTGGGTGGGAGAATTCGGATCGCCATCAGCCTCCGGTCAGTTGTTTCCCACTTGCATCGCGGACCTTGTGCATGCTGCCAGCGGGATGACCGCTCTATGCCCAGCCACCTTTGTACTATTTTTAATGGTGTAACTTTATGACAATGCTGAATGGGGGGTCATAGGTTATAGGTATGTTTTGATATAACATGATGTAACATCCTGCTGCGGGTCACATGATTAATCCTTGGGAGGGGTTTTGCGCATCAGCTGTCTGCCTGGACTCCTCATTATTGGTAGTTGTGACATATATATAGGAGGGGTTTCCCCTGTCATGACCTTACCTCAAAAGAACCTTGGAGCAAAACGTTGGGTGGTGGAGGCTTACACACTGTTTTTGTCCACTTGGTAATAATTGTTATTACTTTTGTGTTCTCCCCTTTGTCCTCTATTAATATTCTTTTGCTGCTTATTTGTATGTGTGATAGAGGGGGTGTGAGATGCAGGGCAGATGGAATTACCCTAGGGGCAGATGGCATTAACCCCTTGTATTCGTGATGCCAGGGCGTGGTTTATCCTCAATACCACCCGAAGGTATACCGCTGGATCCTGGGCTAAGCACAGGGGCAATAATGACTCCGATGCAAAGTTACAGACAATGGTAGCTTTACTGAGTGACAGATGGTACAGTCTATACAGTTCAGCCAGGCCCAAGGAGGTGACCAGTGACTTCAGAGACCTTAAGTGCTTGCTGGGACTTGCAGTAGATTTGGACAATTTTAGTGCAGGCCACTGTGACTTGACAATAGATGACTGTGACTGACTTGATTTCAGACTGACAATGCAGTGGTTGTAGCTTTCTTGTAGAATTGTGGCTGCTGGACTGACTTGAGGCCTCCTATGGACTCCAGACACACTCTAGGACTTGACTGCACTGCAACTCAGCAGAAAGAGAACAAAGAGACTCCTCTCAGGGCTTTTATAGGGGAGACTCTGGTGGGGTTCCATAGGCCACCCTTAAGTCACATGGTCACTGATACCTCCTAGGTTACACTCACATGACAAGTCACATGACAACTGATGATCACATGTTAACCTCTCTTAAAGTAATAACACTTTCTATATGCATTATACAGTATAACACATGGCAAACAATATATACATAAGGGGACAGGTGAAATGGGGCCCAGGGCACACTGTAAGGAGGTTGCCTGACAGGGCAGCAAGGGTATGGGGCACAACTCCCATATTGGGCCACCACATATGCACTTTGCATGTATTTACTGCTATGACTCTTATTATACTGTGGACTTTGGGGAATGTAATGCACATTTGTTATAGTGACATCCACATTGCTTGTCCCATGTTATATGTAAGCCCCCATTCTTGTTCGGTTTTCCACAGTGGTCAAGTCCTGGGAAAACTAAGTGTGGGAACTCACCCAAGATTTTTACTCAATGGCTGGTCTTGCTAATGGGAACGGTGTTCCTGCTGTGGAAAAAGTGCAGGAACTAAGGTCTTACGTGTTTCTGCAGGACTTGAGCCCTGGTTTTCCACCAGCTGTACTCTCTAAAGGTCCAGAGTTATTAAACTGTGTGAGAGAAAAAGTAGATAAATTTTCCCCCAACAACCAATCACAGGTCAACTTTCACTTTACCAGAGCTGAGCTGTGATTGGTCGCTGTGGAAAAAATGTCTCCACTCTTTCTCTCACACAGTTTGATAAATCTGGGCCTCTATTTTTATGTCTTTTTAAATGTATGTCTTATTTGCATTTATGTCTCAATAAAATAGCTTTGTAATGATTTGATCTACACTCGTCCTTGTAGTTTACAGTGTAGACCTAGTTACAGTTAACATCTGTAAAAATATTTTTCAGTCCTGTTATGAATTATACAAGTTTCTAGGTTCATTCTTTTGCAGAATGCCCATTCACACCAATGTTAAGGTTTACATAGTGGAATTCTGGAGGGCAATTATGTGCGGAAGTTCCATAGAGTGAACATACCCTATATGTCCTAACTTTGTCAGTATAAATGTCGGCAAGTATGTTATTCTTTTTAGCAGAATATAGTGAATGTGGGTCAGATAGGGAAATACAAGTCAATAAATGTAATAAAGACGAGTGACATTAAAAGGAACACCGAGTCATTTTACCAATATCATCCTGTTAACGCTTATTCTCAATATTATGTGCAAAAATGCAATGCACCAATGCAACATGCACATTTTCATTCTATTGTCGCTCATTTTATTTTCTAAGGTTCAACAGTCCTTTAAAAAAAAGTGAAGCTGTTTTCTTTTGGTTTGTAGGCCATTTTAAATTATAGTTGCATCTGGCAGCATTACGATCTAGAAACAGCCCAGGAACTACAGAGTGTACTTACATTTTTACTTTGGATTCCAGTGGCTGCTGACAGCTAAGATATTTTTCAGTATTATTATCTATATCCATGTCTTCTTGGTGACTGCACAAACATATAAAATAGTCATAATTAAAATAACAAAAAACCATAAATAACATTTTCAAAACAAAATTGGTGAAACTCAAACAAACAACAACCCGTAATACGTGCAATTTTATCTGGAGTGAACAACTTCTGGACCCATTTAATAATGAAAAATACATTTTTCATGTAGTCCACTTTATTGCAGCTTGGCATAATACAGTATATTAGCTCTTCCTTTAACCCCTTAAGGACCCAGGGCGTACAGGTACGCCCTGACTTCATGGGACTTAAGGACCCAGGGCGTACCTGTATGCCCATGGGAATTCCGGTCCCCGCCGCGTGCCAGGCAAACCCCTGGGGGGGGGGTCCTGAGACCCACCATGTCAGCTATCACCGCAAATCGCCGATCAATTCATAATGGCAATTTGTGGCGATTCCGAGTCAATCGGGTCCCCGGTGACCCAGAAAAAAAAGGGTGATAGGTGCCGTTCGACACGGCACCTATCACCATGTAGCAGCAGGAGTGAGGCGGCACTGGCCACCTCACGATCGTCCTGATTCGTCGGCCATTACCGGCCCACGAATCAGGATGCCTTCTGTGGGGGTGTCCCTACCTGCACCCACTCCGCCCCTACTCCGGAGGGTGAGAGCAGGTGTCGGGAGTGTTCACCTGAAGTGGGGGCCCCTGATCCCCAGCATCAGCGGCAGGATCTGGGCCCCTGGAGCAGAGACAGCGGCAGAAGCAGGATGACAGGCAGGACATGTGCAGCAGCAGGAGGTAAGGCCGTGCCTCCTGCTGTTGCCTAGCAACAACTCCCAGCATGCACAAAAGGGCATGCTGGGAGTTGTTGTTATGCAACAGCAGAAGGCACAACTACAACTCCTAGCATGCCCTTTGGTAGTTTGTGCATGCTAGGGGTTGTAGTTAGGCAACAGCTGGAGGCAGATTTTTTCTATGAAAAAATCAGCAATTGCATAACTACAACCCCCAACATGCACAAACTACCAAAGGGCATGCTGGAAGTTGTAGTAGTGTGCCTCCAGCTGTTGCATAACTACAAGTCCCAGCATGCACTTCGGCTATAAGTGCATGCTGAGAGTTGTAGTTTGGCAACAGCTGAAGGCACACTGGTTATAAAACACTGAGTTTGTTACCTAACTCAGTGTTTTGCAACCAGTGTATCTCCACCTGTTGCAAAACTACAACCCCCAGCATGCAGGGAAAGCAAAAGAGCATGCTGGGAGTTGTAGTTTTGCAACAGCTGAAGGTTTGTCCCCCCCCATGTGAATGTAACGGGCCGGGGTTTACAGTGAGTTTCTCGCTTCAAGTTTGAGATGCAGCAAATTTTCCGCTGCAGCTCAAACTCCCAGCGGGAAACTCGCTGTAAACCCCCGCCCATGTGAATGTACCCTAAAAATATTACACTACTCTACACTACTCGTACACAAAATAAAGGGTAAAAAACTACAAATGCACACACCCTTACACAGTTACCCCTACCCTTCCCCCAATAAAAATGAAAAACGTCTCGTACGGCACTGTTTCCAAAATGGAGCTTCCAGCTGTTGCAAAACAATAACTCTCAGTATTGCCAGACAGCCATTGACTGTCCAGGCATGCTGGGAGTTTTGCAACAGCGGGAGGCACCCTGTTTGGGAAACACTGCCGTAGGGTATTTTTAGTATTGGATGCAAGCGTCATTCTGGCATCCAGGTCCGTCCCTATGCAAATCCCTAATTTAGGCCTCAAATGTGCATGGTGCTCTCTCACTTCAGAGACCTGTCGTATTTCCGTACTCGGGAGAAATTGCCTAACACATTTTGGGGGGCTTTTTCTCCTTTCACCCCTTATGAAAAGGTAAAGTTGGGGTGTACTTCAGCATGTTTATATAAAAAAATAGAATTGTTTACAATAACATGCTGGTGTTGCAACATACTTTTTATTTTCACAAGAGGTAAAAGGAAAAAAAGACCTCCAAAATTTGTAACACAATTTCTCCTGAGTATAGAAATGCTCCATGTGTGGACATGGAATGCTCTGCGGGCGCACAACAAGGCTCAGGAATGAGGGCACTATGTACATTTGAGGGGATTTGCGTGGTTGATCGTTACAGCGGTTCTGACATAAACTAAAAAAAAACACTCACATGTGACCCCATTTTGGAAACTACACCAATCACGGAATGTAACAAGGGGCATAATGAGTCTTTAAACCCCACAGGTGTTTGAATCATTTTTGTTAAATTTGGACGTGAAAATGAAAAATGTTTATTTTTTTCACTAAAATGCTGGTGTTAGACCAAATATTTCATTTTCACAAGGGGTAATAGGAAAAAAAGCCCCCCAAAATTTGTAACACCATTTCTTCTGAGTATATAAATACCCCATGTGTGAATGTAAAGTGCCCTGTGGTGCACTACAATGCTCAGAAGAGAAGGAGCGCCATTGGGCTTTTGGAGAGAGAATGTCTGGAATTGAAGGCCATATGTGTTTACAAAGCCCCCATGGTGCCAGAACAGTGGACCACCCAACATGTGACCCTATTTTGGAAACTACACCCCTCAAGGAATGTAACAAGGGGTGCAGTGAGCATTTATGCCCCACAGGTGATTTTTTGAACAGTCGTCCATGAAAATGAAAAATTAAATTTTTAATGCCCACTGTTCCAAAGCTCTGTCAAACGCCAGTGGGGTGTAAATGCTCACTGCACCCCTTTGAGGGGTGTAGTTTCCAAAACAGGGTCACATGTGGGGGGGGTCCACTGTTCTGGCACCATGGAGGCTTTGTAAACGCACATGGCCCCTGACTTCCATTCCAAACAAATTCTCTCTCCAAAAGCCCAATGGGGCTCTTTCTCTTCTGAGTATTGCAGTGTGCCCGCAGAGCACTTTACATCCACATATGGTTTTTTTTTTTTTGGGGGGGGGGGTCATTTTCTCCTATTACCTCTTGTAAAAATGGTAAATTTGGGAAAAATAACAGCATTTTAGTGGAAAAAATGTTTTATTTACACATCCGATTTTAACTAAAAGTCGTCAAACACCTGTGGGGTGTTAAGGCTCACTGTACCCCTTGTTACGTGTCTTGAGGGGTGTAGTTTCCAAAATAGTATGCCATGTGTTTTTCTTTCTTTTTTTTTTTTTTTTGCTGTCATGGCACCACAGGGGTTTCCTAAATGTGACATGCCCCCAAAAGACAATTTCAGCAAAATGTGCATACAAAAAGCCAAATGTGGCTCCTTCTCTTCTGAGCACTGTACTTGCAGAGCACTGCAGAGCACTTTACCTCCACACATGGGGTATTTCCATAATCAGAAGAAATGGGGTTACTACTTTTGGGTGGCATTTTCTGATATTATCTCTTGTAAAAATTGTAAATTTGGGGAAAAACTGCATTTTAGTGAAAAAAAGAAATTTCATTTACACATCCAACTTTACCAAAAAGTCGTCAAACACCTGTGGGGTGTTAAGGCTCACTGTACCCCTTGTTACATGCCAAGAGGGGTGTAGTTTCCAAACAGTATGCCATGTGTTATTATTATTTTTTTTTTTTTGCTGTCATGGCACCATAGACATGCCCCTCAAAAAACCCTTTCAGCAATATTCACTCTCCAAAATCCCATTGTCGCTCCTTCCATTCTGAGCCCTCTAGGGCACCCACAGAGCACTTTACGGTCACATGTGAGGTGTTTCCTTACTCGAGAGAAATTGGGTTACACATTTTGGGGGGATTTTTATCCTTTTACTCCTTGTAAAAATTCAAAAACTAAGTCTACAAGAACATGTTAGTGTAAAAAATGTTTGAATTTTCTCCTTCACTTTGCTGCTATTCCTGTGAAACACCTAAAGGGTTAACAAACTTTCTGAATGTCATTTTGTATACTTTGAGGGGTGCAGTTTTTATAATGGGGTCATTTATGGGGTATTTCTAATATGAAGGCTTCTCAAATCGATTTCAAAACTGAACTAGTCCCTAAAAAATTCAGATTTTGAAAATTTTGCAAAAAATTGGAAAATTGCTGCTATACTCTGATGTCTTTCAAAAGTAAAAACATGTCAACTTTATGATGCAATTATAAAGTAGACACATTGTGTATGTAAATCAATATATGATTTATTTGATATGTCTATTTTCCTTACAAGCAGAGAGCCTCAAAGTTAGAAAAATTCTAAATTATCAAATTTTTCATGACATTTTAGAATTTTTCACCAAGAAATCATTTTTTGGTGAAAAATTCCAAAATGTCATGAAAAATTTGAAAATTTGAAAATTTTGCATTGACGAAAATTTACAACTATGTTAAAGTGGAATATGTCACAAAAAAACTGAATCAAATTAATAAGTAAAAGCATCCAAGACTTATTAATGCTTAAAGTGTGAAAACATTTTCGGGTCCTTAAGGTAAAAATGCAGACGTGCAAAAAATGCTCGGGTCCTTAAGGTAAAAATTGGTTGGGTCCTTAAGGGGTTAATTGTGAATTCTGTATTGAGTCAATCAAAAGTCAAACGTTGCATTATTGTTTGTGTTAAGTAGTTTCACTTCCAATAAAATTTGCAAGGCTATTAACTTGCATGTGTATATAGGAAATAGCATTGCTTAAAGGGATATTCCAGGATATTTTTTCCTTAGCTTTTGGCCCCATGATGCCAAGTTATAATACTATGTAATGTTTTTCTATTACCTCCGTGCGGTGATGTGTCCCATTTACATGCACAAGACCCACATCAGGAAGTGCTGTAGTGCAAGTCTTTTTATATCACTGTTGTCTTTGACCTTTTCCAACATTCCATGCGGCCAGAGACAATGTGTCATAAGTCACATGGTCTACAGAGAGCGTGGCTATGCTGCGGGGGGTGAGTGGATAGCAAGGTGGAGGGGATTTACTGAGATGCCTACTGTGGCATAGCCACGCCCCCTGGAAACCATGTGACTTATTACATCTTGTCTCTGGATGCATTGAATGATGGGAAAGGTCAAAGAAAGGGAAAGGTCTGTGAAAATGGGACAAAGTGGAGCACGGACAGATAAATAGATATAAAGATACATATTACACTATATTATAACTTGGCATCATATGCTTAAAGGCTGAAAAAAATCCAGGAAACCCCCTTTAAAAAGGACCTGTCACCCTTTCCATTTTTGTAAATTATTGTGCTCTGATACTATAACATTTTTAACACACTTTCCTGAAACTCTGCGTTGTGCCGCTCCTCTGTTATTTCTACTGGAAATGTATTGATGAATTGACAATTGGGCTTTATCATTCCCCTTCTGAAAAGGATGTGTTGCTGCATAGTCTGACACAGTCATATGTTATAAGACAGTACCAGACTGTCCACCACCACCACTACCCCACCACCACCACCACCCAACTGGTAACAACAATTTTATAATTCAGTCATAAATTTCTAGGGAATAACAGACCGTATCTCTGAGATAAACTTAACACGAAAGCATGTTAGGGTAGTGATTGATGTCTGCCACAGGTAATTCTAGAGAAGCTGGGTTGCTATTTAGCCATTGGGAGTACTGGCGTATTTGGGCTGGGTTTATATACATGTATAGCAGTAAGGGGAATTTGCAATTTATTATTTATGACTGGAAGGCTTAGGATGATTCTGCAATAGTGTGGTATTGTTGTGATGTTTTGCTCTTTCTCTAACAGTCTGTTTGCACAAGCACTTTTTACCCTGAACATTTCCATTTGTAGAATAAGGAATGTTTAGCCCCTACCCCTAATATTATTATTTTAGGAGAAAATTTTTTTTTGCTTGACACCAGCACTTCTCTTATTACCGTGTGGGATTTATTTGTAGTCTCCTGTGCACACCGTTTTAAGTGTTTTTATGCCATTTTGTTGTTTATGTGTATTTAATAAAGATTATGTTTATTCTGATAAATTGAAGTCTACCATAAATATTGTAAGAGTTGCTGATATTAAACTGGCACAGGGTGACCAGTGGCTGCTGGTACTGGCTGACGTGAACTATATGGGGGCACAGTAGGGGGCTAACTACTATATGGGACATAAAGAGGACATTATTGCTATGTGAAGCAATACACATGGGGAGTTTGTAAAGAAGTAGGAATTATGCTGAAGAAAGAAGCCTAAAATGTTTGTCTGTCAGGTTCTGTGAAGACAAGTCTTGGCCGGGGTCTAGGTGCATAGTAAAGAAAAGGAAAAGTGAATGATTCCGATCAAAGAAGACCCCACCTGTGAGTCATGAGGCCTAGGGAGATAGGGAGGGAATCAGATGGTCTGGGGAGAGGATATGGTGTAAAAAAAAGTGTAAAAATGTTAAATATTAATTAAAAACATGTCACTAATGTGGGGGGGTACAATTTTTTGAAATGAGCTGTCAAGGGGTATTCTGGCAAAAAAAGGTTAGGAACCACTGCATTATAACTGTAAAGTAGAGTTAGAAGTTTACCTTTCTATAAAATAGGCCCCATCATGGATTTGTTCAAATGAATGCTGAAGCCTCCCGACTTCTTCCTGGAAGAAGAGAATACATTGAATGTCTAGTGCATGTTCATTAGCATTTTATGCAAATCTCAATCTGACAATTGACCTTTACTTTAGATTTGAAAAATAATATATACATTTCAAGCATGCAAAAAAAGAAAAAAGAAAACACAGCACACCAAGAAATATATGGAAACTAGAACTGCCTGCCAATAGGTTTGACAGACAGGGAAGGAAAGACCAGAGATACATATCAATGTTGATTATTTTCCAGGACTGACCTTGTCAATAGCTAATTTGCTGCTTTGCCTTTACTCAATAACCCATTCAGTCCCACAACAGAATGAATTAAGCACATCTATCCTTAGACTGTTATCTGTACAATTATGACAGACATACTCATTTAGATCAGTATCCCTATAATTGATCCTTAACCCCATTCTCCTTACACTTGTCTTTGTGGATCATCCATTTGTGCTTTAATAAAGAGCTTGAGCAGAATTCAAAAACAGAGACGTCTGACAAGTGGATTTTCCCTTCCACCATTCAAATTATTCTTTTCATATTAAAATGTCTGCATACATCAAGATATTCTCAGTCCCTTCAGAACGTCTGAGTGACAATTGGATATGACTGGCAGCCAGGGAAAGATAAATGGTGCCTTTTTGAACTCTGGAATGCTTGAGGCATGAATATTTTGTTGGTTTTAATGAAGTAAAATCAAAAGGAAATATTGCTTTTGCTTTATTCTGCACATTTTTGTTGCTTAAAGGAGAAGGATATGGTCCTCGGTTATCTTTCATTATTATTAGCATTGCTTTTTCCCCTTTGAATTCTGATAGTAATCATCCATCAATAAACTCCAGAGCCATAACAATTCAGGTAGGTTCTTAATCTTCTACTCTGCTCAAATAACCTTTAGGCAAAACCCACATCAAGTTTCAAAATCTGCTTCAAAATAAGTCTTAGACCATTTTCACATAGTCATAATATGGTTGCATTGTAGTATTTGTATTACAGGGTGCTGCTGTAATTTATAGATTACCTGTATAAATCATATTTTCTAAACTAACTCAGATTATATTCATTAACTATTCCAAACACCCCTCCTGCCCTTATAAAAATGTCCTTTAAAAAGCTCTGTATCATACCTTTCTCCTTGCTCACATTGTGTGAGCTTCTGGCAGGAGAAAGTGGGCGTTCCCCAGCAGGCGCAACATCACTGAAGCCTGAAAGAGCTATTCCTCGACATGCCCCGCACCCACTTCCATATTAACTGTTTAACTTGCGACAGGGAACAAAACACCTAGTGGCCATGTTTTCAACCACATTAAATGCATATAAAGGTTGAGAATTTTAATGGCAAGTGAATAGCAAAGTATCTTATAATTACATAAGGAACAATATATTGAAAGTTTACTTTGGTGACAGCAAACCTGTCAACAAGAAAATGGGTGTAAATAAGCCTATGGCTAGGTAGGGCTTCTCATCAGGTTTCTGGGCATACCTTTTTTTATATGCATAGTCCTTTCCAGTGCCGAGTTATAAACCTTTTTGTTAATATGTAGATGAGGCTCAAAAACCCAGGGGGCATTTCCCAACATGGCAAGAGCCCAGGTATGTCCTCTTATTCACTACCTCTGTACCCACTTTCATCCACCTACCCAATTTTATTGACAACCACAAGATAAAGGGGAAAGGGATTTGACTTTACTTCTACCCTACTGTAGCTAAGACCACAAGTTTGGTTTGGATCGAACAGTTGCATCTCCGATTGAGATTTTATATCACTTAGTTTGTGGTGGGGGTCTATAAATTAATGGGGTTAGTGCCCCTTTGGAGCTTACACCCGAGGAGGTTTTTGTCATGACTTATCTAGGCTTTTACTGTGCTGTCTATGAAAGTTCTAGCTACTAAAAAAAGTCTCATTGAATGGTCTGAATTCTAAACCTGTGGTAATGTGTTTGCCACTGATCTAATGTTATATATAATACACTCCCTCCGTCTGGAGAAGAAAAGGTTTAGTCTAAAGGGGCGACACGCCTTCTTTACCGTGAGGACTGTGAATTTATAGAACGGTCTACCTCAGGAACTGGTCACAGCAGGAACAATTAACAGCTTTAAAACAGGGTTAGATACATTCCTGGAACAAAATAACATTAATGCTTATGCAGAATTATAAAACGACATCCCTTTCCCTTATCCCCTTACACCTTGGTTGGACTTGATGGATGTATGTCTTTTTTCAACCATACTAACTATGTAACTATGTAACATTTCATATGTTAAAGCCTTGTTTTAAAATAAATAAGTTCTCATAAGGCTGCAACATAAGAAAATAGGGAAAAAAGGGAAACAATCTGCATTGCATAATGTAAACCTATTAAAGTACATTCAGTGGCTTATGTGGACAGTGTATGACATTTTTAACAATGTATTATACATTAAAGATGTACTCTTGTGCTTAGACATCTTATTCTCTATCCAAAGGATAGGGGATAAGATGCCTGATCACGGGAGTCCCGCCGCTGGGGACCCCCGTGATCTTGCACGTGGCACCCCGCTTGTAATCAGTCCCCGGAGCGTGTTCGCTCTGGGTCTGATTACCGGCGACCACAGGGCTGACGGCGTGTGATGTCCCTCAATGCAAGCCTATGTGAGGGGGCGTGACAGCTATCACGCCCTCTCCCATAGGCTTGCATTGAGGGGAGGAGCGTGACATCACACGGGGGCGGAGGCATAACGTCACATGCCGTCGGCCCTGTGGTCGCCGGTAATCAGACCCGGAGCGAATGCGCTTCGGGGACTGATTATAAACGGGGTGCCGCGTGCAAGATCACGGGGGTCCCCAGCAGCGGGACTCCCGCGATCAGGCATCTTATCCCCTATCCTTTGGATAGGGCATAAGATGTCTAAGCACCAGAGAACCCCTTTAAAGTCTATTGTCTGGCCTACAAAAAAGGTGTTACTCTTTTATTTTTTTTGTGTAAATTAGTTTGTCCCCTTTTTTAAGGACAACCCATTTAAAAGGGGTTATCCAACAATAAAAAAACAGAGCCAATCTTTTCCAAAAAAAAAAAGCACAATACATGTCCACAGTTTTTTTGTGCTATTACAACTTGATTTTATTCACTTCAACCAGAAATGTATACAATATCAGCTTCCATGATAAAAAATTGTACTTAAATGGACATTTTTTTTACCCTGTTTTGAAAAGCGCTGCCCATACTTTTTTTTATACAAAAAAATGAAGGTATCCAGACAGAAATATACACCTTCCCCACAGAGGTTCATGGACCAGGTACGGTATATGTTTGGATATATATATATATATATATATATATATATATATATATAGTTTTTTTTTTTTGTTTAAAATCAAGTTGTATTCTGCCAAATATAACAGTTAATTGGACTTTACTAACATAATTTGAATGCTCTTTTCAAAAAAGGAATGGGACCTGACACCATTAGGTCCAAACCAAGTAATTTTTTTTGTGAGTACTGAGTCTTCTTTCTTTTAACCCAGTGGTCTTAAGTCCTATTTTCTCTTGATTAAATATTAAAGTGTAAAATATAGCATGTGTTATAGAGTGTAGCTTCTTAAATTTGCCATGACAACAGAGCAGCTTTAATACAATATGAACAATTGTGGCCACCATTTCACAGTAGAAGTCATTCACAGAAATCCCAAGTTCATTGGATAACTAGGCTTTTGGAGCCTCACTCGACTAAGTTTGTGCCATCTTTTATATCACTATATGGAATGGAAGGAAACCCAAACTAAAATTAGCGTGTTTACAACGACCTAAACAAGAGGGGGGCTTGGCTTTGTCTAAGCCATGGTGGTATTTTCTAGCTGCACAATGTCAACATTTTAGAGGATGGGATAGGTCAGATATCAGGAATAGTGTAGGAGCTATTTTAAGTAACATCCATTCATGTAACAACCTGGTAATGTCCCTCGAGAAAGGAGAGTTTGAAAAAAAAGCACCCCTCTCAGCCAACTTTTGATCTAATTAATACACAGAGTATGGAACAATATAAAAAAAAATCAGGGGAATTGGCAAAGTCAATGAATATATGCCAATTTGGGGAAACCGTATACTCCCGGAGCTAGAAAAACTTCAAGGGTTTGAAAATTGGAAAAGGGCAGGGATACTTTGTATTAAGGATTTATACAAGGGAAATAATTTTCGCTCCTTTTTAGATTTTCAAGAGGATTTTCATATAACACGCAATAGCTTTTTTCAATATTTACAGCTGAGACATGCTATTATGGCACAACAAAAAGATATATCAATAAAAATAAGTACTGATCCCGTCTTCAATGTAATAATAAAAGATGATAAGAATACTGGGCAGATATCTAAGGTATACAAATTATTAGCTATAAAGGGATGGGAAAACCAATTAATACCAGCTTTTTATAAATGGCGGTCAGAAACGGGTGTCACCCTTGGCCTATGGAAATCTATTTTGGAAAATATTCCCAGTCAAGCTTTAGGGGAAGGGGCGAGACTATCACAGAAATATATTCTCTATAGAGTGTATTAGACTCCAGCCTTCCTTTTAAAAATTGGATATAGAACTGATGCGAAATGCCCTCGATGTTCTTACCCACTTGCAAAGTTAGCCCACATGTTGTGGGAATACCCACTTATTCAAAATTATTGAGAAATAATATTAGAATATATTGGACAATTGTTTTCTATTATTATACCTAAAGAGATTAAGATATGTATTTTGGGATGTCTGGATGATTTGTTGATTGAGGAACATATTAAAATTGCACTGGGGAGGTTATTATATAATGTTAGAAAGATGATAGCACAGCTGGAAAAACCCACCGACTAAGAAACAATATATTGAGAAGATGGAAAAGATAGTAGCATGGGAAAAAGCTATATACAACAAAAGAGGAAACCAAGATAAATTTAACCAGATATGGGGAATACGGATAAATAGAAAATGAGTGGGTATTGAAAAGGTAACATTGTCAGTATTAAGGGAAAGAATCCCCCCCCCCTCGTCTTTTTTTCTCTATTTTTTTTATTTTATCTCCTCATCTTCTTGGCCTGACCATGACTAAATGCATATTTATGTAAAACTTTATGGATTATGATTTGTTTGAAATAATTATATATGTATCTATGATTTGTCCCCACTTGGGAAAAAGAAAATGTAACATATAAAAATAAAGGTAAATAAAAGTTTGTGCCATCTACTTGGAAAATTATTTATCTCTCCATCAAACTGCAACATGCATCGGTACATTTACTCTACTTTAATTAAGTAGAACCCTGATGATGTCAATATTACAGACAAACTAGATAAATGTCAAGGCTAACACCCCATGCAGTGACCTTGTCCTGTTTTCCATAGGCAGTGTAATAACCTACAGGGCCATTGGTGAGTGGGATATAAATGAGCTGGGGATCCTAATAGCAGAGAAAAACACATTGATAGATGCATGTTAAATAGCTGTATGCAAGTTGGTAATGCTTGTGGTTAAAGGATGTAGATAATCTATGCATGTTTTGGATTTAGTTGATAACAGGGGCATACAACTACAATAAGCCTGCATTTAATATTACAACTTTATTACCATCATACTGGATAGATGATAGAAGTTAGCCACATGAAGAATGCTTAATGCGTTATGGTTCTATAATCCCCTATTCAGCTTTATTTTGAAGTGGACACAGCCCATTTTGGCCTTTGAGACACAAACAATATTTATTTTTGCATTTTAGTTTTTTCCTCCTTGCCTTTTAAGAGCCATAACTCTTAAATCCATTTTTCCATCCAGTCCAAATTGAACTTTGTAATGACACCTTTAATTTTACCATAAAATATACGGCGCAATGGAAAAAACGGGGAAAAAAGTTGCAAATTTTGCAACTTTTTGTGATTTACTTTTTACACAGTGCACTTGAACTGACATCTTTTCATTGTTCTGTTGGTGAATACAATTTAAAGGAAATCTGTCATCAGAATCACCCACACTAAATCTGTTACACAGGCTTGTAGTGCGGGTGATCCTGATTAAAACGCTTCTTACCTGGTTAAAAACGGTTCAGCGGTTCTTCAGATATCTTTATTTTTAGTTTTCTGTTATTCCCTGGCTTGGGACTCAGTGGGAGGTGTTATCATCTGGGACTCGGCCACAGGTCATTCCAGCTGGGCGGAGCTGCCACCTGGCTCATGAATATTCATGAACTTATCCTCGTAATCTAACTCCTTTTTCTAGGTCTGGTGGGGAGGACCGCGCATGAGGATAAGTTCATGAATATTCATGAGCCGGGCGGCCGCTCCGCCCAGCTAGAATGACGTGTGGCCGAGTCCCAGATGATAACACCTCCCACTGAGTCCCAAGCCAGGGAATAACAAAAAACTAAAAATATAGATATCTTAAGAAGCGCTCAACCATTTTTAACCAGGTAAGAAGCGTTTTAATCAGGATCACCCGCACTACAAGCCTGTGTAACAGGTTTAGTGCGGGTGATTCTGATGACAGATTTCCTTTAAAGGATATCCATGTTGACATGTTTTTCTATTATTGTACTGCTTTTATAAAAAGTCAAACTTAGGTTATTTTAAATTGTCTTCTTCTGGCCACCTATATGGGAAATTGGGATGATTTCATTTTTTATTGGGGGAGGGGCTTATTCACTTCTTTAAAAACTTTCTATTAAAAACTTTCTGTTTTAAAGCATACCTGTCAGATCCCACAAATTTATGTTCAGAACATTGGCTTTGGGTGTCCATGTTTGTGACGCCACGCCACGCCCCTCCATTCATGTCTATGGTAGGAGGCATTACGAACTCAGCTGAAGGACCCCCCGCGATCAGCTATCTTATTCCCTATCCCCTGCATAGGGAATAAGATGTCTAGGGGCGGAGGGCCTCTTTAATATGTTACTTAGTACCTAATCCTGACCATGTACATCTAATTTTTATGCCTCTATCACCTATACTGTACTAATTATAAAAATGCTCTTTTCATTAACAGTGTTAGAAATCCTCTTGAGAAGGCAGCGTGTCCCTCCTTGTGGTGGCGGGAGGTGATTGTTGGGTCTGCTCATGAAGCCTTGTCCATGAGTCATCTCTTGTAAATGACTCATGGACAATCTGATGCAGGGAAAAAGAAGCAAGACATGGTATCAATCTCTATCAGAAAGAAAGCTAAAGTGGGACCATTTGTAATTCCCCACAAATGGGTACAGCCTTGGGTGGCAGATGAACACTTATGCCTTTAAATATTGGTACAGTAGGTCTTTACTCTATTGGTATGAGTTTGTGTATTTTGCCTAGTTTAGTAGATGCTGCAAGGTACATCAAGGGTTAATGCACAACACACACAAATGTTGCAGAGGTTACATAAGAAAGTTTGGTCCCCATTAACCCCTTAAGGACCAAGCCTATTTTATTTTTGCATTTTCGTTTTTTCCTCCTCGCCTTCTAAAAATCATAACTCTCTTATATTTCTATCCACAGACCCATATGAGGGCTTGTTTTTTGCGTCACCAATTGTACTTTGTAATAACATCACCTATTTTACCATAAAATGTACGGTGCAACCAAACAAATAATGTGGGAAAAATGAAAAGAAAACTGCAATTTAGCAAATTTTGAAAGGTTTTGTTTTCACACTGTACACTTTACGGTAAAATGACATGTTTTCTTTATTCTGTGGGTCAATACGATTAAAATGATACCCATGATTATATGCTTTTCTATAATTGTACCGCTTAAAAAAAAAATCTCAAACCATTTTAACAAAATTAGTATGTTTGAAATTGCCCTATTTTGACCACCTATAACTTTCAAATTTTTTCGTATATGGGGCAGAATGAAAGCTAATTTTTTGCACCATGATCTGTAGTTTTTATCACTGTTGCCTAGGTTTTACTTTTTATACATTTTTTGAAAAATAAACTGTGACAAAAAAAGCTGCAATTTTGGACTTAAAAAAAAAAAAAAATTACGTTTACGCCGTTCAGCGTATGGGATAATTAACAATACATTTTAATAGTCCAGACATTTTCGTTTTTTGGGGGGTAAAATGGGAAAAACTGACATTTTACCTTTTACTGGGGGAGGGGATTTTTCAAATTTTTTTACTTTTTTCTTTTACATTTTTTTACTTTTTTCTTTACACTTTAATAGTCCCCATAGGGGACTATTTATAGCAATCATTTGATTGATAATACTGTTCAGTGCTATGCATAGGACATAGCACTGATCAGTATTATTGGTGATCTTCTGCTCTGGTCTGCTCGATCTCAGACCAGAGCAGAAGACCCCGGGAGACAGCGGGAGACAGGTGAGGGGACCTCCGGCTGCCATGCTGAATGACCAGATGCCCCCCCTCTATTGATCACGGCATCTGAGGGGTTAATGGCGGACATCAGCGTGATTGCGGATGTTCACCATTACTGGCGGGTCCCTGGCTGCTGATAGCAGCCGGTACCTGCCGCGCATGATCCGGTGCTCGCGGTCATGGCAGAGCATAAATTTACGTCATGGTGCGTTAAGTACCGCGGCACCATGACGTACATTTACGTCCATTGTCGCTAAGGGGTTAAGGACCATGGCACATGGCAGGTGCAAGTGAGTTAAAGTCTATAAAAGACCCTGCTCATCTGCCCCAAATTGAGTACAAGTTAAAAGAGGAATATTAGTGGAGAACCAGAAAGAAAGACCAAATCTGTCTCTTACCCCTTTCCACCCTGACAGGGTGTCCACCATGGTCAAGGGAGCTTTCAGGGGAAGTTATTCAATGACCTGATTGCACAGAAAGAAAACAGGACATTGCCTGCCTCTAGGTCCTAGTCCGTTTGAGCAGACCAATTGTTAGTCGGGGGATACTCATCTGAATGTGCCAGCAGGAAGCGTCTCAACAGGAACAACTCCATTAGTGGGGCATCTTGTATTACAGTCTTCAAATTACCTCAGCTACACCCCTGAGAAGACCCTGCTTCATTGACAACTGTAGTGGAGATGCACTAGGGAGCCTCAACAAATCATAGTCACATCTTTAGAGTCAAGGAACAAGACAGGCTACACTCTACATAGGAAACAAACAAAACAAAAAATGGAGCTACTCACGAAATCGGTGCAAAAGACATATATATTTTTATTAATACAAGTGTAATATAATAAAATATTTAAATAGGAGGAATACACACAGATAGACGATGTTGCGACACCCCTGGTCGAAGATCTCCGGACTGAAGCATGTGTTGGGATGGCAGCATCCTGGGACTTGTAGTACTTTACTTGCACCCTGGTTGGCATTTCCTTAATCTATCTATCTTTATATATAAAACTCAATGTGTGTGTGTGTGTGCGTGTATGTTCCAGCATCACCATCCAAACGGCTAAAGATATTAACATGAAACTTGGCACACATGTTACTTATATGTCAACAACAAACATAGGATAGGTGATTTAACCCTTACTCACCCCCATTTGCCAGGGGCGGGGTTTATGTTTAAAGTCCCATACAATTCAATGGGAAATATATGTTACTGCATAACTTCCAAACAGCTGGAGATATTTCTATAATACTTGGTCACATGTTACTTATATGTCCACTTAAAGTATAGGATAGTTAATTTAACCCTTAACTACCCCCATTTGTGAGGGTCTGGGTTTTTGTTTAAAGTTCCATGCAAATCAATGGGAAATGTATGTTCCCACATAACTTCCGTACGGCTGGAGATATTTCAATACCTGGTACTAGAGATGAGCGAACTTACAGTAAATTTGATTCCTCACAAACTTCTCGGCTCGGCAGTTGATGACTTTTCCTGCATAAATTAGTTCAGCTTTCAGGTGCTCCCGTGGGCTGGAAAAGGTGGATACAGTTCTAAAAGACTCTTTCCTAGGACTGTATCCACCTTTTCCTGCCCACGGGAGCACCTGAAAGCTGAACTAATTTATGCAGGATAATTCATCAACTGCCGAGCTGAGAAGTTCGTGACGAATCAAATTTACTGTAAGTTCGCTCATCTCTACCTGGTACACATATTATGGGTCGGGATAGGAGGACGGGATACGAGGACGGGATAGGAGGTCGTGATAGGAGGTCGAGAGAGGAGGACGAGATAGGAGGATGGGATAGGAGGTCGAGATAGGAGGTCAGGATAGGAGGTCGAGATAGAAGGACAGGATAGGAAGTTGAGATATGAGGACGGGATAGGAGGTCGGGATAGATGGACAGGATAGGAGCACGGGATAGGAGGTCGAGATAGGAGGACGGGATAGGAGGTCGAGATAGGAGGTCGAGATAGGAGGATGGGATAGGAGGACGGGATAGGCGATCGGGATGGGAGCTCGGGATAGGAGGTCAAGATAGGAGGAAGGGATAGGAGGTCGGGATAGGAGGTCAGGATAGATGGACTGGATAGGAGGACAGGATAAGAGGTCGGGATAGGAGGTCGAGATAGGAGGTCAAGATAGAAGGTCAAGATAGGAGGACGGGATAGGAGGTCGAGATAGGAAGACTAGATAGGAGGACAGGATAGGAGGTCATGATAGGAGGTAGCGATAGGAGGTCGAGATAGGAGGTCGAGATAGGAGGACGGGATAGGAGGACGGGATAGGAGGACGGGATAGGAGGACAGGATAGGAGGTCGAGAAAGGAGGTCGGGATAGGAGGTCGGGATAGGAGGACGGGATAGGAGGTCAGGATAGGAGGTCGGGATAGGAGGTCGAGATAGGAGGACGGGATAGGAGGACGGGATAGGAGGTCGGGATAGGAGGTCGGGATAGGAGGACAGGATAGGAGGACGGGATAGGAGGACGGGCTATGAGGATGGGATAAGAGGTCGGGATATGAGGACAAGATGTGAGGATGGCATATGAGGTCGAGATAGGAGGGCCGGGATAGGAGGTCGGGATATGAGGTTGGGATATGACAACAATATGAAGGACGGGATATGAAGTCAAAAGCTTCCTCCTTTGTTTATTTTCCTTCCCAACAAGGATTAGGAAGGAAAAACCGGCAACGCCGGGTACTCAGCTAGTATATATATAAAACTCAACGTGTTTGTGTGTATGTATGTGTGTGTGTGTGTGTATGTGTGTATGTTCCACAAAAACTTTCAAACGGCTAAAGATATTAACATGAAACTTGGCACACGTTACTTATATGTCAACAACAAACATAGGATAGGTAATTTAACCCTTACTCACCCCCATTTGCCAGGGGTGGGTCTTATTTTTAAAGTCCCATGCAAGTCAATGGGAAATATATGTTACTGCATAACTTCCAAACGTCTGGAGATATTTCGATAATACTTGGTCACAAGTTACTTATATGTCCACTTAAAATATAGGATAGTTAATTTAACCCTTAACTACGCCCATTTGTGAGGGTCAGGGTTTTTTTTTTTTTTTTTTAAAGTCCCATGCAAATCAATGGGAAATGTATGTTCCCATATAATTTCCGTTAGGCTGGAGCTATTTCATTACCTGGTACACATATTACGAGTCGGGATATGAGGACGGGATGGGAGGTCGGGATAGGAGGACAGGATATGAGGACCAGATATGAGGTCGGGATAGGAGGTTGGGGTAGGAGGTCGGGATAGGATGTTGGTATAGGAGGTCGGGATAGGAGGACAAGATAGGAGGATGGGATAGGAGGTCTGGATAGGAGGTCGAGATAGGAGGACGGGATAGGAGGTCAAGATAGGAGGTCGAGATATGAGGACGGAAAAGGAGGTCGGGATAGGAGGATGGGATAGGAGGTCTGGATAGGAGGTCAGGATAGGAGGTCGAGATAGGAGGATGGGATATGAGGTCAAGATAGGAGGTCAAGATATGAGGATGGGAAAGGAGGTCGGGATAGGAGGACGGGATAGGAGGTTGAGATAGGAGGTCGAGATAGGAGGATGGGATAGGAGGTCTGGATAGGAAGTTGGGATAGGAGGACGGGATAGGAGGTCAAGATAGGAGGTTGAGATATGAGGACGGGAAAGGAGGTCGGGATAGGAGGACAGGATAGGAGGTTGAGATAGGAGGACGGGATAGGAGGTTGGGATAGGGGGACGGGATAGGAGGTAGGGATAGGAGGTCAGGATAGGAGGTCGGGATAGGAGGTAGAGATAGGAGGACGGGATAGGAGGTCGAGGACGGGATAGCAGGACGGGATAGGAGGTCGGGATAGGAGGTCATGATAGGAGGACGGGATAGGAGGACGGTATAGGAGGTCGGGACAGGAGGTCGAGATAGGAGGTCAGGATATGGGGTTGGGATATGACAACAATATGAAGGACGGGATGTGAAGTCAAAAGCTTCCTCCTTTGTTTATTTTCCTCCCCAACAAGGATTAGGAAGGAAAAGCCGGGCAACGCCGGGTACTCAGCTAGTATATATATAAAACTCAACGTGTGTGTGTGTGTATGTATGTATGTTCCACAAAAACGTCCAAACGGCTAAAGATATTAACGTGAAACTTGGCACACATGTTACTTATATGTCAACAAAAAACATAGGATATGTGATTTAACCCTTACTCACCCCCATTTGCCAGGGGCGGAGTTTATGTTTAAAGTCCCATACAAGTGTATGGGAAATATATGTTACTGTATAACTTCCAAACGGCTGGAGATATTTCGATAATACTTGGTCACATGTTATTTATATGTCCACTTAAAATATAGGATAGTTAACTTAACCCTTAACTACCCCCATTTGTGAGGGTCGGGTTTTTGTTTAAAGTCCCATGCAAATCTATGGGAAATGTATGTTCCTACATAACTTCCGTACGGCTGGAGATATTTCAATACCTGGTACACATATTACAGGTCGGGATAGGAGGCAGAGAAAGGAGGTCGAGATAGGAGGTCAAGATAGGAGGTCGAGATAGGAGGACGGGATAGGAGGTCAAGATAGGAGGTCAAGATAGGAGGACGGGATAGGAGGTCGAAATAGGAGGTTGAGATAGGAGGACGGGATATGAGGACAGAATATGAGGACGGGATAGGAGGTCAGGATAGGAGGTCGGGATAGGAGGTCAAGATAGGTGGACGGGATTGGAGGTCAGGATAGGAGGCGTTGATAGGAGGACGGGATAGGAGGTAAGGATAGGAGGTCGGGATGGGAGGTCGGGATGGGAGGTCAAGATGGGAGGTCGAGATAGGAGGATGGGATAGGAGGTCGGGACAGGAGGTCGGGATAGGAGGTCGAGATAGGAGGTCGAGATAGGAGGATGGGATAGGAGGATGGGATAGGAGGTCGGGATAGGAGGTCAGGATAGGAGGTCGGGATATGGGGTTGGGATATGACAACAATATATGAGGACAGGATATGAAGTCAAAAGCTTCCTCCTTTGTTTATTTTCCTCCCCAACAAGGATGAGGAAGGAAAAACCGGGCAACGCCTGGTACTCAGCTAGTACCATGATAAACAGTGCCTCTCTACAGTCAGCCTTTATTGTATAACTATACCATTTTTTACACTTGTACTTTATTTACATAGGCCACCTTACAGGTGAGGACTCTCCCCAGTAACAAGCACTTTACATTTTCTTAGGATTAGCAATTGTTTTCTGTACCTCCTTATAGTTGAACATTTATGGTAATTGTTTGATCTCTATGCACTTTTTTCCAGTCCCGGTTATGCCGTCTGTCTGTGTCTATTCCTCTTTTTTTTTTTTTTTATGTTTTTATTACCTTGCACTTGTTTCAATAAAAATGTATATGTCTTTTGCACTGATTTTGTCAGTAGCTCCCTTTTTTGTAATTGTTGGGAGTCTACATTTAAGGTGTTAGATGCGTTCAGAGTATGTCCGGCAGTACTGGCATATGCGCCAAGTGCATTTAGCATGTATATTCTTGTGTGTGTTGTCACATGTCTGACATTTCTACACTCAAGATACATAGTAACATAGTAACATAGTTCACAAGGTTGAAAAAAGACCAGAGCCCATCAAGTTCAACCTATATCCCTAATCAGTCCCTACTGAGTTGACCCAGAGGAAGTCAAAAAACCCTCTTACCAGAGGTAAAAATTCCTTCCCGACTCCAATATGGCATCAGAATAAATCCCTGGATCAAGTTTCTGTCCCTATAAATCTAGTATCCATAACCTGTATGTATGTTATCACTCTCCAAAAATGCATCCAGACCCCTTTTGAACTCTTTTACCGAGTTCACCATGACCACCTCCTAAGGGAGAGAATTCCACAGTCTCACTGCTCTTACAGTAAAGAACCCCCATCTGTGCTGGTGTAGAAACCTTCTTTCCTAAAGACGTAGAGGATGCCCCCTTGATATAGATACAGTCTTGGTATAAATAGATCATGGAAGATATCTCTGTATGGTCCCCTGATATATTTATACATCGTTTTTAGGTCACCCTTAAGCCTTCTTTTTTCTTTACTAAATAACCCTAATTCTGATAATCTTTCTGGGTACTGTAGTCCTCCCATTCCCTGTGTCACTCTGGTTGCCTGTCTTTGAACCCTCTCCAACTCCACTACATCTTTCATGTACACTGGTGCCCAGTACTGTACACAGTATTCCATGTGTGGTCTGACAAGTGATTTGTACAGTGGTAGAATTATTTCCTTGTCGTGGGCATCTATGCCCCTATTGATGCACCCTATGATTTTATTTGCCTTGGCAGCAGCTGCCTGACACTGGTCACTACAGCTAAATTTACTGTTAACTAAGACTCTCAAGTCCTTTTCCACGTCAGATGTCCCAAGTGTTCTCCCATTTAATACATAATCCCAGCTCGGATTTTTCCTCCCCATGTGCATAACCTTACATTTATCAGTGTTGAACCTCATCTGCCACTTCCCAGCTCAAACCTCCAACCTATCCAGATCCATTTGTAACAGTGCACTGTCCTCTATTGTGTTAATCACTTTACAGAGTTTAGTATCTTCTGCAAAGATTACTACTTTACTATACAATCTCTCAACAAGGTCATTGATGAATATAATAAATCGAACAGGACCCAAGACGGACCCCTGTGGTACCCCACTAGTAACAGTCACCCAATCAGAATAAGTACCATTAATAACCACCCTCTGTTTCCTATCACTGAGCCAGTTACTTAACCACTTACACACATTCTCCCCAGCCCAATGCTTTTCATTTTATGCACCAACCTTTTATGTGGCACTGTATCAAATGCTTTTGAAAAATCAAGATATATGACATCCAGCGATTACCCCTGGTCCAGTCTGGAGCTCACCTCCTCATAAAAGGTGATCAGGTTAGTTTGACAGGACCGATCTCTCATAAAGCCATGCTGATATGGAGTCAAACATTTATTTTTCTCAAGATACTCCAAAACAGCATTTCTTAGAAAACCCTCAATTTATATACAACAGAGGTTGAACTAACAGGCCTATTATTCCCGGGGTCACCTTTTGATCCCTTTTTAAATATTGGCACCACATTTGCCATGCGCCAGTCCTGGGGAACAGACCCTGTCACTATAGAGTCCTTAAATATTAAATAGGGGTCTGTCTATTACATTACCTATTTCCTTTAGAACATGGGGGTGAATACCATCTGAACCTGGTGATTTGTCTATTTAGATTTTTTGTAGGTGGCACTGTACTTCTTCCTGGGTTAGTCAGGTGACCTGTACTGGGAGTTACCTTATCTCGCTGTATTTTAACTGGCATTTCATTTTCCTCAATGAATACAGTAGAGAAGAATGTGTTTAACCCCTTAAGGACCAGGCCATTTTATACCTTAGGACCAGAGTGTTTTTTGCACATCTGACCACTGTCACTTTAAACATTAATAACTCTGGGATGCTTTTAGTTATCATTCTGATTCCAAGATTGTTTTTTTCATGACATATTCTACTTTAACATAGTGGTAAAATTTTGTGGTAACTTGCATCATTTCTTGGTGAAAAATCCCCAAATTTGATGAAAAATTTGAAAATTTTGCATTTTTCAGGGACCAGTTCAGGTTTGAAGTAGATTTGAAGGGTCTTCATCTTAGAAATTCCCCACAAATGACCCCATTATAAAAACTGCACCCCCCAAAGTATTCAAAATGACATTCAGTCAGAGTTTTAACCCTTTAGGTGTTTCACAGGAATAGCAGCAAAGTGAAGGAGAAAATTCACAATCTTCATTTTTTACACTCGCATGTTCTTGTAGACCCAATTTTTGAATTGTTACAAGGGGTAAAAGGAGAAAATGTATGCTTATGTTTGTTGCCCAATTTCTCTCGAGTAAGCACATACCTCATATGTCTATGTAAATTGTTCGGCGGGCGCAGTAGAGGGCTCAGAAGCGAAGGAGCGACAAGGGGATTTTGGAGAGTACGTTTTTCTGAAATGGTTTTTGGGGGGCATGTTGCATTTAGAAATGTGTGTTTCCCCCAAAATTTCACATTTTTGCATGGGTTAATAGCAGAAAATACCCCCCAAAATTTGTAACCCCATCTCTTCTGAGTATGGAGGTACCCCATAAGTTGACCTGAAGTGCACTACGGGCGAACTACAATGCTCAGAAGAGAAGGAGTCATATTTGGCTTTTTGAGAGCAAATTTTGCTTGGGGGGCATGTCGCATTTAGGAAGCCCCTATGGTGCCAGGACAGCAAAAAAAAAAAAAACACATGGCATACCATTTTGGAAACTAGACCCCTTGAGGAACGTAACAAGGAATAAAATGAGCCTTAATACCCCACAGGGGTTTCACAACTTTTGCATATGTAAAAATAAAAAAAAAAATGTTTCCACTGAAATGTGTGTTTACCCCCAAATTTCACATTTTTGCAAGGGTTAATAGCAGAAAAGACCCCCCAAAATTTGTAACCCCATATCTTCTGAGTATGAAGGTACCCCAGAAGTGGACCTGAAGTGCACTACGGGGGAACTACAATGCTCAGAAGAGAAGGAGACACATTTAGCTTTTGGAGAGCAAATTTTGCTCGGGGGCATGTCGCATTTAGGAAGCCCCTATGGTGCCAGGACAACAAAATAACCCCCACATGGCATACCATTTTGGAAAATAGACCCCTTGAGGAACGTAACAGGGGGTACAGTGAGCATTTACCCCCCACTGGTGTCTGTCAGATCTTTGGAACAGTGGGCTGTACAAAATTTTTTATTTGCACAGCCCAATGTTCCAAAGATCTGTCAGACACCTGTGGGGTGTAAATTCTCACTGCACCCCTCATTACATTCCATGAGGGGTGTAGTTTCCGAAATGGGGTCACATGTGGGGTTTTGTTTTTTTTGCGTTTTTCAAAACCGCTGTAACAATTAGCCACCCCTGTAGCAATCACCTCAAATGTACATGGTGCACTCTCCCTTCTGGGCCTTGTTGTGCGCCCCCAGAGCACTTTGCGCCCACATATGGGGTATCTCTGTAGTCGGAAGAAATTGCATTACAAATTTTGGGGGACTTTTTTCCCTTTTACCTCTTGTAAAAATGAAAAGTATAGGGCAACACCAGCATGTTGGTGTAAAAAAATTATTTTTTTACACTAACATGCTGGTGTAGACCCCAACTTCACCTTTTCATAAGGGGTAAAAGGAGAAAAAGCTCCCCAAAATTTGTTAGACAATTTCTCCCGAGTACGGCGATACCCCATATGTGGCCCTAAACTGTTGCCTTGAAATACGACAGGGCTCCAAAGTGAGAGCACCATGCGCATTTGAGGACCAAATTAGGGATTGCATAGGGGTGGACATAGGGGTATTGTACGCCAGTGGTTCCCAAACAGGGTGCCTCCAGCTGTTGCTAAACTTCCAGCATGCCTGGACAGTCAGTGGCTGTCCAAAAATGCTGGGAGTTGTTGTTTTGCAACAGCTGGAGGCTCCGTTTTGGAAACACTGCCGTACAATACGTTTTTCATTTTTATTGGGGGGGACAGTGTGACAGGGGGTGTTTATGTAGTGTTTTACCCTTTATTATGTGTTAGTGTAGTGTAGTGTTTTTAGGGTACATTGGCCGAGGTTTACAGTGAGTTCCCTGCTAGGAGTTTGCGCTGCGGCGAAAAATTTGCCGCAGCTCATACTTGAAGCAGAAAACTTACTGTAAGCCTGCCCATGTGAATGTACCCTGTACGTTCACATGGGGGGGGCAAACCTCCAGCTGGTTCAAAACTACAACTCTCAGCATATACTCACAGGCCGTGCATGCTGGGAGTTGTACTTTTGCAACAGCTGGAGGCACACTGGTTGGAAAACCTTCAGTTAGGTTCTGTTATCTAACTCAATATTTTCCAACCAGTGTGCCTCCAGCTGTTGCAAAACTACAACTCCCAGCATGTACTGATCACCGAAGGGCATGCTGGGAGATGTAGTTATGCAACAGCTGGAGGGATCGCAACTACAACTCCCAGCATGCTGGGATTTGCAGTTTTGCAACATCTGGAGAGCTACAGTATAGAGACCACTGCAAACTGTGGCCCTCCAGATGCTGCAAAACTACAAATCCCAGCAGGCCCAGACAGCAAACAGTTGTGTGGGCATGCTAGGAGTTGTAGTTTTGCAAGATCTGGAGGGCTATAGTTCAGAGACTACCATATAGTGGTCTAAAACTGTAGCCCTCCAGCTGTTGCAAAACTACAACTTCCAGCATGCCCAAACAGCTTTCTGGGCATGCTGGGAGTTGTAGTTTTGCAACATCTGGAGGGCTACAGTTAGAGACAACTGTATAATGGTCTCAAACTGTACCCTGCAGATGTTGCTAGGCAACTCACCGGCTTCCGTCGGATCCAGCCGCACGTCATCGCCGCCCGCCGATCTCCGTCGCCCGCAGCCTCCGTTGCCCGCCCGGATCGGTAAGTGGATCTTCGGCGCCGGTCCTCGTCGTTTCCCCGTCCTGCCCCGCCTATTGTGGGTGGGCAGGACGGGGAGAACGAAAGTTAACCCCCCTGCCCCCCGATCTGCTATTGGTGGTCGCGTCTAGACCACCAATAGCAGGGATAGGAGGGGTGGCACCCCTGCCACCTCACTCCTATCCCTTCAGGGGGATCATGCGTGTCCCCCTTATATTCCGGGTCACCGGGTCACCATAGACCCGTAAACCCCAGAATCGCGCAAATCGCAAGTGTGAATTCACTTGCGATTTGCGCCGATCGGAGACATGGGGGGGGGGGGGGGTCTGATGACCCCCCTGGGCATTTGCATGGGGTGACTGCTGATCGATATCAGCAGTCACCCCGATCTGGTCCCTGCCCAGCGCGGCGGGGACCGAAATTCCCACGGACGTATGAGTACATGCCTGGTCCTTAAAGGAGAACTCCGGTATGGGGGAAAAAACAACTTATCCCCTATCCTAAGCATAGGGGATAAGTGTTAGATCGCGGGGGGGTCTGACAGCTGGGGCCCCCTGCGATCTCCTGTACGGGGACCCGGCTCGCTCCTGCTCAATGCAGGAGCCGAGCGTTTTTGACCACAGCCAAAGCTGCGGCTGACACGCCCCCTCCATACACTTCTATGGCAGGGCTGGAGTGCTGCCTTCGGCAATCTCCGGCCCTGCCATAGAAGTGAATGGAGGGGGCGTGTCGGCCGCAGCTTCGGCTGTGCTCAAACTCCCATACCGGAGTTCTCCTTTAAGACCCAGGGCGCAGGGACGTACTCATACATGCCTGGTCCTAAAGAGGTTAATATATTAGCTTTTTCCTGATCCCCATCTATAATTACTTCCACATCATTTTTTAACCCCTTAAGGACCCAGGGCGTATGGGTATGCCCTGGCTCCCTGGTACTTAAAGCATACCTGTCATAGTGCAAAAAAAGAAAAAAATTGATATGTTACTCAGGACCCAATCCTGATCATGTGCATATAATTCGTATGTATCTCGGACCTATATATCCAGAGATATAAGCATTTATCTGCTGGTGAGTTACTTTTTCATTGGGCAGGCTGGAGGGGGCGTGTCAGTCTGTCTCCCTCACAGGAGCAAGCCTGGGCAGTCAGCCAATCAGTACTCTCTACTCTGTAACTCTTTCCTCTCTGGTTTTATGCTGTGTCATGTGTAATAGGAAGATACTTGGAGCTTGCCTGCAGTAATCAGAAGACATTATGGTGAATTCATAACAGGATAAAATGTATAAATATAAGAATAGATCTTTATAAAATTAGTGCAAGGATTTTTTAGATAAAAGTACAGCATTTTTATGAATACATGTTCTATCTGTTTTATCTTCTCCTAGTAAAGCTGGATACTAATCAGCATAGCTGTCACTATGTGTGTCATTTATCTTTCACAGACTCCTGAATGTCTGATCAACTTCTTTGTCATTCAGGAGTCTGAGAAAGCTTTGACTATTTCAGCATGCTGGGAGTTGTAGTTTAGTAACAACTGAAGCTTCAATGTTTGTAAATAACTGTGTTAGAGCAGTGTTGCCTCCAGCTGTTGTAAAACTACAGCTCCCAGCATGTTCACACATCCTTTATCTGTAGTTTTGCATACACAAAAGAAATCTCCTATACTGGATACCGGTATGCTTTACGGCCGGTATCCAGTATGCTGTAAAATCTAGACTAGTCTGTCTGGCTAAAAGACAGGTGACCCCTAGTGGTGGCTATTTTGAGCTTGAATTTCTGGTGAAAATTAAAAAAATTTTTAACAGGTGTATTTTGTGAAATGTCATATTATAATGAGTCCTGCAATATATGACAAGTTTTTAACAATGACAGTGCCTGTTTAACCCCTTAACGACGCAGGACGTAAATGTACGTCCTGGTGAGGTGGTACTTAACGCACCAGGACGTACATTTACGTCCTAAGCATAACCGCGGGCATCGGAGCGATGCCCGTGTCATGCGCGGCTGATCCCGGCTGCTGATCGCAGCCAGGGACCCGCCGGCAATGGCCGACGCCCGCGATCTCGCGGGCGTCCGCCATTAACCCCTCAGGTGCCGGGATCAATACAGATCCCGGCATCTGCGGCAGTTCGCGATTTAAATGAACGATCGGATCGCCCGCAGCGCTGCTGCGGGGATCCGATCATTCAGAACGCCGGACGGAGGTCCCCTCTCCTTCCTCCGTCCGGCTCCCGGCGTCTCCTGCTCTGGTCTGAGATCGAGCAGACCAGAGCAGGAGATGACCGATAATACTGATCTGTTCTATGTCCTATACATAGAACAGATCAGTATTAGCAATCATGCTATTGCTATGAATAGTCCCCTATGGGGACTATTCAAGTGTAAAAAAAAATGTAAAAAAAATGTAAAAGTAAAAGTAAAAAAAAGTGAAAAATCCCCTCCCCAATAAAAAGTAAAACATCCATTTTTTCCTATTTTACCCCCAAAAAGCGTAAAAAACATTTTTTATAGACATATTTGGTATCGCCGCGTGCGTAAATGTCCGAACTATTAAAATAAAATGTTAATGATCCCGTACGGTGAACGGCGTGAACGAAAAAAAAAAAAGTCCCAAATTCCTACTTTTTTAATACATTTTATTAAAAAAAAAAAATTATAAAAAATGTATTAAAAGTTTTTTATATTCAAATGTGGTATCAAAAAAAGTACTGATCATGACGCAAAAAATGAGCCCCCATACCGCCACTTATACGGAAAAATAAAAAAGTTAGAGGTCATCAAAATAAAGGGATTATAAACGTACTAATTTGGTTAAAAAGTTTGTGATTTTTTTTAAGCGCAACAATAATATAAAAGTATATAATAATGGGTATCATTTTAATCATATTGACCCTCAGAATAAAGAACACATGTCATTTTTACCATAAATTGTACGGCGTGAAAACAAAACCTTCCAAAATTAGCAAAATTGTGTTTTTTGTTTTAATTTCCCCACAAAAATAGTGTTTTTTGGTTGCGCCATACATTTTATGATATAATGAGTGATGTCATTACAAAGGACAACTGGTCGCGCAAAAAACAAGCCCTCATACTAGTCTGTGGATGAAAATATAAAAGAGTTATGATTTTTAGAAGGCGAGGAGGAAAAAATGAAAACGTAAAAATTAAATTGTCTGAGTCCTTAAGGCCAAAATGGGCTGAGTCCTTAAGGGGTTAAGGACCCAGGGCGTACCTGTACGCCCGTGGGAATTCCGACCCCGCTGTGCGTCGGGCGGGGACCGGACCACGATGCCTGCTGAAATCATTCAGCAGGCATCCCGTGCAAATGCCCAGGGGGTCCTGAATTCACACCTGCAATCTGCATCGATTCCGGTCATACGGGTCACGTGTGACCCGATGACCCGGAGATACATGGTGATCAGGGGTGTAGAATGGGGTCATTTGGTCTCATTTATGGGGTATTTCTAATATGAAGGCCCTTCTAATCCACTTCAAAACTGATCTGGTCCCTGAAAAATTTTGATTTTGAAAATTTTGTGAAAAATTGGAAAATTGCTGTTGAACTTTGAAGCCCTCTGATGTCTTACAAAAGTAAAAACATGTCAACTTTATGATGCCAACATAAAGTAGACATTTTGTATATGTGAATCAATATATAATTTATTTGGAATATACCTTTTCCTTATAAGCAGAGAGCTTCAAAGTAAAAAAAAAAAAAAAAAAAGCAAAATGTTCTATTTTTTCACCAAGAAATTATGCAAGTATCAATAAAATTTTTCCACTAGCATAAAGTAGAATATGTTACGAAAAAACTATCTCGGAATCAGAATGAAAAGTAAAAGCATTCCAGAGTTATTAATGCTTAAATTGACAGTGGTCAGATGTGCTAAAAATGGCCGGGTCATAAGGTGAAAATGGGCTGGGTCCTTAAGGAGTTAAATGGCCTATACTTTCATTTTTAACCTTTTTGCTATTTATACAGTTAAAGAACATTTTGGAGTTAGTTTTGCTTTCTTTGGCAATGAGTCTGTTTCTACTTTTGTGGTTTTTTTTCTGTTTTTTTTACATATTATAAAGTTTTCTCTATAGTTTTTAATGCTTCTTCACTGCCATCCTGTTTTAGTATTTTAAATGCTTTATTTTTGTCATTTATTGCCCCCTTAACATTTTTATTTATCCATATTGGTTTTCTTCTATTCCTGACCCTTTTATTCCCATATGGTATATACCTCTTACAGTGAGAATTTAAGATATTTTAAAAGTCTCCCATTTAGTGTCAGTATTCTTGTTTTTCAGGACATTCTCCCATTTTATATTGTTAAATGGGCACTGTCACCAACTTTATTTTTTGATATGTTGTAGTACTTATGTACTACAACATATCTCTAATATACTTTTATAATTTTTTTTTTCATTAAAAAGGTTTAATTTACATTTAAAAACCGGCCACTGAAAAAGGACTGATTTTCAATCAGACAGGCTGGAGCGAGCGCATTGGCTCCCCGGCCACTGGCTGGGAGGCCACTCCTCCCGCACATCGCCGCCGCCTCGTTGCCGCCGCTGTCCCTGCACGCCCGCTGCCGGACTCTGCAGTAACTGCAAGTGTAATTAGGGAACGGGGTATGCGGGGTGGGGCGGGGGGGGGGGGGGGGAGAAGGGAATGGGCTAGTGCCGTAGCGGGGGAGAGGGGGGAACGGGCTAGCAAAAAAAATAAATAAAATAGGATCGTGGGAGCTACCCTTTAAGGGCTTCTCTGAGTTGATCAAACTTTGCCTTCTTAAAGTTCATTGTTTTTTTAGCCAATTGAGAGATTCCCTTATTGCAGGACAATTTATAATGTACCATATTATGATCACTATTTCCTTGGTGTCCTTCTACCTTCACATTAGTTACTCTGTCAGGTCTGTTGGTTAATATTAAGTCTAGTAGGGCGCCCTCTCTGGCCGAGCCCTGCACCATTTGGAACAGATAATTGTCTTTAGCTATAGTCAGAAACCTGTTTCCTTTATGAGATTCACAGGTCTCAGTCTCCCAGTTTATATCTGGAAAGTTAAAGTCCCTCGTTATCACAAGTCATGTTATTGAAAAAAAAAGAAAGCCAACTCTTGGAAAATGAACACTGAAAAACAAAGGTACAGAATTATTACTGAAAATGTGACAGAATTCTCACACAATTTGCACCAAAAACTGGCCTACATGCCATGCACCTAATTTATTATGAAGGAGATTTACCAAGCTCTGTATTAGATTTTTTTTGCTTAAAAAGACCATGTACTTGCGCACGTGCGACTTTTCTATACATGCTGCGACTTTTTTCTTTTTTTTTTCTTTTTACTTTGCAGTGGTCATGTATTTATCAAATGCGATAGTCGCTATTTATGTAGAAAAAAAGTTGCATCTCCATTTAAAAGTCGCATATGTATTCCAGGTCCAACCTGGCTTACAGAAAGTGTCTGCAGAAAAGGACATTAATACCTGCTTTAGCAACTGTTCTTGTTCTGCATCATGAAACAAAGCTACTACATTAATGTTAATTATAGAAAAAAAATATTATATAACTGAAAACTATTAATTTTAAGGTTGAAAATACACACTGCACACCTTGTTAATTTTAGGACACGTACATGCTGGCGTACCCACTGAATTTTAAAATTAATGTTGTGTTAAAATAGAATAAGACACAAAATAATTGTGTAAGAATTTTTACAGACTACGTAAATAACCCACATGTGGCACTAAAATTTTTCCTTAAAAAAAAAGAAACATTTTGGGATGGGTAACATACTCCGCCCACCAATGTCACAAAATGCGGGCTCAAAATTAAACAGAAAAGCCTCCAGAGTATGGATATTCATGGTGCGGCATAGTATGTTTTTAATCATTTTTATTTTCTAAGGAGGGTGGATGGGCAGGCCAGTCAGGGTGTCACCCGATGCGGTACGCCCCCCTCCCCGTCACTCTCTAGCAACACTACTGGTAATAATGTGTAGATAAAGAACCTAGGCTATTAACATAAGGGAAAACTTTTCTGCTTTAAAAAATGCTTTTGTAAACAGGTTTCCCGGGTTTTGCTTACGTGTGATTTATTTATCAAGGTCGTGCGACTATTTGATAAATAGGTCGTATGTAAGCAAAAGTGGGTTAAAACGAATTGTCATATTAAAGCCATACATTTGAAAAGAATGATAACTCTCCTTCTATGTGTTTTAGACACTTTTCCAGTTGTAACATAGTGTTGCTCGCGAATATTCGCAATTCGAATATTATTCGCGAATATCGCATATTCGCGAATTCGCGAATTTCGCGAATATAGCGCTATATATTCGTAATTACGAATATTCGTTTTTTTTTTTTTTTTTTCTTCTTCACAGTACACATCACAGTGATCATCCCTCTCTGCTTCCAGCTTGTGTGGTGTAAAGAAGGCTGTAATACTACTGTGTGAGACTGGCGTGCGAAAATTCGCATATGCGAAAATTAGCATATGCTAATTTTCGCACATGTGAATTTTCGCGTATGCTAATTTTGTATATGTTAATTTTCGCATTCGCGAATGTTCGCATATGCGAAAATAAAACGAGGATATAACGAATATGCGAATATTCGCGAATATATGACGAATATTCGTCCATATATTCGCGAATATTCGCGAATTCGAATATGGCCTATGCCGCTCAACACTATTGTAACATACAAAGAGCATGGTTTCTGTAAAAGGGGCATGCCTTTGGTGTATAAGTGTAGGTTAAGATACGACAACTTGCCACAAAATTGTGCCAGCGATCTGGTGCAAGGTATTGACACAGCTCAAGTCAATGCTTTGTTGGTCTGAACTTTTGATATTCCAGATTTATCAGACAGCCTGAGCCACTGTGGTAAATCTGGCACTTTTTTAGACTGTCTAGTCTAAAAATAAACTGTCTAAGAATTAGACAGTTTTAGTAAATATTAATATTGTAGAAAGTTAAAAAAAAAATGTTTATTGTACAAATACTAATCTATATAAAAATGTGGAACTCCCCTTTAAAAGCTCTCCCTTCTCAAGTTTGTACTATATACTAAGGTTATATTATTCTCCCACAGTGTAAAATTTGCAGGTGTTTTGTTTTCATATTAATGCATTTTCTTCCGTCATCTGCAAAAATGAAGCTGCAAATGCCGCATACAGCTGAAAATGCCCACATAAAATAAAATATACCAGCGAATTTAATGCTGTGTGAACATAACCTAATAATTCAATAAGAATAGTTGACCATAGAGGCACTAAGGAAAAATCTGCAGGTTTCCACCCAAGGTACTAAATTCTGTTTGTGTTTCTAACTTTGTATAGTATTGGCTAAAATCAGGGATACCTAACAGACCAAGAATAAGTTGGGGATTTGCGTACCAGACGGCAACCAGGCAGTGCTTATTTAAGATATACAACATGTACAAAATATATATTTCATCATAGAGGTACCCACTTTTATTCATTGGCTCCCAATAATGCATGTATGAATAATAAAGTATAGTATAGTATAAGTGTAGTAATAAAATCAGAGTGATACTATTAGTTGGAAATCATACGTATAGTTGTTGAATTCATTGCTGCTTCTGACTGAACTACCTATGGCACGCTGCTCAGATCTCGTGCTTCGCGGCAGCTCAATAACCTCAAGGCAGAAAGCATCTGATAAGCAAATAGCTTCTGACATTCCTTGAGATGACATCATTCATTTATACATGACCAGACATTATTTATTACGACTGTAATAAGAAAACTACAATAACAGCCAGTAATTGTTAGAATAATTTTAATGTGCAGCAGTCAGAAAATCTATACTAATTTCAGTTTTGCACCATTGAACATGAAGTATTGATTAGTGCTCATTTGCTGCTAAATTTATGAAGCTAGCTATGGCGGTATACACATATAACGTGGTTAGTTGTGCCCCTAGCTGTTGAGAGGGTTCATGTGGAAAGGAGGGGTTTTCATGCTGCACCATTGCAAAATATCCACAGTGACCAAATGAGAGAGATGAAAATGAAATACAAATAAATAAATAAACAGAAATGTGATGCACACCATTAGGCCCCATGTCTTAATCATTGAGTTCAGGGGTTTCATTTAGTTCCATTACCACAAGTGTATAAAATCCAGCACCTACCAATGCAGTCTGCCTTTATGAACCAATGGATTGCTCACTCAATTCCACCATGTCATTATGATAGGACCCAATTGCTGCCACAAGCCAGTTAGTGAAATTTTCAGGTTTACAAACGATTACATTTAGATATGTGTCTCTCATGGGGCTGTAGAATAGGGGCACAAAATTCCATAGGTGTCTGAACTCATTGGGGCACATTGCAATGACTAAGAGTAATTGTAGTCTATGCATTCTTAGGCTACATTCACACTATGGAATTTCCAAGTGAAGAAATTCTGCTCAGAAATTTCGATGCAGCAGCCTTCCATTGTCTATAATTGGTTCTTCTGCACTATGCACACTGCAGAATTTCCCAAAAAACAATGTACACATTTATTATTCCAGCAGACATCTGGAATTACTACAATGCTGCTGATGATCATGGCGCAAGTCTGCAGAATACAATAGATCAGAATACTCCTCTCTGCATGGCAAAATGACGTGATCAATTTTTGCTTGTTCGTTGGCTGCTTGCTGGCTCTATTACACAAACCGATATAAGCCTGTTCGGACGATAATCACTTCACGTAAGATAGGGCCCTTAGGCCATGTTCACATGTCCAGAATTTCCATGTGGAATTCAACATTGGAATTCCAACAGAGATTCTGGAGCAGCACAGTCCCATTGTATTCAATGGGATTCTGCTGTGCTGTGCATGTGGCAGAATTCCTATTTCCGTGTCTGCAGAAAAAATGAACCTGTCCATTCTTTCTGCGGATTTCTTACCGAATGCAAAGCCATCTATTAGATGATTCCAGTGCAGTCTTAGTGCGGGCATGCCGGCACCCGCAGTCTCTGGGATGTCCACACAGATTTACTATGCAGACATTCCGAACATGTGAACATAGCCTAAGAATGTGCCAAATTTATCACAGTGGCTGGAGTTCCATGTCTAATGCATCCATAGACAGACACTGTTGTCTATCTTTACACCATCCATTGGATAGCTCACAAGGCAATCAGGGTAATTGCAAATGCTAAATATAGAGGGGAAAAAACACCAGAAGAACATGAGATAATTACTTGAGATGCACTAATAAGTCTATAGAATCAGTATGCAAGCTGCAAATCATCCATTTAGAGGGAAGAGCTCCAGTACGCGTTCTATAGTTCACTCACTTACACTGAAATATCGGATCTGCTTATTTGCAGGTTTTTTTAAAATAATTTTCTGTTCTCATAAAAGTAATTAAAAGCAAATCTGGACACTCATAATATTCATAAATGGTAAGATAGAGTCACTATCTCAAAATTAACTGTGTCTAATATACAAATAAAAAAAGGACTTGAACAAAATGTTGGCAAACATACACGGCTGCTAATAGGTACTGTTCTAGAGGAGACAGAATTATCACACAGCCGGACATGACATTATACGAACACATCTTGGTATTGCTATATATTATCATTAGAGGAGAGGCATAACTTTCCCCCGCCAGGTCTCTAAAGGTCTGTTATGTCATCATATGATAAAAACACCTGTTAAATAATTCATATCCACTGCAGGAACTCTGATCACAAAGACCTGAAATTGCTATCAAAATACTATGGGAGTATATTGATGCAATGTATCGAACTCTCCTTCCGTGACCAAACGTCACTTGTTTAATCAAGGGGAATGTCTTTGCTATTATTACATTATTTTATGCTTCAGGAAAAAATTATGGAGGGCACATAACAATCCGCTGGTTTATTATTTGTACTTTGGTTTGTAAGGCTGTGCTTACATTAGCGCCATGGCTTCTGTTTCTATCAGCACCCCAATAGCTTTGATGGATCCTTTTGGAAACGGATCCTAATGAATAATAATGGATCCCTTTCATTTCTAATGGGTTTGTCAATTTTGAGTCAGGCTTCTATTTTTTTAAAATATTTTTTATTGCAAGTATAGGGGCTTGCAGTCCCATTGGAAATCTTGCACTAAAGCTTCTTAAACTCTGGCACCAATGGAGGAGGTTCCGGAACTTTTATCAAGGCACCGTCCCCTCTATAATTTGCCCCATTACCATACACCACATACCAGGTCTCGGTACTGTCTGTACGACTTCTGTTTCTTTCTCTCTACCTTACCTCTACGGTACACACCTATAAGATTCTACATCATACCTACTTATTTGTTTCTACCTGTTATGGAGCTGGATGGGGATCCTCTAACCTGTGTGGCTGATGACTCGGACCGTATCAGGGAGCGGAATAAAAGGTGCTGTTGATCTTCACTAGAGCCCGCCGCAAGGTAGGTCGGGTTTGCTGCGGCAGGCGACACCCAGGTCGCTACCCCCAACACGGCTCGACCACACAGGTAGCTGGGCAAGTCGAGGTACTGAAGGATAAGGCCGTAGCGTAGTCAAACGTAGCAGAAGGTCAAGGCAGGCGGCAAAGGTGCGAAGTCAAATAACGCAGCGGGAAGGTCTGGATACACAGGTAAGGCAAACCGGCAATATGGAGTGCTTAATCTCAGGCTAGGGGCACTGAAGATCCGTCAGGGAAGTGTGGGAGGTGCAGGGACTTTATAATGTAGTGTCAGGTGCAACAACTATTTATGGGCACACTGGCACTTTAAATTTCAGAGCTCAGGCATACGTGTGCCCTAGGAGACGGGGATGCACACTTTGGAACTGAGACACAGAGGAGGAGACAGCAGTGGAGCGTGGTGAGTAACGGGCTGGGATTCGCATGCGGGCACGTCCGCAGACGGGGACACAGGGACACTGCGCTCACAGCTGGAGCTTGTGGCCAGAGTGCAGAGTGTAACAGTACCCCCCTTTGGTCTCCCCCTCCTCTTGTGGTTCAGAAATTTTTTGAGAAGGTCCTGGTCCAAGATATTGTCCTGTGGTTCCCAAGACCTCTCCTCTGGACCAAATCCTTCCCAATTCACAAGAAAGAAGCATTTTCCTCTGACCAATTTTGAATCCAGGATTTCCTTAACAGCAAAAACATCAGAGGTACCAGAGATGGAGGAAGGCGAGATGTCCTTTTGAGAAAAACAATTGCGGATGACAGGCTTCAAGAGGGAGACATGGAAGGAATTCTGGATCCGGAGAGAGGAGGGCAGATGGAGGGAATAAGCCACGGGATTAAGTCATTTTTTTTTACCAGTTTATAAGAGGTTACCTTAAAGTGGATATATGTGGAGGATAACCACACTTTGTCCTCAGGAGAGAACTCGGGAGGAGGGCGTGTTTTCCTTTCCACTTGCGACTTCATACGGGTCGTGTCATGAAGAAGGGAGTGACGTGTCTTCTGCCAGATGGAGGCGAAATTCTGCACCAGTTCGTCAGCCACAGGTACTCCGGAAAAAGACAAGGGAGGAGGAGGACGAGGATGAAGCCCATAGACTACAAAGAAGGGTGAAGTCCCAGTGGATTCAAAATCCCTATGGTTGTAAGAAAATTAGGCCCAGGGTAGTAAATCAGCCCAGTCGTCTTGGCAAGCAGAGACAAAATGGTGAAGATAGTCCCCCAGGACCTGGTTCACCCTTTCGCCCTGACCATTGGATTGAGGGTGGTAAGTCGAGGAGAAGTCCAATTTTACTTGAAGACCAGAGCAGAGGGCCCTCCAGAACTTGGAGACGAACTGGACTCCCCGGTCGGAGACAATATGAGTAGGCAATCCATGGAGATGGAAGATATGACCAAGGAATAGCTTGGAAAGCTGCGGTGCAGATGGTAAACCTGGCAAGGGCACAAAATTAGCCATTTTAGAAAATCGGTCCACAACAACAGAGATGACCGTATTGCCACCAGAAGAAGGAAGGTCAGTAATAAAGTCCATTGCTATGTCAGTCCAGGGCAGCCCAGAAACTGGCAAAGGATGTAGTAGACCAGCAGGCTTGGCACAAGGGGTCTTGTCCCGGGCACAGACTGAACAGGAACGAATGAAGTCAATGACATCTTGTTTTTGAGTTGGCCACCAATACTGTCGGGAGATGAGTTGTAAAGACTTACAAATACCGGCATGACCGGCCAACAGAGAGGAATGACCCCATCTCAAGACTTGGAGTCTTAGGTGGGGAGTAATGTAAGTCTTTCCAGGAGGCAGGTGCTGAAGACTTGCTGGTGCTGCAGAAATGAGACAATTAGGGGGTACAATATGTTGAGGGTGAGATTATTGGTCTTGTACTTCAGAGGATCTAGATAGTGCGTCAGCCGAAGATTCTTCTCTGCTGGACGGAAGTGAATAAAAAAGTCAAATCTGGAGAAGAACAGAGACCAGCGAGCCTGTCGAGGTTTGAGACAATGGACAGTCTGTAGATATAGCAAGCTATTGTGGTCAGTATAAATAGTAAGCGGATGTACAGAGCCATCCAAGAGATGACGCCATTCTTCCAAGGCCAACTTAATAGCCAAGAGCTTGCAATCTCCAATTGTATAATTTCTCTTCACAGGAGAATAAGTCTTAGAGGAGAAACCGCAGGTTACAGTTCTTCCTTTGGATGATTTTTGTGTCAAAACTGCACCTGCACCAACTGAAGAAGCATCCACTTCCAAAATAAATGGCTTGCCTGGATCTGGTCTTGACAACACAGGAGCAAATGCAAAGGTGGATTTTAACTGTTTGAACGCTTCTTCGGCCTCAGGAGTCCAGACCTTCGGATTAGCAGTTTTCTTGGTAAGAGAGACAATCAGGGCAACTAAGGTGGAGCAGTGTGGAATAAATTGCCGATAATAATTGGCAAACCGAGCATTAAAGAGTCCAAATGGCATCACCAGATACTCGAAATGTCCATCACGAGTATTAAACACAGTCTTCCACTCGTCCCCTTCTCATATACGAATCAAATTCTAGTTTATAGTTTAGAGAAGATCCTGGCACCTCGCATACGATCAAATAATTCAGAGATTAAAGGAAGTGGGTAGCGGTTCGTTATTATAATTTTATCACAGCCTCGGTAGTCGATGCAAGGTCGCAAAGACCCGTCTTTCCTTTCATGAAGAAGAACCTGGCTCCAGCAGGGGAAGAGGACTTCCTGATAAATCCCTTCTGAAGATTCTCCTGGATGTAATTAGACATAGCCTGAGTTTCAGGGACCGACAAAGGGTAGATTCTGCCCCGGGAGGTGTTGAACCGGGCAGTAAATCAATAGGACAGTCAAAGGGACGATGTGGTGGTAGGACCTCAGCTTGTTTTTCACTGAAGACATCAGCAAAGTCCTGAAGGAACGAAGGAAAGCTAGGCAGAGGACAAGAAGATGATTCCAACTTAGCCAAACATATTTGAATACAGTGGTTGTTGCAATATGGTCCTAAACGAAGAACTTCTCCAGTTTTCCAATCCAACTGCGAGGCATGGAGTTGCAACCATGGTAGCCCAAGCAGGAGAGGAGAAGTACAATGAGGGAGTACATAAAAAGTCAAGTTCTCCTTATGCAAGGCTCCGACCTGCATAGACAACCGTTCAGTGCGGTATAGCACAGTACAGTACAATATTTTTCCATTGACTGTAGAGATGTACAAGGGCTTTAACAGGCAAGATACAGGAAGATGATACCTATGTACTAGGGAGGCATCAATAACATTTCCCGTGGGACCAAATTTAAGCGTGGAGAGGTGGTATTCACACCTAGGGAGACCTCTTCCACAAACCCAAGGTGCGAGCATTTCCCTGTGGCTGTGAACGTAGGAAATTATCGACAATGGCACAGTAAAGGCATAGATTCTCAGTTCGTTGGCAAGTTCTTTCCTGCAGGGTCAAGGGAGACCGATCTACCTGCATAGCCTCCACTGCGGGAGGCAACATAGAAGATTGCGGTGGTTTCTGGAAGACAGGTGCCAGACGAGGAAAGCGCAGAGGTCGTGCAGATTCCCTTTCTTGGCGAAGTTCCTCACGTCGCTCAGAGAAACGAATATCAATCCAGGATGCCAAGTGTATAAGTTCATTCAAGTTAGATGGCAATTCCCGGGCAGCGAGGACATCCTTGATATGACTAGATAGTCCTCTCTTGAAGGTGGCACAAAGAGCTTCATTGTTCCATGATAACTCCGATGCCAGGGTGCAAAACTGAATGGCATACTCGCCCACAGAGGAGTTGCCCTACAAAAGACTCAGCAGTGTCGTCTCAGTGGAGGAGGCTCGGGCCTCAAAAGACAATGATAAATGTCGGCCATAGTGTCTGAATAATACCAGCGTATACGGTTTCAAAACACCCTTTATAGAGACAAAAAATATCCCTATACTCTGACCATACAGCAGTAGATACCAGCCCTACACAGACTTTGCAAACCATTTAGGTGATTACAGTTACCACACTATGGGGGTTGTTATAGTGCATATATATTCTGTGAGAAACAGGTGATGTCTTCTTAAATTGGAGCAGTTTTTTCCCCTTCTATCCTCTATTTGGCCTAGACCATTATGATGCTTACTCTAGCCACAACCTATATCTGCAAACTCTTTTAGACAAACATCTTAAAAGGGTACTCCGCAGATAGGGGATAAGATGTCTGTCCGCGATCTCTCCTGCAGGACCCCCACGCCACGCCCCCTCAATGCAAGCCTAAGGGAGGGGTTGTGACCGCTGCTACGCCCACTCCCATAGACTTGCATTGAGGGGTCGGGGTGTGACATCACGAGGGGGCAGAGTTGTCACGTCACAATACTCAGTCCCCTGTATCGACCGTCATCAGCCACATAGCGATTCTCGCTCTGTGCAGCTAAAGAACGGGGGTGCTGCAGGAGAGATCGCGGGGGTCCCCAGTGGCGCGACCCCCGCAATCAGACATCTTATCCCCTCTATCTTTTGGATAGGGAATAAGATGTCTAGGGTCGGGGAACCCCTTTAAGCTTCAGACTGTTAAAACACCCTCTTCACCTTTTTCTCACCAACAGTGCAAAAAAGGTGTCCCAGGAGATAGTTGCCTCCATACATGTAGGCTGCCCCCCGCCCCCCTCAGTAGGTACACCCTTTACACCCAGTAGGTAGACAGGTACCCCACAGTAGGTAAGTGCTAATAAAAGTACTGTGTTAATATATTCTGTATTGTCAGTTCTGAGAGCAGTTTCCAAGCTCTTTCTCCCAGGGCTCAAGAAGACCACAGTGTCCTTCAAGACTGGCATAGAATGGGTGATAATGCAAGTTATATTATATTATTGAACTAAACTATAATAATTTTACCCATTCTTCTGCAATTAACTTTTCAGAATGATTGGCAGATAACAAGTGACAGCTTAGTAAAAGTATTATGTCAGGAACAAGCAAAAGGAAATAGAACACAATAAATGCGGATAACAATTAATATCCCTAGAAGTAATTAAGAATATTAATGTGATGCACAATCTCAAAACAGCAATTCTCCTCTAACAGTTCATCTGGGAATCTCAAGGCTATTAACCTATCATAATAGGACAAGAGGTTTTCTATATAATATTTAACTCCATACCATTCTAGTGTAAATTGTAATGGTCTTTTCTACACATGGGATTAATTTCTGATCTGATGAATTAAGTTTGACCCTAAAACATAACAGTTTTCACTCCAGCCCAACAATCACACTATAATGCAATTTATTATCACCACAGAAAATTATCTGACCTCATCAAACAATAATATGAACATAACTATCACTTTAAACTAACATGCAAACTGTGAGTGCTATATAGGAACCCACTATGATAAATATTTCTATTTAAAGGGGTACTCAGGTGGAAAGCTTTTTTTTTTTTTTTAATCAACTGGTGCCAAAAAGTTAAACAGATTGGTAAATTACTTCTATTAAAAAATCTTAATTCGTCCAGTACTTATTAGCTGCTGAATACTACAGAGGAAATTATTTTCTTTTTGGAACACAGTGCTCTCTGCTGACATCACAAGCACAGTGCTCTCTGCTGACATTTCTGTCCATTTTAGGAACTGTCCAGAGCAGCATATGTTTGCTATGGGGATTTTCTCCTACTCTGGACAGTTCTTAAAATGGACAGAGATGTCAGCAGAGAGCACTGTGCTCGTGATGTCAGCAGAGAGCTCTGTGTTCCAAAAAGAAAATAATTTCCTCTGTAGTATTCAGCAGCTAATAAGTACTGGAAGGATTAAGACTTTTTTAATTGAAGTAATTTACAAATCTGTTTAACTTTCTGGCACCAGTTGATTTATTAGGACAAACAAAAAAGTTTTCCACCGAAGTACCCTTTTAACCTTAAGGACCAGGCCAATTTTATTTTAGCATTTTCATTTTTTCCTCCTCGCCTTCTAAAATCCATAACTCCTTTATTTTTACATCTACAGACCCATATAAGGGCTTGTTTTTTGCGTGACCAATTTAAATGAAAACCACAATTTTGCACATTTTGGAGGGTTTTGCTTTTACACTATACACTTTACGGTAAAAATGATGTGTTCTTTATTCTGTGGGTCAATACGATTAAAATGATACCCATGGCTAGATACTTTTATATTTTTGTACCGCTTTAAAAAAATCTAAAACTTTTTGCACAAAATCAGTAATCTAAAATCGCCCTATTTTGACCACGTATAACTTCATTTTTCCGTATATAGGGCGGTATGAGGGCTCATTTTTTGCGTCGTCATCTGTACTTTTTATCGATACCACATTTGCATATATAAAACTTTTAGATCATTTTTTATAAATTTTTCTTTATAACACTTTTTATTTTTTATATTTACACCATTCACCGTACGGGATAATTAACAATATTTTGATAGTACGGACATTTACTCATGCGGCGATACCAAATATGTTTATGGAAAAAAATTACGCTTTTTGGGGATAAAATGGGAAAAACTGACAATTTTCATTTTTATTGGGGGAGGGGATTTTTCACTTTTTTTTACTTTTTATTTTATATTTTTCAACTTTTTTTTTACACTTTTTATGTCCCCATAGGGGACTATCTATAGCAATCATTTGATTGCTAATACTGTTCAGTGCTATGTATAGGACATAGCACTGATCAGTATTATCGGTGATCTTCTGCCCTGGTCTGCTCGATCTCAGACCAGAGCAGAAGGTGAGGGACCTGTCCCTCACCTGTACGTCCTGGTGCGGGAAGTCCCGCCAAACCAGGATGTACATTTATGCCCGTGGTCGTTAAGGGGTTAAGATCCTCTTTTAATTTTGGCAAAAATTATCCAAAACTGCACCACTAGTGTCATTTTTTTCAGTGATCGTTACAACTAGTTGGTGGACTCAAGGTCCCGTGTGGTACTTCGGCATCATGGCTCCCATCTCAGAAGGATGGCACATCACAGCTAAAGCCACTGATTGGCTTCACATTCTGGACAGTAATAAATAAGACGTGACTGACTACTGGAGCATTTATGTTGGATCTGTAATGATCATACCTGGCCAGGCTTTGTGTGTTGTGCTCTGGTCAGTTAGGAGTTACAGGCCCAGGCCAATAAGCAGCTGAGAAGAGGTATTTGGTTCTACCCCAGCCTTCTGGCTCTGGCTCTTGATTTCAGCTTTATTTTAGTCCTGTTGGTTTCTGTTCAGATTTGTTACTTTGTTTTAGCCATGGCTTTTTAGTTCTGACTCATTTGTTTAGTTTTTAACATAGTTCTGTTTGTCTTGTGATGTCTGTACTTATTGTCAGTTTTATCCTTTCTAGTTTGTATATGTAACTTGAACCTGTATCTTGACTTGTATTCAGACTTTTTTGTCTTTTTTACTGCTTCACGGTATAGGTCTTGATTCACTGCTTTTTGCTTTGCCACTACGTTTGATGTGTTTCTGTGTTTAGTCTTGTGTGATCCTGCACCTGACTTCAGCTAATTGTTCACTTACCTTCATTCCTTGTAAATCTGACATTATATATATATCTGGTAATCTATTTGTCATTACTCTCATATCTGCTGTTTTACCTTGGCCCTCAAGCTGTTAGTCAGTACTATATATATATATATATATATATATATATATATACCTGCCTATGTATCTTTCTGATATCTGTTTCTTAGTACTTTACATTCCTGTCCTTATATTTTATTCCTGTTACCTGTCTATTTGTTCTAGCTTGTTAACCCTTTGTATCCTGACCTGTTACCCAGACCTCCATACAGTACTGTTTATTATTGTGACTTGTGTAGCATCTGCAATTGAGTCCAGGGGTGGAACTGATGCTTAAGCTCCTTTCACACTATATGTTGCTCCATTTTAAAGACCTGTTATAATGTCCTGTTAAAAAAAAAACGTACGGTCATTACAAAATCCCATTTAAGTTTATGGGATTTTTTGACTATCCATTATCACCCGTTATAGCCCGTTATGAATAACGGACGTTATTTGTGACGGGAGAAAAAACGTTACATGTACCAATTATTCTCCCGTTACAAATAACATCCGTTATTCATATTGCGCTATAACAGGTGATAACGGATAATCAAAAAATCCCATAGACTTGAATGGGATTTTATAACGGCCATTTAACAGCCATTTTTTAAGATTTTTCTTAATTGGACATTTGATGGATGGTGGGACACGTTTTGATCAAAAAGTGCGTTAAGAGCCTCCAATTTGTTGACCAAGTGTGCTGCTGCCATTTTCTTTTTTTACATGTTTTGTACTTGCACCAGCAGCGTGCACCCGTGTATTGGGTATAGGTGCTGGCTACATGGGACATTATAACGGGTCTTTAAAACGGAGCAACATATAGCGTGAAAGGAGCCTAAGTTGTGGATCTGCTGTATAGGGCGGATATACAAGTAGTCAGGGAAAGGGGGTCTGGGTGAGTTCCGGGCTGCACTATTCCCTGCCCTATGTGACAGGATGACCTTGAGATTGGAAAGGGAGTTAAGGTTTTCATTGGCTTATCGTTTTATTAAATTTGCTCTTTTGTAGTTGTTGTTTTTTTTCTTTAACATGTGCAACTCTGCAAGCGCTTCCCCAGGCCCATCTTTCTGCTCTGACTATAGTAGTCTCTTGATAGAAATACTTGCTTTAGGAGAACTTCCAGTAAAACTCCAAGGTGGCTCAAACCAGCCCCGTTTAGTATATAGTTAAAGGGGTACTCCGGTGAAAAACTTTTTTTTTTTTTTTTTAAATCAACTGGTGCCAGAAAGTTGAACAGATTTGTAAATTACTTCTATTAAAAAATCTTAATCCTTTCTGTACTTATTAGCTGCTGAATACTACAGTGGAAATTCTTTTCCATTTGAAACACAGAGCTGTCTGCTGACATCATGAGCACAGTGCTCTCTGCTGACATCTCTGTCCATTTTAGGAACTGTCCAGAGTAAAAGGCAATCCCCATAGCAAACATATGATGTTCTGAACAGTTCCTAAAATGGACAGAGATATCAGCAGAGAGCACTGTGGTCATGATGTCAGTAGAGAGCTCTGTGTTCCAAAAAGAAAAGAATTTCCACTGTAGTATTCAGCAGCTAATAAGTACAGGAAGGATTACGATTTTTTAATAGAAGTAATTTACAAAGCTGTTTAACTTTCTGGCACCAGTTGATTTAAAAAAAAATAAATACGCAGTACCCCTTTAACTATATGCCTAGAAATATACTTTACAATTAGAACATTTTTGTTTTTGTTAAAAAAAAATAAGCACAAAACTAAATAAACAAAAAAAACTAATAAAAATTGTCATTCCTACAGTAGACTGTTCAAAAAAAAATCCCTTTTCACAGTTGGAGACTAAACCTTTTCTCCTTCAGCCACAGAGGGCCATCATGACTGTATAACATCTGCTTTATTCTCCATTTTCCAAAAAAAACATTATTGATCCCTGATACCACATGGGGGATTGTATTGTTCGATTTCGAAAGTATTTATTTAAAAAAGATATAGATTAGTGAAATCTAATTTTATAGGATATATATATATATATATATATATATATATATATATATATATATATATACTGTAGATAGATAGATATAGAAAATATACTGCATCATTTCCCCACGGGGCCGGGAATCCATTCCTTGCAGCATGTGGTCTTTGCAAGCAGGTGCAATAAAAATCAAACAGGCCGTGCGCTGCAGGTTTTCCCAATGAATAATTTATTACTCCCGGAACAGTTCCTCATGATAATTAATAGGCAGCAGAATGTTTGGAGAAAGTACAGTAACTCTATTCCAACCTAAATATAATTTACCAAGCCATAAACACTAACATCTCATATCTCTGGTGTTCACATTAAAAAACTATTCAGCCATTTGCTTACTTTTTGTGCTGGCTGCCACTCAAAACCATATTTATGAATAGGACACATGAAACCTGAAAAATCTAAAACACATAAAAAATAATTGATGATAATGTGAAGGATAGTAATGGTATAATACTACCCAAGAATGAGGCCATGTGGTACATTAATACCATCTTACATACAAAAAACTATACTTCATGGTGTACACATAATAATGCCATTTAGTGCTTACATAATATTGTCACCATTACATTTGCCCCTTATGGATATATTCCGTACGATCTAAATAATACATTTCTTTGGCGATGAATATTCGCCAGTATTGTACAAAGACCACATAATCCTTCCATATAGTACAAAACAGTGCAATGCAATACTGTCATGCTATAAACATGTAATAGTTAAATACACTGTTCATTAACTGGCAAGAACACTGACTTATTAATACTGTGAATACAATATTTTTTGTGAAGTAATAAATACAGTCAGAAAAAATTATTTTTTAAACTTATTGTTATTTATTTAAAGGGGTTCTCCGGTGCTTACACATCTTATCCCCTATCCAAAGGATAGGAGATAAGATGCCTGATCGCAGGAGTCCTGCCGCTGGGGACCCCCGGGATCATGCACGTGGCACCCCGTTTGTAATCAGTCCCCGGAGCGTGTACACTCCTGGTCTGATTACGGGCGACTACAGGGCCGGCGGCGTGTGACGACACGCTCCGCCCCTCAATGCAAGCCTACGGGAGGGGGCGTGATAGCTTGCATTGAGGGGCGGAGCGTGACGTCACACGAAGGTGTGACGTCACACGCCGCCAGCCCGGTGGTCGCCCGTAATCAGACCCGGAGCGAACACGCTCCAGGGACTGATTACAAACGAGGTGCCGCGTGCAAGATCACGGGGGTCCCCAGCGGTGGGACTCCCGCGATCAGGCATCTTATCCCCTATCCTTTGGATAGGGGATAAGATGTGTAAGCACCGGAGAACCCCATTAATAATCTGTATTTTTACAATATGGAAACCCTTATTAATCAGCATTCTTTTTGGGCTACCATTCACCTTGTACAGTCCAACCTGTCTGACTAAACTGATCGTGACCACCTCCTGCTCAACCATCCACTATGCTTTTGTATTCCCCTTGATGTTTTTACTTACTTCACTTAAAGGGGTACTCCGCTGCTCAGCGTTTGGAACAAACTGTTCTGAACGCTGGAGCCGACGCCGGGAGCTCGTGATGTCATAGCCCCACCGCCTCAATGCAAGTCTATGGGAGGGGGCGTGGCGGATGACACACCCCTTCCATAGACTTGCATTGAGGGGGCGGGTCTATGATGTCACGAGCTCCCGACTAGTGTTGCTCGCGAATATTCGCAATTCGAATATTATTCGCGAATATCGCATATTCGCGAATTCGCGAATTTCGCGAATATAGCGCTATATATTCGTAATTACGAATATTCGTTTTTTTTTTTTTTTTTCACAGTACACATCACAGTGATCATCCCTCTCTGCTTCCAGCTTGTGTGGTGTAAAGAAGGCTGCAATACTACTGTGTGAGACTGGCGTGCGAATATTCGCATATGCGAAAATTAGCATATGCTAATTTTCGCATATGCGAATGTTCGCGAACACTAATTTTGCATATGCAAATTTTCACATATGTAAATTTTCGCATACGCGAATGTTCGCATATGCGAAAATAAAACGAGGATATAACGAATATGCGAATATTCGCGAATATATGACGAATATTCGTCCATATATTCGCGAATATTCGCGAATTCGAATATGGCCTATGCCGCTCAACACTACTCCCGACATCGGCTCCAGCGTTCGGAACAGTTTGTTCCAAACGCTGAGCAGCGGAGTACCCCTTTAAAGGACCCGGCCCTCTGTACACTATGCACACTGATTCTGCTCAGAACCAAGCCTTTGTGATACAATATAATTCACCTGTTCTCTGCCAAGTAAGGAAAAATATTCTCTAGCCATAGATTTTACGAGGATAGCCTATTAGCTCTTACAACTGGTGATTAGCTTCAAGAAACATGAGGTCAATAATGCAGACATGCAGCATCCTTAAAGGGGTACTCATGTGGAAAAAAAAAAATTCAAATCAACTGGTGCCAGAAAGTTATACAAATCTGTAAATCCCTTCCCTTTCAATACTTATCAGTTGTTATATGCTCCACAGGAAGTTGTGTAGTTCTTTTTAGTCTGACACAAGTGCTCTCTGCTGACACCTCTGTCTATGTCAGGAACTGTCTGGAGCAGGAAGGTTTGCTATACGGATTTGCTCCTGCTCTGGACAGTTCCTGATATAGACAGAGGTGTCAGCAGAGAGCACTGTGGTCTGACTGGAAAGTACTATACAACTTCCTCTGGAGCATCCAGCAGCTGAAAAGTACAAAGGGGTACTCCGCTGGAAAACATTTTCTTTTAAATCAACTGGTGCCAAAACGTTAAACAGATTTGTAAATTACTTCTGTTAAAAAATCTTAACCCTTCCAGTACTTATCAGCTGCTGTATACTACAGAGGAAGTTCTTTTCTTTTTGAATTTCCTTTCTGTCTGACCACAAGTGCTCTCTGCTGACACCTCTGTCCATGTCAGGAACTGTCCAGAGCAAAAGAGGTTTGCTATGGGGATTTGCTCCTGCTCTGGACAGTTCCTAAAATGGACAGAGGTGTCAGCAGAGAGCACAGTGGTCAGACAGAAAAGAAATCCAATAAGAAAAGAACTTCCTCTGTAGTTTACAGCAGCTGATAAGTACTGGAAGTACTGGTTAAGATTTTTAAATAGAAATAATTTACAAATCTGGCACCAGTTGATTTAAAAAAGATAAATGTTTTCCTGTGGAGTACCGCTGTTAATTCTAATCTGTTAGATGTCTGAAAGCTTTCTTCTCTTCTACCTGTGTCCATACTGTATTGAGTGGACAAATTCTAAAACCTTAAAGGGGTACTCCCACCCTAGACATATTATCCCCCATCCAAAGCATAGGGAATAAGATGTCTGATCGCCGGGGTCCCACTGCTGGGGATCCCCGAAATGTTGCATGCGGCACCCACCTGTTTCTTGTCCGGAAGCGCTGGAGGGTCTGGGTCGTGACCACGGGAACGGAAGTCCGTGACGTCAGGACTCCGCCCCCGTGTGACGTCATGCCCCGTCCCCTCAATGCAAGTCTATGGGAGGGGGCGTGACGGACGTCACGCCCCCTCCCATAGACTTGCATTGAGGGGACGGGGCGTGACGTCACACGGGGGCGGAGTCCTGACGTCACGGACTTCCGTTCCTGTGGTCACGCCCCAGACCCTCCAGCGCTTCCGTCTATAAGGCCAACAATATGATGCATCCGGGAAGCACCATGCAGGGACACCCAGAGTGCCCTGGGGTTTATTGTTTGCACAAACCCTTAATCACAATTCCTGCGCAAATGTTCATGTCCAAATTGTATTATACCCTGGTGGAAGAAAACACAATAGGAGTTGATGTCCAATGGGCATTACAGGAGAAAAGTGACATGTTGTCTGCATGAGCTCAGCCACAGGAGATACGGGATTGAGATGTTAGTATAAGATAAAATCAGATTTACCTATCTGCCTGTGTCCTCTTAATAAAAGAGAGATATCCGTCAATCCCATCTATCTTTTCATATATCAGGCACCAAAATCATTTAATTCCTTCTTAATCGATAACACCATCAAGGTCATTTCATTTACTTCTATGATGAGCAAAGAAACATCCAGAGACACAATCAAATTCCCAGCTCATTATCATTGTGTAGATTTCTTAATCAGGACCAAAAATAATCAAATTACAACAAGGCATAATAAATATAATTGGATTCCTAGATTCAAGGCAAATTAAAACAGGTTTGTCTTTGAAGTGGGTTCATTTAAGTCATGCCCACCAGGTGGTTTATGTATTAAATATTTCATTTGCTTTTATTAATTAGACTCTTGTGCTTAATAGCAATGATATAACAGTACTAATAACAATGATAAGGGAAATGGGATGTAATTACATTGATGAATTGTGTAGCGTAAGAAAAGGTGACCTTGACCTACTTATTGTATATTTGGTATTTTAAAGGGGTACTCCAGCCCCAATACATCTTATCTCCTATCCTTTAGATAGGGGATAATATGTATGATCGCGGGGGTCATGCCCCCTCCCATAGACTTGCATTGAGGGGGCAGAGTGTGATGTCACACGGGGGCAGAGCCATGACGTCACAATACTCCGGCCCCGTGGTCGTCGGGCTACACACTCGGAGCCTCCAGCGCCAGAGAGAGCTCACAAAGGTGGGTGCGTAATGACAGAATGCGGGGGTCCCCAGCGGCGGGACCCCCGCGATCATACATCTTATCCCTCATTCTTTGGAAAGGGTATAAAATGTATTAGGGCTGGGGCAACCCTTTAAGCCACAACGCTTAGCATTGTAGCAGCTTTTCAGCACCATCTCCCATGACTCTCAGCTTCTTGTCTGCACTTAGATCAACCTGAAAGGAAAATCTAGCAGCCAATATGTCATGGTCAGATTAATCATTGTCATTGGCTTTCACTTAAAAATCAGTTTTTTTTTTATCATACATCCCCATCACAAGAAGTTAGCATCAAGGGGGAAGCACTTCATTCATTCATTGATTCATAATTCATATATCACTCAGTAATGCTTACATTCCAACAGCTTTTGTAATACGTTTGTATCAGTGCTGATGCTACTTCCATCATTCACCTTCCCACAAGGCAATGATCCTGAGTAGAGATGAGCAAAATTACAGTTGATAACTCTAGCAAAATCAGTAGAGATGAGCAAAATCGGCAGTTGATAACTTTCGCCTGCATAAATTAGTTCAGCTTTCAGGCGCTCCTGTGGGCTGGCGACTCTCCTAGGACTGAATCCACCTTTTCCAGCCCACCGGAGGACCTGAAAGCTGAACTAATTTATGCAGGCTAAAGTCAGCAAATGCCGAGCCGCATGGTTCATGACGAATCGAATCACTGTAACTTCGCTCATCTCTAATCCCAAGTATACAGCCAAGACAAGACAGGAATGGCTTAGGGACTTCTTTGTGAATGTCCTTGATTGGCCCAGCCAGAGACCTGCCATGAACCCAAACATCTCTGGAGAGATCTCAAAATGGCGTTCGAACTACAGTCCCCATCCAACCTGTCAGAGCTTAAGAAGATCTACAGAGATGAATATCAGAAAATCCTTAAATTCAGGTGTGCAAAACATGTGACATCATCAGACTGGGGGTATATTCACTGCCAAAGGTGCTTCAACTAAGTACTGAGTAAAGGGTCCGAATACTTATGTCAATGGAAAATGTTAGTGTTTCCTGTTCAATAAATTAGCAAAGATTTATGTTTTTTTTTTTTTGTTTTTTTTTTTACTTTATGGGGTCATTATGAGGTGTTTAGTGCCTAGTGCCTATTTCAACTGTATCCGCTCCTTAGGGTAGGGATATATTTCATTATCATGGCAGAGCAGGGAGCCATCAGTTCCTTGTCATGTCATATACTCTCATAGGCCACAGGCAATTCAGGCATTGAGTCTATTAGGCACTAGATAGACACTATTACTGTGGGAAGGGGCCATTATTTCTATATAGGGCACTAAGGAGCATAAAGAAATACTCCGGTCAATTTAAAAAAAAAAATTTTTATTAACTGTTGCTAAAAAGTTAAACAGATTTGTAAATTACTTCTATTTAAAAATCTTAATCCTTCCAGTACTTATCAGTTGCTGTATGCAACAGAGGAAGTTCTTTTCTTTTTGAATTCCCTTTCTGTTTAACCACAGTGCTCTCTGCTGACACCTCTGTCCATGTCAGGAATTGTCGAGAGCAGCAGCAAATCCCCATAGCAAACCTCTCCTGCTATGGACAGTTCCTGTTTCTGGCACCAGTTAATTTAAAAAAATGTTTTTCAACCGGAGTACCCCTTTAAGGTGTAAGGTACTAATGCAGCATTATTACTGTGTTGGTTAATACAGTGGCACAATTAGTGTGTAGGTACAGAAAGGGACATTTTTAGAGTGAGAAGGACATTAAACATTTTTATGTTATACATATGTTTTAAGAACTTTTAGTTCTATTTTCCAATTTCCACTAGTTATATTATAAAATAAGCTAAATAAGCAACAAGAAATGGAAAATAATAAAAATTTCATGCACATAAGACTTTATTTGAATCTTCATAATAGATGCTGTAGATATTTTACCAATATGGTTGCCATCTTATGTATTCATAAACACTGGCAGTTCTGTCTCTATAACACTTGATGTTGGCACACGGTTGTATTTAACCAGCCAGATATGCAATGCACTAGCCAGGTGGCAACTCTAATTAGAGGCCTTATGGTTTACGAAACATGAAATCGAAACATTACTTTAAAGCAATGTCATTTATAAAGGTAGAGGTTTATCGATATTTATCACCTGCAGGTAGGACTGCCTAGGTGCTGCAGCGAGTTGCTAGGCAACAGTTCCACTATACTCCGCTGTTCACTTCTCCTTCCCGTGCCAGATGTTAAATGGCTGTACTGTAAATGAATAGTGTTTGATGTCGACACTGATGCAGTCACAGCAAGCAAAAGAATGAGAGAATTACAAAAATGATAGAAACCCTTTAGATGAACAAAGGTGTGTATGTGACATAGCTACAAATGCTGGTATATGACAGTGGCTGCTATACGGAGCTTCAGCTAAGTACTGCGGGCAATGGGGGAGGAAATATATATTTTTTAATTAAATGTTAAAGGTACGTTCACACATACAGGATTTAATGCGCAGGATTTGTAGCTGCAGATTAGAAGCTGTACTCATGTCATTTAGTTTACATTGAAATCTGCAGCAGAAAATCCTGTGCATCAAATCTGCGTACATGTGAACGTACCCTTAGTATAAGAAAGGATGTATATTATACAGGGATGTGGGAAATTGTTACTGTTACTTGCTGAAATGTGTGGTGCTGATCATGTAAAGTTACAAGACTGTGCACTAAAGTGTTAGGCTAAGTTTCCACTTGGGTTTTTTCTGGCAGTTTTTGGAAAACTGCTACTTCAGTTTTTGAGCCAAAGGCAGAAGTGGATCCATAACTGAGGAGAAGTGTAAGTTCTTACTTTATATGTCCTATTCCTTTTGAATACATTTCTGGCTTTGGCTCAAAATCTGCAGTGACAGCTTTCCAAAAACTGCCAGAAAAAAAACCAAGTGGAAACTTAGCCTTAGAGAGGTTTCACACATATCATCATTGCGAAGAAAAAAAAGCAACAAAAAACACCAAAGAAAAAGCACCCTCATTATGTGTATCCTAAAGAGTTAACAGTGCCTAATGTGAAGTATTGAATTTGTCTTTCTAATGTTCATATGCCATTAAATGTTGTTACCAAGTCATGTAACCAGGGAAGGTGTCAGTGACCAGGTGACTTGTGTGGTGACCTATGGAAGTCCTCCAAATTGCTCCCTTATATACTTGGGAGGAGTTAGTTCCGTCTTAGTGCATGCAGTACAGTACAGTCAAGACCTGAGAGTGTCTGGTGTCCTGAGAGCCCTAGGCCTAAACATGCAGCCCACTTCCATCACCAAGTGCCCCTTCAGGTGATCATTAAAGCCTGGTAAGCAACCACAGGGGTGAAGTCTTGTCAGTCATAGTCAAGTCAGTGAAGTTTGCTAAAGTCAGCGTGGGTCTGCATAATTCAGTCCAAGTTCACTGCAAGTCCCAGCGAGCCAGCAAGTATCCTAAAGTCACTGGTCATCTCCTTGGGCCTAACTGAGCTGTAAAGACTATTCCATCTGTCTGCCTCAGTAAAGCTGCCGTTGTTCCATAACTTTGCATCTGAGTGATAATTTGCCCCGCACCTAGCCCAGGAACCAGCGGCCATACCTCGGGTGGTGTAGAGGATAACCATGCCCTGGCGGCACCTGGCCCTAGGGTAATAACATCTGCTCTTACATCCCACCCTCACCACAAACTAGTTAAGAGTCAGTAGAGAACTATAGAATGCTATAACTAGGTTTTCACTTTTTTGGGCAAAAACACAACCGCCAGATGTTAGCTGAAAGTCAATAGGAATTTATGAAACACCAAACCCACTTCCTGTTTTTCATTTGCCCTTTTTTTTAACTAATCTTGGGTGCTTTTCTGTGGTTTTGAGCTCAGTGTCAGTTCTCCAAAATCGCAGACTGCTGAGACTGGCAAAAGCGCCAAAGTCTCATTCGTCTGGGTTTTTTAGAGGTACAGTGGTGTACAGAGCTGCACAGTGCAGAACTGTATTGGAGAAGGAATGAGCTGTGCCCACAGCTATACAGCCACGGGTACAGCTCAGGCTGGGCAGGAGTAATGCATTGTATATGTCCTGCCCAGCAAAAGTAAACAAGCGATCTGTATTATTGTAACCCTTTGCTGGGCTGTGCGGGCCCAGCAAGGAAAGAGTCAACTTTGTGGGGGGGGGGGGTTATACAGTAGATGGCTACAGACAGGAAAGAGGGATGGTAAGTGAGGCTCTGTTCACACTGTGCTTTTTAAGCATGCCATTTAGTTAAAAAAAAAAAAAAAGCAGGTTAAAAATGTTTAATGGCAATGCAATAAATGTATAAACACAATTACCCAGACTGCGTGGACTACGACGATGACCAGCGTGGGGGAGTGTTTTTTGTAATAATTTTTTTTAAGTGTGCTGTGTTGGTTTTAAATTTACTTTTACTTTGTTTAGTAGTGGAAGCTGTTTCATAAACAGAGTCTATTATTGAGCCAAAAAACAGCTAGTGAAACCCCCAATTATTACCAATGTACACACCACCACAAGAGTCCTGGAAAGAGCCAGTGCCAACAGCATAAAAAATGGCGCTTCTGGGCCTAGGCAGTAATAGGCTGGCGTTATTTAGGCTAAGGAGGGCCAAAAAAAATGTCCCATGCCCACCCAAGTAACAAAAGGCTGTTGCTGCTTAGTTGGTATCTGGCTGATACTGTGCCTAGGCCCAGAAGCACCATATATGATGCTCTTGGCCTATTGGTACTGGCTCTTCCTGGTACGCCTGTGGCGGTAGTCCAACGAATGCAGATGAGCATCCATGTGCATGGGGGCACTGGGGGAAGGATGTCTGTGAACAAGCATTTGGCCAACAGCTATCTAATGGGTGTTACATTATATAATAAAATGTTCATCTGACCAGGTATTCCAGCATCTTTTCACGGCAGAGGAGGAAACTGCAATTGCGTAATTGTCGGCCCAAGACATTATGCTGCCTGGGTCAAAGATTGAAATGCACCCCCCCCCCCCCCCCCAAAGAGTTTTTCAGAGTTCCTAATACGGTAAATATGACATGCTACATTTTATGTTAGCAATGTTCTGACCCCTATAACTTTTTTATTAGTTTTATTTTTCCGAAGCTATGTTTTTTTTTGCACCATGAGCTGAAATTTTTAACGATACAACTTTTGCACATCTATGACTTTTTGATCACTTTTTAAAAAGTTTTCTCTGACGTGTATCCAAGCAATTTGCCACCCCTGTGAAGGTGCGGCATGGGTCCAATGGATCCAGTGGGACCAATTGTACGGTAGGCCCTGCTTGCTTGCGATTTCCTCTGCGAAGCAAAGAAGATGCTGCAGCTTCAGAGGCAACTAGCTCACCAGATCAAACATTCTTCCATATGCCTTTGGAGAAGAGAAGCAAGACTAAGCATGCACGTCCACCTTGACACATTTACTGAGGTGGACACAGTAAAGTTACTGAAAACAAATTGTAAGTTGGACTAATCTTGTGTGAATATTTGGTGATATGAGCATTTTTGAGTGTATGTACAAAAAAAATTTCTATGACGTTCTCTGACGAACAGTGGAAATTTGTGTTTACACTACCTAAGCGACATTCTAGGTGCGCCAACCATTTTGAAGCCTCGCGCAAACTAATGTATTGGTGGTACTATACGCCACTTAGGTTGTCTAAAATATACCCTTCTGTTTCTCCACTGTGCTGGAGATGCGGAACCGCTGAAGGGACTCTGTTGCATATATGGTGGACGTGCCCAGGTTTGCAAGCCCTATGGGGCAAAGTGAAAGAATTTCTACATACCCTGATCTGTGTCCCATTCGAGTGGGGGCCAGCAATGGCCTTGCTTACCTTAAAAAGTGAGATGCTACCCCATAGTTGTGTCACTATTCTTTTCCATGTTCTCACTGTAACCAGGTCCGCCATTGCCCAATGTTGGAAGTCCACCAATGTACCAGAGTTCCGAGCTATAAAGGCGGTGATACGCCACAACCTCACATTGGAAGGGCTAATTGCGAAACGTATGGGTCTCTCTAAACAGCGTATTGATCAATGGTTTGACTGGACTAAAGCCTTCTGAGAGTTTTATTATAATTTATTGACATAAAAGACATGTTGATTTTGGTGAACTACCTGCAACTGATCTTGTATGTGATATTGTCACTAGATAGACCGTGTTATGGTTATTGTTATACCCTGTTATTATATCCTTCTTTTCCCCTCGGGGATGTCTATGTTTTCCCTTATAAAACTTTAAAATAAAGTATAAAAAAAAATAAAAAAAAATTCTATATTCTTTTTAAAATTTGGGGCTGGATTTAACCATAAGCAATATTTTTGTGGGACAATCATTTCAGACAAGGCTTCAAAATGACTGACAGTTCTCACTTACACCCTTGTTTCTGTTGGCAGAAGGTAAACTAGAGAAGAGGCTTAGTAAGCCAATAGATTTTTTTTTTTTTTTTTTTTGCAATTAGTTCAGTTTTAAGGTATTTAAAAAGCTTTTGCATTTAGCTCAGGTATATCCAATTCCACTGTGATTACCATTTAAAGGGGCACTGACACTTAAAAAAAAACATTTGACATGTTGTAGTGACATGTCAAAAGTTTTGATCGGTCGGGGTCTGAGTGTTCAGACCAGACCAATAGATAGAACTAGCTGGGAGAGGATCATGCTAAGTGAGAGAAACTTACAATATAAGTCTAAGGGATTGTCTCAGTCAGCTGCACTTTTCTTCACGCTCTTTCTAACAATTGGTTGGGGTCTGAATACTTAGACCTTGACTGATCAAAAATTTTTCTAGGACATATAAAGAAATTTCCTTTTCTGACCTTTACAACGTTTTTTATTTTTCTGTATACAGGAATGTATGGGGGCTCATTTTTTGCTTCATGATCTGTAGTTTTTATCGGTACCATTTCTGTTTTGATTGGACTTTTTGATCACTGCTTAGAATTTTTTTTTCTGATATATGATGTGATTAAAAATCTGTATTTTTGGTGTTTGATATTTTTTTTTTACATTTATGCCGTTTACCTTGTGGGATCATAAACATTATATTTTAATAGTTTGGACATTTACGCTCGTAGTGATACCAAATATGTTAATTTGTTTCCTTTTATACACAATCATTAAATTACATTTACTGTATAATGCTTTACCTGTGGCAAAGCATTATACAGTGTGATCGACGATCCACTGATATAGCCTGGTTAAGCCATGATACATTAGTGAATCGGCGATTGGTGGCAGGAGACAGGTAAGGGCCCCCCCCCCCCTCCGCTCCTCCGCCATTTCAGCTCATGGAAACCCGTGATCACATCGCCGGGGTTCCACGAGCCCCTTTGAGTTAACACAGATGTTTTACTTTCACTTTAGACACCGTGATCGGCATTGATCACGGCATCTAAAGGGTTAATGACCGGCAGCCTGTCATTAGCAGTGAGTGCCTGGCTACTGATAGTTGCTTAAGGGTTTAGGGCGTACAGGTACGCCCTTGGTCCTTAACAAGTTAGATGACACATCCAGCGCTATGTTTAGTTTAATTCAGGTTCCCTGGAGACAGATATAACCAGAGAAAATACCAAATAATTTTTTTTAACATGTAGAGAGATATCTCAGGTATGCACATTTAGGGTAGGGTCACATGTAGCGCATGCACTGATGACTGCTCCCTAGAGTGATCCTCCTGCTGTGCCTGTGTGTCTGCTCAAAGCATCCACAAATATGCAGCTACGAGCAGACACACAGGGGTCTGTGAGTTGTGCACACATGTGCTGGTAATTCATAGATATCATGGCCGAGAGCTAGGCTGAGAGCGGCCACGATGTCTGCGAGTAAACTGCGCATGCGCTAGTGACTTGCAGATTCTTATGTGTCTTCTCATAGTGGCAGATTGCTGCTACGAGCTGACAATGCAGAACACGGGCACAGCAGGAGGCAAACTCTAGGGATGGTCATCAGCACATCCACAGTGTGAAATATGCTGCAGATGCGCTACATATGACCCTACCCTTAGGCTAGGTTTCTACACAGGTTTTTTCTGGCCTTTTTTTGGGAGAACAACCACTGCAGTTTTTGTGCCAAAGCCAGAAGTGAATTCAAAAGAAAGGAGAAGTCTAAGGGGAAGATTTATTAAAATATGTGCAGAGGAAAAGTTGTTCAGTTGCCCATAGCAACAATTCAGATAGCTTCTTTCATTTTTCACAAGGCCTCTGCAAATTTAAAGAAGCAATCTGACTGATTGCTAAGGGCAACTGGTCAACTTTCTTCCTCCACAGGTTTTGATAAATCTCCCCCTAAGTCTTTCCTTTATACTTTTCATTCCTTTTGACTTCTGTCTTTGGCTTAAAAACTGAAGTGGCAGTTTTACAAAAAATGACAGAAAAACCTGTGTGGAAACCTAGCCTTACTGACATTTTTATGATTTTTAATGCTCTTTAAGAATTAAGAACACTTAAAATGAAAACCTCTGGGGCCTTGCCACACTTCAGCCTTAGTGTGTAATTTAACTGGAAATCAATATGTTCCCCTGAGAACTACTAGTGCACATGCCTGATGTAATAACATTTTCAGTGCACATTAGTGACATATGTAATTTACATGATGTTATTTTACCCAAATAAATTATAAGTTATCATTTTGCACAATACTGTACAGATATGTACAGTGGGGATCAAAAGTTTGGGCACCCCAGGTAAAAATTTGTATTAATGTGCATAAAAAGCCAAGGAAAGATGGAAAAATCTCCAAAAGGCATCACATTACAGATTAGACATTCTTATAATATGTCAACAAAAGTTAGATTTTATTTCCATCATTTACACTTTCAAAATAGCAGAAAACAAAAAAAATGGCGTCTGCAAAAGTTTGGGCACCCTGCAGAGTTAATATCTTGTACTGCCCCCTTTGGCAAGTATCACAGCTTGTAAACACTTTTTGTAGCCAGCCAAGAGTCTTTCAATTCTTGTTTGAGGTATCTTTGCCCATTCTTCCTTACAAAAGTCTTCCAGTTCTTTGAGATTTCTGGGCTGTCTGTCACGCACTCTTCTTTTAAGATCTATCCATAGATTTTCAATTATGTTGAGGTCAGGAGATTGTGAAGGCCATGGCAAAAACCTTCAGTTTACGCCTCTTGATGTAATCCCCCGTGGATTTTGAGTTGTGTTTATGATCATTATCCATTTGTAGAAGCCATCCTCTCTTTAACTTCAGCTTTTTCACAGATGGCATCAAGTTAGCATCCAAAATTTGCTGAAATTTTGCTCATTCTGGAATAAAGTAAAATTTTCACCTCATCGGTCCACAGAACTTGTTTCCAAAATGCATCAGGCTTGTCTATATTTTCATTTGCAAAGTTCAAACGCTGATTTTTGTGGTGAGGACGTAGAAGAGGTTTTCTTCTGATGACTCTTCCATGAAGACCATATTTGTACAAGTATCTCTTAATAGTGGAATAGTGTACCACAACTCCAGTGTCTGCCAGATCTTTCTGGAGGGATTGTGCAGTTTTTTTTTTCTCACAATCCTGCGAGCTGTTCTGTCTGATATTTTTATTGGTCTTCCAGATCTTGCTTTAACTTCCACTGCTCCTGATGACTGCCATTTCTTAATTACATTCCGAACAGAGGATATTGGCATCTGAAAAAGTTTTGCTATCTTCTTATAGCCTTCTCCAGCTTTTTGAGCGTCAACCATTTTCAGTTTCAGATTTCTAGACAACTGCTTAGAAGAACCCATGGTGCTGATTGTTGTGGCAAGGTCAGATGAGTCTGGGCATTTAAAACCTTTGAGAGTACATGCAATAAATTTGACAGGGTGCCCAAACTTTTGCAGATGCCATTTTTTTGTTTTCTGTTATTTTGAAAGTGTAAATTATGGAAATAAAATCTAACTTTTGTTGACATATTATAAGAATGTCTAATCTATAATTTGATGCCTTTTGGAGATTTTTTCCTCTTTCCTTGGCTTCTTTATGCACATTAATACAAATTTTTACCTGGGTGCCCAAACTTTTGATCCCCACTGTAATGTTCTGTATTCAGTAAATAAGTAAGTTGTCACGATTCGGCTGGCAGGAGGTGGATCCTCTGTGCCAGAGAGGGATTGGCGTGGACCGTGCTAGTGGACCGGTTCTAAGCTGCTACTGGTTTTCACCAGAGCCCGCCGCAAAGCGGGATGGTCTTGCAGCGGCGGTAGCAACCAGGTCGTATCCACTAGCAACGGCTCAACCTCTCTGACTGCTGAAGATAGGCGCGGTACAAGGGAGTAGACAAGAGCAAGGTCGGACGTAGCAGAAGGTCGGGGCAGGCAGCAAGGATCGTAGTCAGGGGCAACGGCAGGAGGTCTGGAACACAGGCTAGGAACACACTGGGAAACGCTTTCACTGGCACGATGGCAACAAGATCCGGCGAGGGAGTGCAGGGGAAGTGAGGTATACATAGGGAGTGCACAGGTGAACACACTAATTAGACCAACTGCGCCAATCAGTGGCGCAGTGGCCCTTTAAATCGCAGAGACCCGGCGCGCGCGCGCCGGGACAGGACCGACGGAGAGCGAGTCAGGTACGGGAGCCGGGGTGCGCATCGCGAGCGGGCGCCACCCGCATCGCGAATCGCATCCCGGCTGGAGGCGGTATCGCAGCGCACCCGGTCAGTGGATCTGACCGGGGCGCTACAGTAGCGAGGATGTGGCGAGCGCTCCGGGGAGGAGTGGGGACCCGGAGCGCTCGGCGGAACAGTACCCCCCCTTGGGTCTCCCCCTCTTCTTGGAGCCTGAGAACCTGAGGACCAGACTTTTGTCTAGGATGTTGTCCTCAGGTTCCCAGGATCTCTCTTCAGGGCCACAGCCCTCCCAATCGACCCAAAATTTTTTTTTCCCTCTGACCGTCTTGGAGGCCAGTATCTCCTTTACGGAGAAGATGTCAGAGGAACCGGAAACAGGAGTAGGAGAAACAAGTTTGGGAGAGAAACGGTTGATGATGAGTGGTTTAAGAAGAGAGACATGAAAGGCATTAGGAATACGAAGAGAAGGAGGAAGAAGAAGTTTGTAAGAGACAGGATTAATTTGGCACAAGATTTTGAAAGGACCAAGATAGCGTGGTCCCAGTTTGTAGCTGGGGACACGGAAGCGGACATATTTAGCGGAGAGCCATACCTTGTCTCCGGGAGAAAAAATGGGGGGAGCTCTTCTTTTCATATCGGCAAACTTTTTCATGCGAGATGAAGCCTGTAAAAGAGAATTTTGGGTCTCTTTCCATATGGTGGAAAGATCACGAGTCACTTCATCCACAGCGGGCAAACCAGAGGGCAAGGGAGTAGGGAGGGGGGGAAGAGGGTGACGGCCGTACACCACGAAAAATGGGGATTTAGAAGAAGATTCAGAGACTCTGAAGTTGTACGAGAATTCGGCCCATGGTAGAAGATCTGCCCAGTCATCCTGGCGGGAGGAAACAAAATGCCGTAAATAGTCACCCCGGACCTGGTTAATTCTTTCTACTTGCCCATTGGATTGAGGATGATAAGCAGAAGAGAAGTTTAATTTAATCTTGAGTTGTTTACAGAGAGCCCTCCAGAATTTTGACACGAATTGGACGCCTCTATCTGAGACGATCTGCGTGGGCAAACCGTGAAGACGAAAAATGTGTACAAAAAATTGTTTTGCCAACTGAGGCGCTGAAGGAAGACCAGGAAGAGGAATAAAATGTGCCATCTTGGAAAATCGATCAACGACCACCCAAACAACAGTGTTGCCACGGGATGGGGGTAAGTCTGTAATAAAGTCCATACCAATCAGAGACCAAGGCTGTTCGGGGACAGGCAGAGGATGAAGGAGACCAGCAGGCTTCTGGCGAGGAGTCTTATCCCGGGCACAGACAGTACAGGCCCGCACAAAATCAACAACATCCGTCTCCAGAGTCGGCCACCAATAGAAGCGAGAGATGAGTTGCAAAGACTTTTTGATGCCCGCATGGCCAGCGAGGTGGGAGGAGTGACCCCATTTGAGAATCCCGAGACGTTGGCGTGGAGAAACGAAGGTCTTCCCTGGAGGAGTTTGCCTGATGGAGACTGGAGAAGTGGAGATCAGACAGTCAGGAGGAATGATGTGTTGCGGAGAGACCTCTACTTCCGAGGCATCCGAGGAACGAGAGAGAGCATCGGCCCTAATGTTCTTGTCGGCAGGGCGAAAATGAATTTCAAAGTTAAAACGGGCAAAGAACAGAGACCACCTGGCCTGGCGAGGATTCAGCCGTTGGGGTAGACTGGAGATAGGAGAGATTCTTGTGATCGGTGTAAATGATAACTGGAAATTTTGATCCCTCCAGCAGATGCCTCCATTCCTCAAGTGCCAATTTAATGGCCAGTAGTTCTCGATCCCCGATGGAGTAGTTCCTCTCCGCCGGAGAGAAGGTCCTAGAAAAAAAACCACAAGTAACAGCATGCCCAGAAGAATTTTTTTGTAGAAGGACCGCTCCAGCTCCCACTGAGGAGGCATCAACCTCCAATAGGAAGGGTTTAGATGGGTCAGGTCTGGAGAGCACGGGAGCAGAAGAAAAGGCAGACTTGAGCCGTTTAAATGCGTCTTCTGCTTGGGGAGACCAGGACTTAGGATTGGCATTCTTCTTGGTTAAAGCCACGATAGGAGCCACAATAGTGGAAAAATGTGGAATAAATTGTCTGTAATAATTGGCGAACCCCAAAAAACGTTGGATAGCACGGAGTCCGGAGGGGCGTGGCCAATCTAAGACGGCAGAGAGTTTATCTGGGTCCATTTGTAGTCCCTGGCCAGAGACCAAGTATCCTAGGAAAGGAAGAGATTGACATTCAAACAGACATTTCTCCATTTTGGCATAAAGTTGATTGTCTCGAAGTCTCTGAAGAACCATGCGGACATGCTGGCGATGTTCTTCTAAGTTGGCAGAAAAAATCAGAATATCGTCCAGATACACAACAACACAGGAATATAAGAGATCACGAAAAATTTCATTAACAAAGTCTTGGAAGACGGCAGGGGCGTTGCACAGGCCAAAGGGCATGACCAGATACTCAAAGTGTCCATCTCTGGTGTTAAATGCAGTTTTCCATTCGTCCCCCTCCCTGATGCGGATGAGATTATATGCACCTCTTAAGTCCAGTTTGGTAAAGATGTGGGCACCTTGAAGGCGATCAAAGAGTTCAGAGATAAGAGGTAGGGGGTAGCGGTTTTTTACCGTGATTTTATTAAGTCCGCGGTAATCAATGCAAGGACGTAGGGAGCCATCTTTTTTGGACACAAAGAAAAATCCAGCTCCGGCAGGAGAGGAGGATTTGCGGATAAACCCCTTTTTTAAATTTTCCTGGATGTATTCAGACATAGCAAGAGTCTCTGGGGCGGACAGAGGATAAATTCTGCCCCGGGGTGGAGTAGTGCCCGGGAGGAGGTCAATAGGACAGTCATAAGGCCTGTGAGGAGGTAAAGTCTCAGCTTGCTTTTTGCAAAATACGTCAGCATAGTCCATATAAGCCTTAGGGAGACCGGTTACAGGGGGAACCACAGGGTCACGGCAGGGAGTACTGGGAACCGGTTTAAGACAGTCCTTGAAACAAGAAGTACCCCAGCTCTTGATCTCTCCTGTGGACCAATCAAGGGTTGGGGAATGGCGTTGAAGCCACGGTAGTCCAAGGAGAATTTCGGAAGTGCAATTGGAGAGGACCAAAAACTCAATTTTTTCGTGATGAGGTCCGATGCACATTAGGAGGGTTTCCGTGCGGTAACGCACGGCACAGTCCAATCTTTCATTGTTAACACAATTGATGTAGAGGGGTCTGGCGAGACTGGTCACTGGGATGTTGAACCTGTTGATGAGAGAGGCCAAAATAAAATTTCCTGCAGATCCGGAATCCAAGAAGGCCTTAGTAGAGAAGGAGAAGGTAGAGGCAGATATCCGCACAGGCACAGTAAGGCGTCGAGAAGCAGAGTTGACATCAAGAACTGTCTCACCTTTGTGCGGAGTCAGCGTACGTCTTTCTAGGCGGGGAGGACGGATAGGACAATCCTTCAGGAAGTGTTCGGTACCGGCACAGTACAGGCAAAGATTCTCCATGCGGCGTCGTGTCCTCTCTTGAGGTGTCAAGCGAGACCGGTCAACTTGCATAGCCTCCACGGCGGGAGGCACAGGAACGGATTGCAGAGGACCAGAGGAGAGAGGAGCCGGGGAGAAAAAACGCCTCGTGCGAACAAAGTCCATATCCTGGCGGAGCTCCTGACGCCTTTCGGAAAAACGCATGTCAATGCGAGTGGCAAGATGAATGAGTTCATGCAGGTTAGCAGGAATTTCTCGTGCGGCCAGAACATCTTTAATGTTGCTGGATAGGCCTTTTTTAAAGGTCGCGCAGAGGGCCTCATTATTCCAGGATAATTCGGAAGCAAGAGTACGGAATTGGATGGCGTACTCGCCAACGGAAGAATTACCCTGGACCAGGTTCAGCAGGGCAGTCTCAGCAGAAGAGGCTCGGGCAGGTTCCTCAAAGACACTTCGAATTTCCGAGAAGAAGGAGTGTACAGAGGCAGTGACGGGGTCATTGCGGTCCCAGAGCGGTGTGGCCCATGACAGAGCTTTCCCAGACAGAAGGCTGACTATGAAAGCCACCTTAGACCTTTCAGTAGGAAACTGGTCCGACATCATCTCCAAGTGCAGGGAACATTGTGAAAGAAAGCCACGGCAAAAGTTAGGGTCCCCATCAAATTTATCCGGCAAGGAAAGTCGTAAGCCGGAAGCGGCCACTCGCTGCAGAGGAGGTGCAGGAGCTGGCGGAGGAGATGATTGCTGAAGCTGTGGTAGTAGCTGCTGTAGCATCACGGTCAGTTGAGACAGCTGGTGGCCTTGTTGCGCTATCTATTGCGACTGCTGGGCGACTACAGTGGTGAGGTCGGCGACAACTGGCAGTGGAACTTCAGCGGGATCCATGGCCGGATCTACTGTCACGATTCGGCTGGCAGGAGGTGGATCCTCTGTGCCAGAGAGGGAGTGGCGTGGACCGTGCTAGTGGACCGGTTCTAAGCTGCTACTGGTTTTCACCAGAGCCCGCCGCAAAGCGGGATGGTCTTGCAGCGGCGGTAGCAACCAGGTCGTATCCACTAGCAACGGCTCAACCTCTCTGACTGCTGAAGATAGGCGCGGTACAAGGTAGTAGACAAGAGCAAGGTCGGACGTAGCAGAAGGTCGGGGCAGGCAGCAAGGATCGTAGTCAGGGGCAACGGCAGGAGGTCTGGAACACAGGCTAGGAACACACTGGGAAACGCTTTCACTGGCACGATGGCAACAAGATCCGGCGAGGGAGTGCAGGGGAAGTGAGGTATACATAGGGAGTGCACAGGTGAACACACTAATTAGACCAACTGCGCCAATCAGTGGCGCAGTGGCCCTTTAAATCGCAGAGACCCGGCGCGCGCGCGCCCTAGGGAGCGGGGCCGCGCGCGCCGGGACAGGACCGACGGAGAGCAAGTCAGGTACGGGAGCCGGGGTGCGCATCGCGAGCGGGCGCCACCCGCATCGCGAATCGCATCCCGGCTGGAGGCGGTATCGCAGCGCACCCGGTCAGTGGATCTGACCGGGGCGCTGCAGTAGCGAGGATGTGGCGAGCGCTCCGGGGAGGAGCGGGGACCCGGAGCGCTCGGCGTAACATAAGTGACCCATTAGCAGATAAAGGACAAGTTTTCTTGCACCAGAGGAAAGAATATCAAAATGTCCAATCCTTCTTATCCTGTCCGAATGTCCTTGGGACATTGAAGTTGACATTTCTTAAGTAGCAAAATAAAACAAAACCTATATAAATTCTGTATCATTTTAACAGAATAAAGATAATGTATAATGTTAACTAAAAAGTTCACTGCATAGCAACAGAAGTCCCCAAAATATGCAAAATTTATGTTTTTTTTCTTCAGTTTGTGCCCTACAAATGTTTTTTATTGTCTGTTTCTGATTGCAATCATCACAAATTAAAATTGGTGTCAGAAAAAACAAGCCCTCATTTGGGTCTGTAGGTGAAAAATTAAAAAAGTTATGGCTATTAGAAAGGAGCAAGAAGAAGAAGAAGAAAAAAAAAATCTATGTCCATTAGGGGTTATCAGTAGATTTTCTGTGTGCTTGGACAAGGCTAGCCTTTGCTGCCCACATGCATCAATTATCCTTAAGTGCCCATGACTCTGACAGTTCACGATTTGCCCTTCATCTGACCTCTTTTGGTAAGTGCTAAGCACTACATACCAGGAAATCCCAGGAAACCTGTCATTGTGTATATGATGTAACCCAATTTTCTAGCCACCACTATTCAGCGGTCGGACCCCCCCACCTAGCGATCTAACACCCCAGAGTTACATCCCAGAGTTATCCTTTAAACTAAAGGGCTCATGTTTTTCTTGTCCTGTGTTTTAAAATATTTTTTCATAGACAATGGGGAAGATAGCAGGCGGGCCACGGGGGTGGGGGCCCAGACCTTGAGCTGTATAAGGGGCCCCAAAATTTCTGATGGCAGCCCTGCCCATGAATTACCAATATTCTAAACCTTTCCACACCAAACAGTCAGACTTCCCCTTTGAAACCTTTACAAGCAACCTGAATGCCCTTCTTTTTAAATAACCCTGCTGCCACTACACTACTATAAGGGCAGCTTCTACCCTCACCTCGTATTTTCTTTCCTCTTCTATTGTAAAATCTAAGCCCTCACAACCAAAGTCCTCCGTTCCTCTGTACAGTCTGACATTTTTTTATTCATGTTTATTGTTTTTTATTTTATCTTATGTTTTGTATTTTGTCACCTTTACCATAGGTACGGCGCTCTTGAATTAATAGCACTTTAAATAATTATATCGAATAATTCAATGTAAAGGTGAGCATACTCTTCCAATAGGATTCCATGCTAATGGCGCCATCAACCATATGCAGCCTGCCTTGTAGAACCTCTTACACTTGTGTGACACTAATGCTTCTGAAGAGCTTTCTCAGTACTAACCCAATTATCACAGGACTGCTTTTCATTTATTCTAATTACAGGAAAATGCCTTCCTGTTCTTCAAGAAACCTGACAGAGCATTCTTCTGCTTGTGGGGACATACAAATAATATGGAAATATTTCCTCTTCACATTTATTCTTTGAAAGCAAAACTCTACGTATTATGAATTATTCACAAACATCCAAAGATAAATGTTTCAACTTCCACATGTAAATGAAAAAAGGCACCCTGGAGCCTTCAACCCTTTTTTAATAGTCGGTTTCACATTGAATGTTTCCTTTGGGGTTATTTCTTTTATAAATGAGCAATCACTAACAGCATATGTAAATGATGGCAGTTACATAGAAGCTAAATGAAAAAATTATTTCACCGTGTATTCATTTAAAATTGTGCATTATTTATTTGATCATCCAAATTCAAATAAACAATAAAACAAGCAATTTACATCCATAAGATAATGTTATTCTTTACTAACCAATAAGCAAAATATAAAAATACATTAAGCTTCGGAGCAGACAAGGTCTTTATTTACAATAGAAAACATCATTTGTGTAAATAATTAGTTTAACAATTTATGAAAAGAAACTTTTTATTTTTTATTTGGCTGATACTGTTCTACTTATTATTATTATTATTATTATTATTTTTTTTATGATTTCGACCTGCATTATAGCATTAGCTTTTTAGCTTTAGATACTTTTGTCAGTAAAGGGGATAAAAAAATTTAAAAAAAAGGAAAATGTGTGGGAAATCATTAAAATGTGCTAATATTTCTAAATACTCCAAAATAATTAAGATAAAAAAAATGTATGTTCCATTCACCTGCTAGAAAATGGTCGACCGATTAGGAAATATTCACAAATGTCAAATTTGTTGTTGAAATTTTTGTTACTGAAATTCTACAGCACAATGTGGATCTGGTCTATACATTTGCATAGGGCTGTATTCATGACCGGCAATGCGGGCACATCACCAGTCACTTACTATTACTATGCCACCAGTGTTGAATGCCACAGAAACTTTGTATGAGGAGCAGAGATGCTACTAGTCCCTGCTCCACTTACTGAACAGTAAGCCAAGGATGTCGACCCGGGAATCTGTGCATCAGCTCAAGGATATGTTTACACATCATGTATACATTGGGGGTTCTATGCTGCAGATTTTATGTTACAAATTATATACTGCAGATTTTATGCTGTGTTCGCATATGTTTACACATAGGGGGAGATGTATCAAAACCAGTGCAAAGGAAAAGCTGACCAGTTGCCCCTAGCAACCAATCAGATAGTTTCTTTCATTTTGTAAAGGCCCTCTTTAAAAATGAAGCAAGCAATCTGATTGGTTTCTATGGACAACTGCACCACTCTTCCTCTATTTTGATAAATCCCCCCCATAGTGTATATGCTGCAGATTTTATGCTGTGTGAAGGTATGCTGACACATTGGCGCAGACTTTCCCAACTGTGCGAGAGAAAAACAAGAGTCATTTTCCCACAGCAACCAATCACAGCTCAGCTTTCACTTCACCAGAGCTCGCTATCTCTGGTAAAGCTGTGATTGGTTACTGTGGGAAAAGCACTCCATTTATTCTCACACAGTTTGATAGGTTTGGGTCATAGTATATATGCTGCAGACTTTATGTTACAGGTTAGATGCTGAAGATTGTATGCTGTGTAAGGGTAAATCTGCTTTGTATATGGATGTATATAAAAACTGAACACAGCATAAAATCTTCAGTATTAAAGAGTACCTCTCATGATCTTGTTACATTTTATAATCCTCCCAGTTCACTGCCCCCATAATGATAAACCACCCCCTGCCTTTATTTTTATTATTTGTTAGTTTTCTACCTTGATATTGCTCTGTATTTTCTTCTCCGTCTCAGTCAGATTCACAGACTGGGAAGGGGTGTTTCCCAGCAGGCGTGACCTCATCTAAAGCCATACAAGGGAGAACTTCTTCCCTCACTCTGCTACACACAGCCTAGAGCAGTCCATTGTGAGATGAGCTATGATTTGCTAAGGCTGCACAAACACAGCTCAGCACTCCAGACTGCATTTCCTGATTTTGGACTTCTGCCAGGCCAGCAAGAGTCCAAAGTATGTGCAAGAGATAGGGGAAATGTGCTTTGGACAAGTAGGGAGACACCTAGTGGCAGCTTTTTTTTAAACACAAATAAAACATAGAAAAATGTATTTTTTTTTAAACAAAGTACATTAGAAAGATTTTTTTTATTTACCATAAGGAGTGCAATAGCAAAATTAGTTTTAATGAGAGTGCCCATTTAAATCCACACCATTAATGCTTTGTGTGAACATATCCCAACAGTAGGAGAGACGCTATGAGGTACATATATGCAGATAGGCTCTGTCTGTATGCCTGTACATGATGCAGACACAAAGCCTTATGGGATGTATGAGTAAACAGGACACAAGCATAAAGGGCTGGCAAACCTCACACTTGCTGAGACATAAACACTAAACCTCTAAACTATCCACGAAGGAACAAATCTCAGTAAGGTGCATGCATGATAAAATAACAAGAGTAAAAAGATGTATGAGTAAAAATAAATGCACGAGATTGACCTGGTCACATTGCTGGTAACTTAAGGCATAGTACAAACTTTTAGGAAAGTTTTAAGGGGTACTCTGTTACTATACATCTTATTCCCTATCCAAGGGATCGTGTGGGGCTTGGGCAGGAGATCGTGAGGGGTCCCAGCGGCCACCCCCCCCCCCCCCCCAGCAATCAAACACTTATTCGCTATCCTGTGGAATACCCCTTTAAGTAGAACTAAATGTTCCATAATTCAGCCTGTATTATATGGATCTTAAAAATAAAAAATTTTTAATAAAAAAGTAGTTAGACTTCTGATGCCTTGGACCTTTTATTCTATAAAAAGAATGAATAAATCAGGTGCCCAATCCCTGCTGATCAGCACTTAAGTAATACATGTAAAATATAATTGTGGTATGGGGTGTGATGCAGGGCAGATGGAATTACCCTAGGGGCAGATGGCATTAACCCCTTGTATTCGTGACACCAGAGTGTGGTTTATCCTCAATACCACCTGAAGGTATACCGCTGGATCCTGGGCTAGGCACAGGGGCAATAATGACTCCGACACCAAGTTACGGACAATGGTAGCTTTACTGAGTGACAGATGGTACAATCTATACAGTGTAGCCAGGCCCACGGAGGTGACCAGTGACTTCAGAGACCTTAAGGGCTTGCTGGGACTTGTAGTGGTTTTGGACAAGTTAGTGCAGGCCACATTGACTTGACAATAGATGACAGTGACTTTACTTCACAGACTAAGCTGTGACTTTATCTTACTTGTAGACTTGTAACTTGTGGCTGCAGACTTGACTTGAGGCCTCCTATGACTCCAGACTCTTAGGCTCGACTGCACCTCAGCAAAGACTTAGGGACTAAGAGAGAGAAGAGACTCCTCCCAGGGCTTTTATGGGGGAGACTCTGGTGGGGTCCCATTGGTCACCCTTAAGTCACTTGGTCACTGATACCTCTTGGGTAACAATCACATGACAACTCACATGACAACTGGTGATCACATGTTAACCTTTCTTAAAGATACAACATTCTTATATACATAACATAGGGGATAATAAACAATTACAGTAGAACAGATGCAGGGGGGCCCAGGGGACACTGCAGGGAGGCTGCCTGGGCAGCAAGGGTTCAGGTTAACAACTCCCATACTGGGCCACCTCTTAATAGTAAGATACAAATCAGCTCATGGTGAAGATGAGATGTGGGGAAGCACATTTACACCTTTTTATATGGGCTTAAATTATGAATATAGATTGTAGATGACTGTTAATATATCTGTACATATTTAGAATGCACTCTATGGATTTAAAAAGAAGTCAAAGACTAGATGATCACAGAGGCTGAATAAAGAACTTATATGATATTACAATTCGGTACCTTTTCTCCAATATGTAGTTAGCAAAGTACATGACAAGCATACCAATATTCATCTCCACATTATTCAGTGTTCTGTAAGGCAGGCCTACTGTTAGAGAGGACAGGCTCATGCTGCTCAGGATGACGGAAAAGTCAAAATGATTAGTATTAATCATTAATTTCACAGCCCTGCAGCCTTTTCCAGGGATCACAAGGAGTATTGTATCCTGACTCCTGTGAATACACTCGAGACAGTCTCTGTCATTCTGTATATAATGTTAAATCTCTTAGGATGTGTGGGTTTGCTCCAAGCCCATCTGGCAGGTAAGTTCATAGACTAAGCCAATAGACATTAACATTTTTCAAAACTTGTCTTGGGGGATCTGTCCTAGAGGTCTAAGCTGATATATTGCTTATATTTGTTTTTGCTCTTAGAAGCTTAGTTATCTTCTAGTGCCCCTCTGGTCAAGCTTTAGTTCTTTCATCCACTTTACAGCTCAGTATTTCATTCTTAATTTACTATCATATGTTTTTAAAAGTATGTCACATGAACATTCTTGTAGAAATCTACCAATGCCATTTAAAGGGGTTCAAACAGAGAAAAAACAGACATGGTTGCACATCTACAACATGCACAATCATCTAAGGCTTCTCAGCAAACTTTATTAAACTAACAAGTCATTAGTATATTTAATGTTCATGAAGTGCAAGTCCGCTAGCCACATCACAGCCACCTGTAAGTAGTGGGTCCCTAACATTCTTAGCATACAATGGTGCTGATCTGAGCTGGACCACCACCCCTGCAACACCAATGCCCACAGGGGGAACGACCCACTGGCAGAGCAGCCCCAGTGCCACCCGACCAGACCCTGGGCCATGCCTCCCCACAGACACGGCGCCATGGTGGCAATGGACTCAGCACAGTATGAACAGGTGACAAGGCTCACTTACCATGTGCTCCCAGTCAAGCACTTGACCTACAGGTGACCATGGTTTATCTGCAGCTGCCATTATAGGGTACTCACTATGAAGGCATCTATACAGCTTTCATTATACTCAATAATAGGACAATAATAATAGTGCCAGAAAGAATTGTTTCAATTAACTCAGTATTTTCTGCTAAATTGCTCTAATATATTGTCATTATTTTTTATTTTTTTATTATCATGGTTAATTTTACGTTTAAAAACGGCCACTAGGGGTCCGGCTGCAGCCTGGCGTGACGTCACGCCTGAATTCGGACTGATTGCGGCCTGGCAATCAGTCCTTATTCATTTAGGCTGCTCTCAATCCCTGCCTGTCAATCAGACAGACGGGAGCGACTGGGGCCACTGGCTGGGAGGCCACTCCTCCCGCACATGTCGTCGCCGCCGCTGTCCCTGCACACCCGCTGCCGGACTCTGCAGTATCTGTAAGTACCATAACGGAGGGAATCGGGTATGCGCGGGGGGGGGGGGGGGGGGGGTGTTGTAATGGAAGGAACGGGGTATGGGGGGGGCTTTGTGATGGAGGGAACGGGGTATGGGGGGTGTTGACAGAGGGAACGGGCTAGCGCCGTAGCGCCCCATGGCACTAACTTATAGTTTATCTACACGGGGTGCCTCCAGGTGTTTCACAACTACAACTCCCAGCATGCCCTGACAGCCAACAGATGTCAGGGCAAGCTGGGAGTTGTAGTGGTGAAACAGCTGGAGGCACCCTGTGTAGATGAACTACGGACGGAAGTGTCGGCCCCAGCAGGCATCAGTGACGTCGTGCCTGCTGGGGAAGTCTGCCTGGTAGCGAGCACACTACCAGGCAGACAAAAAGTTATTTTTAATATAGTAAAAAGAAAAATTAAAAGCAGGGACGAGGTTAGGGATAGATGGGCAATAGGCAGGGACAGAAAAAAAAATTTGCTGCCCCTTGACCCTGCGCATTGGCTCCGCCCTTTGACACACCCAACCTTACTACTAGGGTGACACACTAACAAACCTTATTCTCATATAATCTCCTTACTTCCTTACTAAGGGGGTGACACTCTATAACAATCCTGCTCCATATGTATTATAGTACCGGAGGGGGGGGGTTGTGCTGGTGCTTTGGATGAGCGTGTGCTTTGGATGATGGCTGGTTACTAACTTTCTTGCAGTGGACAGAGTAGCAGCCCCCATCAATAGGGCAATCTAGGTGGCTGCCTATTTTGCCGAAGAACCGGCCCTGCCTGATTGTGTATTATGGTATACCTTCATGGTCATAAATGTTGGCACCTCTGAAATTTTTCAAGAAAATAAAGTATTTCTCACAGAAAATGGTTGCAGTAAGCCTGGGTTCACATCACGTTTTGTCCCATATGGGACCGCATATGGCAGGGGGAGCTGAAAACTTGCGCTCCCGTATGCGGTCCCGTATGTAATTCATTTAAATGAGCTGACTGGAGTGAAACGCTGACTCCGGTCGGCTCATTTTGCCCAGTATGCGGTTTTCCCACTGCACCTAAAATCGTGGTCGACTACGATTTTAGGTCCCGTGGAAAACTGCATACGGGGCACAAATGAGCCAACCGGAGTCAGCGTTTCACTCCGGTCAGCTCATTGAAATTAATTACATACGGGACCGCATACGAAGGCATACGGGAGCGCAAGTTTTCAGCTGCCCCTGCCGTATGCGGTCCCGTATGGGACAAAACGTGATGTGAACCCAGCCTAACACATGCTTTGCTATACACATGTCTATTCCCTTTGTGTTTATTGGAACTAAACCAAAGAAGGAAGGAAAAAAAGCAAATTGATGTGACACCAAACTCCAAAAATGGGCTGGAGAAAATTATTGGCACCCTTAACCCCTTAGCGCATATGGACATTTATGAACATCCATATGCGCTTCCCCATATATAATGCATGCTTTTTTTTTTGCAATGTTATAGCCCCCCTATGGGGGCTATAACATTGCAAAAAAAAAAAGGAAATAAATAAATAATTTAACCCCTTCCCCAATAAAAGTTTGAATCACCCCCCTTTTCCCATAAAAAAAATAGTAAATTAAAATTAAAATAAACATATGTGGTATCGCCGCGTGCGTGAATGTCCGAACTATAAAAATATATCATTAGTTAAACCGCACAGTCAATGGAGTATGTGCAAAAAAAATTCCAAAGTCCAAATTAGCGTATTTTTGGTCACTTTTTATACCATAAAAAATTGAATAAAAAGCAATCAAAAAGTCCAATCAAAACTAAAATGATACCCCTAAAATCATCAGATCACAGCACAAAAAATGAGCCCTCATACCGCCCTGTACGCGGAAAAATAAAAAGGTTATAGGAGTCAGAAGATGACAATTTGAAACATATAAAATTTCCGGCATGTAGTTATGATTTTTTTCAGAAGTATGGGGTATCATTTTAACTGTATGAACCTACAGAATAAAGATAAGGTGTCATTGTCACCAGAAAATGTACTGCGTGGAAAAGAAAGCCCCCAAAATTACAAAATGGTGTTTTTTCTTCCATTTTGTCGCACACTGATTTTTTTTTTTCGCTTGACTGTAGATTTTTGGGTAAAATGACTGATTTCATTACAAAGTAGAATTGGTGGTGCAAAAAATAAGCCATCATATGGATTTTTAGGTGCAAAATTGAAAGGGTTATGATTTTTAAAACGTAAGGAAGAAAAAACGAAAGTGCAAAAACAGAAAAACGCTCTGTCCTTAAGGGGTTAACTTAATATTTGGTGGCACACCCTTTGGAAAAAATAACTGAAATTAGTCGCTTCCTATAACCAGCAATAAGCTTCTTACACCTCTCAGCCGGACTGTTGGACCAGTCTTCCTTTGCAAACTGCTCCAGGTCTCTCTTATTGGAAGGGCGCCTTTTCCCAACAGCAATTTTAAGATCTCTCCACAGGTGTTCAATGGGATTTAGATCTGGACTCATTGCTGGCCACTTCAGAACTCTCCAGCGCTTTGTTGCCATCCATTTCTGGGTGCTTTTTGACGTATGTTTGGGGTCATTGTCCTGCTGGAAGACCCAAGATCTCGGACGCAACCCAGCTTTCTGACACTGGGCTGTACAGTGAGACCCAAAATCTGTTGGTAATCCTCAGATTTCATGATGCCTTGCACACATTCAAGGCACCCAGTGCCAGAGGCAGAAAAACAACCCCAAAACATCATTGAACCTCCACCATATTTCACTGTAGGTACTGTGTTCCTACAGTGAAATATTCTAAACAGCAGAACGATGTGCTTTACCAAAAAGCTCTATCTTGGTCTCATCGGTCCACAAGACGTTTTTCCAGAAGGATTTTGGCTTACTCAAGTTCATTTTGGCAAAATGTAGTCTTGCTTTTTTATGTCTCTGTGTCAGCAGTGGGGTCCTCCTGGGTCTCCTGCCATATTGTTTCATTTCATTTAAATGTCGATGGATAGTTCGCGCTGACACCGATGCTCCCTGAGCCTGCAGGACAACTTGAATATCTTTAGAACTTGTTTGGGGCTGCTTATCCACCATCCGGGCTATCCAGCGTTGACACCTTTCATCAATTTTTCTCTTCCGTCCATGCCCAGGGAGATTAGCTACAGTGCAATGGGTTGTAAACTTCTTGATAATGTTGCGCACTGTGGACAAAGGCAAATCTAGATCTCTGGAGATGGACTTATAACCTTGAGATTGTTGATATTTTTCAACAATTTTGGTTCTCAAGTCCTCAGACAGTTCTCTTCTCCTCTTTCTGTTGTTCATGCTTAGTGGGGCACACACAGACACACAATGTAAAGACTAAGTGAACTTCTCTCCTTTTAATCTGCTTTCAGGTGTGATTTTTATATTGCCCACACCTGTTACTTGCCCCAGGCGAGTTTAAAGGAGCACCATTTTTGGAGTTTGGTGTGACATGGTGTCCAATTTATTTTTTTCCTCCCTTTTTTGGTTTAGTTCCAATACACACAAAGGGAATAAACGTGTATAGCAAAACGTGTTACTGCAATAATTTTCTGTCAGAAATTCTTAATTTTCTTGAAAAATTTCAGTGGTGCCAACATTTACGGCCATGACTGTATTTGTATGCACTGTCTGTTAGGCTTCTGATGCACTAATGTTCAGTAGGTTGAGACAGGAGTATCTTGAGTATGCAGTGGTCCCTCAACTTACAATGGCCTCAGTATACACTGTTTTCAACAATGGTCTTTTCTGGACCATTGTAACTTAGAACCATACTCAACATACATTGCTACAGACAGTCCTGATGGGAATTTCACTGGTAAAACTCCTGTATTACTGAAGTACATGCACTGACTGGCTGCCTGATAGCGCCTCCTTACAGTACAGGTAGGTACTACATGTTCTGTACTAGTGATGAGCGTCATAGGCCATATTCGAATTTGCTATATTTTGCGAATATATAGACGAATATTTGTCCTATATTCACAAATTTTGCGTATTCATCATATTTGCATATTCGCATATGTGAATATTCGCATATTTGCATATTCGTGTATTCGAGAAAGAAAACAGTGAGGGGGTGGGCAACTTTACTATTGGTTGCTAGGGATGTTGTTAATAACCTCTGACAAGTGTATTTCCATCATTCTAATTGGTCCACAAGTGAAAAGAAGGAATATGTGCATATGCGGAAAAAAGCGAATATTTGTAATTTCGAATATATAGCGAATCTAATCGCAATATTCATAAATTTGCGATAAAAATTTGAAATGCGAATCTTTGCCTGGGTAAGCTGCTCCCTTAGACACCAGGGGGGAGAGACTCAATTTTACTTTAGTAGGACATTGCGTGTACTACACAGGAAACTAAAGAATTTCCTTTCTTCTACATAGACAGTCATTTACAGTTTCCAGTAGCTCTTTCTTACTTTTATATGTAAGAATTTGCTTTATCTGTGTTTATTTGCTTTATCTTATTGTGGTGAGGGTGTGATGAGGGCAGATGGAATTACCCTAGGGGCAGATGGCATTAACCTCTTGTGTTCATGATGCCAGGGTGTTGTCTTTTCCTCTACACCACCTGAAGGTATACAGCTGGATCTTGGGCTAGGCAAGGGGGCAAATAATGACTCCGACGCCAAGATACGGAACAATGGCAGCTTTACTGAGTCAGACAGATGTAACAGTCTATATAGCTTGGCTAGGCCTAAGGAGGTGACCAGTGACTTCAGAGACCACAGGGTTTGCTGGGACTTATAGTGGACTGGACAATTTGATGCAGGGCCACGTTGACTTGAGACAGACTTGACTTGGACTGACTTGACTGAGACTGACTATGACAGACTTTACCCCGTTTGTAGCTTACCAGGTTTTGACTTGGACCTGGGGGGTAGTGGACTTATGGATCCGTGACTGTCGGATCTTCAGGCCTCCTCTGGACTCCAGACACACACCTAGGACTTGACCTTACTGTAGCTCAGCAAAGACTCCAAGAGCATAAGAAACTCAACTTGCTCCTCCCAGGGTTTATATGGGGGAGACTCTGGAGGGGTCCCATAGGTCACCCTGTAGGTCACATGTCACTGGTACCTTCCTTGGTTAAAACACATAGCAACATTACTTAACCTGTTGGGGACCACGGGCGTATGGATACGCCCTTGCGTACTGGTACTTAAGGACCAATTACTTACCTGTACGCCTGTGGGAATTTCGATCCCCGCTGCTAGCCGGACGGGGATCGGAAAGGGATGCCTGCTGAAATCATTCAACAGGCATTCCGTGCAAATGACTGGCGGAGATTCGCGGCGATTCGCGGCGATTTCGGCTGATCAGGTCTCTGATGACCCGATAACCTGGAAAATAGGGATAATCGGAGCTGTCAGAGACAGCCCCGATCATCCTAAAGGATAGGAGCTAGGTGGCAGGGGTGCCACCTCCTCCTATCCCCTGCGATTGGCCGACCAGTTGTTGCATAACTACAACTCCTAACATGCCCTTCAGCTGTCTGGGCATGCTGGGAGTTGTAGTATTGCAACAACTGGAGGCGTACTGGTTGGGAAACATTGTCTGTTTCCCAACTCAGTGTTTCCCAACCTGTGTTCCTCCTGCTGTTGCAAAACTCTAACTCCCAGCATGCACTGACAGACCATGCATGCTGGGAGTTGTAGTTTTGTTACAGCTGGAGGCACATTGGGTTGGGAAACACTGAGTTAGGAAACAGACACTGGTACGGAAACACTGCGGTAGTCTGTTACCTAACTCAGTGTTTCCCAAACCCAACCAGTGTGCCTCTAGCTGTTGCATAACTACAACTTCCAGCATGCACGGTCTGTCAGTGCATGCTGGGAGTTGTAGTTCTGCACACACCCCCCCCCCCCCCCCAATGGGAATCTACAGGGTTTACAGCAAGTTTCAAGTTTGAGATGCGGCAAATTTTCTGCTGCAGTGGGAAACTCACTGTAAATCCCGGCCGTGTGAATGTACCCTAAAAACACTACGCTACACTACACTAACCCTAAATAAAGAGTAAAACACTACATATACACTACACCCTTACACTGTCACGCCCCCTCCCCCCCCCCCCCCCCCCACAAATAAAAATGTTAAAAGTCTTGTACGTCTGTTTTTCCCGGCTGTTGCAAAATAACATCTCCCAGTATTGCCAGACAGCCATTGACTGTCCCGGCATGTGGTGAGTTTTGCAACAGCTGGAAGCACCCTGTTTGGCGAAAGCTGACGTACAGTATTTTTGGTTGAGGAGGCAAGTGAAATCCCCAATTTAGGCCTCAAATGCGCATGGCTCTCTCTCTCACTTCGGAGCCCTGTCTAATTTCAAGGCAATAGTTTAGGGCCAAATATGGGGTATCTCCGTACTTGGGATAAATTGTGCTACAAATTTTGGGGGGCTATTACCCCTTATGGAAAGGTAAAGTTGGGGTCTACATCAGCCTGTTAGTGTAAATAAATAAATAAATAAATAAAAAATTACACTAACATGCTGGTGTTTTCATTTTCATAAGAGGTAAAAGGAAATAAAGACCCACAAAATTTGTAACACAATTTCTCCCTAGTATGGAAATACCCCATATGCTCTGCGGGCACACAACAGGGCTCAGGACTGAGAACGCACCATGTACATTTGAGGCCTAAACTGGTGATTTGCACAGGGGTGGCTGCTGGTTACAGCGGTTCTGACATAAACGCAAAAAAAAAAAAAAAATACCCACATGTGACCCCATTTTGGAAACTACACCGCTCATGGAATGTAACAAGGGGTATAGTGAGCCTTAACACTCCACAGGTGACTGACAGATTTTTGAAACAGTGGTCCGTGAAAATGAAATATGTAATTTTTCATGTGCACAGCCCACTGTTACAAAGATCTGTCAAACGCCAGTAGGGTGTAAATGCTCACTGCACCCCTTGTTACATTCCATGAGGGGTGTAGTTTCCCAAATAGTGTGCCATGTGGGGTGTTTTTTGCTGTTCTGGGGGCTTCCTATGTGTGACATGCCCCTAAAAGCCATGGGGCTTCCTAAATGTGACATGCCCCTAAAAACCATTCCAGCAAAATTCGCTTTCCAAAAGCCCAATGTCTCTCCCTCCCTTCTGAGCCCTCTAGTGCACCTGCAGATCACTTTACATCCACATATGAGGTATTTCCTTACTCGAGAGAAATGGGGTTTAAAATTTTGGGGGGCATTTTCACCAATTACCCCTTGTGAAAATGAAAAATTTGGGGTAACATCAGCATTTTTGTAAAAAAACTTTTTTTTTCATTTTCACGTCCAACTTCAACGCAAAGTCGTCAAACACCTGTGGGGTGTTAAGGCTCACTGTATTACCTGTTACGTTCCTTGAGGGGTGTAGTTTCCCAAATAGTATACCTTGTGGGGTGTTTTTCGCTGTTCTTACACCATGGGGGCTTCCTAAATGCGACATGCCCCGCAAAAACCATTTCAGCTAAATTCGCTCTCCAAAATCCCATTGTCGCTCCTTCTCTTCTGAGCCCTCTAGTGCGCCCACAAAGCACTTTACATACACATATGAGGTATTTCCTTACTCAAGAGAAATTGGGTTACATATTTTGGGGGGCTTTTCTCCTTTTACCCCTTGTAAAAATAAAAAAAATATGGATCTACAAGAACATGTTAGTGTAAAAAATGAAGATTTAGAATTTTCGCCTCCACTTTGCTGCTATTCCTGTGAAACACCTAAAGGGTTAACAAACTTTATGAATGTCATTTTGAATATGTTGAGGGGTGCAGTTTTCATAATGGGGTCCATTTTGGGGTATTTCTAATGTGGTGTCCCGGTACTGTATTGCATACCGTACCTTGTATGATGGTCCCCAAAGTCAGAGTAACTACGCTCAGGTAGGGTCCCCCAGGTGGGACAGCCCCTAGTTGCCTCTCCTCTTTTCTAATTCTGTGATGTTTATATGTACATATTTAATAATAATGTGTATATTTTATATAATGTATAGTATGCTTCCCTTGTTAGCGTCGCAGGACCTTCGGTCATGTGACCATGTTGATTCCTCTATGGCATGTTGGAGGACCTTTGGAGGTCCCTGGGTCACATGCTACCCATAATCCTATGTGAAGGTGATTGACAGAAGTATTGGACCAATCAGCTCTAGTCCAGCCCCTGCCCATATAAGGGAGCTGTAGCCAATTATCGCTCTCTTGGGTTGCTGCTCTCATGGATGCCGGACTAGCAGGATGGATCTGCGCAACTTTCAAAGACACTCTATGCCAGAAAATTTACCAACCTCAGCCTAAACTAAACCCCTAAATCCAGTGGAACAGCGCATATCAGTCTAAGGACTCTAAATTGCTTAAGGTCCCAATCACTGTCAACCTCCCATAGAATTTGCATGTACAGAGACTGTTCCTGTTATGAAGCTTGCATAAAATCTTCAGTAAAGTTCCAACTGTTTTCAGCAAACTCTATGGTTGTGGACATTCAATTATTCTATACCTCCCTATCGCTCTTGGGAAGGGTGGCGGTAGGAAAGCATTACAGAGGAGCCCTCACCCTGGCGTCACGAATAGCAAGGGTTAACAAGCACCCTTTAGTAACCGCACAGCTACACTCCCTACACCCAACTCCCCCAGGCTATCACACTAACATAAAGACCCTCAAATTCACTTCAAAACTGAACTGGTCCCTGGAAAATGCAGATTTTGAAATTTACTTGAAAAATTGCTGCTGAACTTTGAAGCCCTCTGATGTCTTCAAATAGTAAAAACATATCAACTTTATAATGCCAACATAAAGTAGACATATTGTATATGTGAATCAATATATAATTTAGTTGGTATGTCTATTTTCCTTACAAGCAGAGAGCTTCAAAGTTATAAAAATGCAAAATTTTCAAATTTTTCATGAAATTTTGGAATTTTTCACCAAGAAATGATGCAAGTATCGATGAAAATTTACCACTAACATAAATAAAAGAATATGTCACGAAAAACAATCTCTGAATCAAATTCATAAGTACAAGTTATTAATGCTTAAGGTGACAGTGCAATACAGAAATTTAGGTGCACCACTGTGGTAGATGTATACAATGACATTGGCTTGTAGCCTCTCTCCCTCCTCCCATTGTATGTGTGCTCAGTCACGCTGGAGGTATGTGGGAGCAGGCTGCATGTCGGCCTAGTGCTGCTGTAATTGCCGACTGGCCCCTGGTTTTTGCTTATCACGCACAGGCAGGTTAGCGTTAGGTCCCGTGCCATCTGAGAAACCTTGGCGTTCGTGTGCGGGTTCTGGTATGTCCTTCATATAAGGATACACTGGCGAATGTCTCAATTTTAACATCAGTGTTGAGGGATAGCCAATGTCATTGCATACATCTACCACAGTAGTCACCCATATTCCTGTATTGTATTATTCTAATTGTTACACATCCACACCATTTATCTGGTGTAGGATTCTATTGTGGCACTTGTAGTCCACTGCAGGCATCCTCCATTGTATGCATTTTTATGCTGGGGATTGCCCCTAGCAACGGACTACAAGGGCAGGATCTGCTCCCCCAGTATAAATGCACAACTTAATTTGGGGTTGAGCACCTCCAGCCATTTGAGACCACGTTTTTTGTTGTTGTTTTAAAGTGACAGTGGTCAGAATTGCAAAAAATGCTCTGGTCCTTAGCGTCAAAATGGGCTTGATGGATAACATAGGCACTAGGGTACAGGGGTGCAACTCCTGTACTGGGCTACCACCTTATTTTTCTTTAATCCTCACTTTTTCCGATTTTTGGATGACATTTTGGGGGCTTCAGAACAAATTACCAGTTTACCATAGAGTTATGGTCTTAACATACAATGGTTTTAACTAGGATTGTCCCAATACCATTTTTTAAGACCAAGTATGAGTACCGATACTTTTTTTTTAAGTACTCGCTGATACCAATTTATTCACATTTATAATTTTTTCCCACTAATTTTTAGTTTCCATAGGAGATTATTACACACTAATCAATGCTATGCCATAGCATAGCGATCAGTGTTATCGACACTACCTTACTACTGCCTGCCACGGCTGTCTGCAGTATAGGAGCCCTGATCGGATGGCACGGAGCACAGTAAGGGACCTCCAGCCATCCTCTTAGCTGATAAGGATGCCGTGGTGACCCTGATCAGCATCCCTGAGCTAACCAGCAGTTAATTTCAGAACTAAAGGGTTAATGCTGGACATCACCATATTGGTGATGTTCGGCATTAGCCACAGGTCCTGGCTATGATGCTGCATAGCTTTGTAGCGTGCACAGGACACCTCCGTTATGCCTGCTGATGGGGGGTCCTGCCGGCAGGTATCGAATTAGCTATCGGAGACATGTACTCGTGCAAATGTCCATTATTGGTCCCAATACCGATACCTGTATTGGTATCGGGACATCCCTAGTTTTAACTTATAATAATCACCCTGGAACCAATTACTATTGTAGCTTGTGTCTTCTGTTTTGTACATGGACTTCACATATTTTTAATTAAAGTTATTGCATCTTATGTATGTGTTGCATCAATCTATTATACGTGTGTAAGGAGTAGAGTAGGCTAAGGAAGCAGTGATCATACAGAATAGTAAGAGTTTGGACATGATGTCATTAGGAGAGATTATTTTGATGACCTGAATGGGTTTCCATGACAATTGACCGGTAGCTGCCTGGTTCATGACTCTCAAGCCTGATCTATATTGACTCTACCGGTGTTGGAGATGTTATATGAGGTGTTCCCGTACAGCAGAGTGCACACATTTATTTTAGTGGAACAGAAAGTACTGAAAGATCTAGCAGCATAATCAGAAAATCATTTTTCTTGCGGTTAGAGCCTTAATAGAACAACCTGCTAATGGCAGCGAGCTCTGTTTGTCATTTGTGAACTCTGTCTTGAAAAATAATGTGAAGATGCAGACTGTTTGAGAAAACCAATATTTGTAATTAAAAATCAACAGAGGAATATTCATAAGGTTTCACGTGACAGAAGCCACCACAAAGGTCCCTGGTGTAATTGCTTTTTTTTTTCTTAAATATGCCATTCGACGTGATGATAAATCTGCACGCTATCCAATGTACAAGAAAAATGACAGTGACTTTTCATTATGCTGGAGGAACGAGGCGCATCTATCATTCGCTTGCCTCTGCCTGAGTTTTAATTACACCACTTCACTCAGGAATGAGAACTCAAGTAATAAACCTTGCAAGAAACTAGGTTTTAATTTGCAGAACAGCAGTTAAATACTTGGCTTCAATGCAGTTGATTTGCCGTAAAGATAGCATATTTTAATATCATAATAAATAATGAACAGAGCTGAATACACACTTGGGCAGACTAACTAAAACTGTCCAGTCCTCACACAGTGTAAACTTACACTAGGCAGTCTAAGAATGTGCCACATTTATTTACTAGTGAGTCATCTTAAGGCAGAGAAGAGCAATTACCAAAAATGTCAAATTTTTTGATTAGTGCAAACTTAAAGGGGTTCTTCAGGACTGGAAAACTTATCCCCTATCCTAAGGATAGGGGATAAGTTTCAGATCACGTGGAGTCTGACTGCTGGGACCCCCGCGATCTCCCGTACGGGGCCTGGCAGTCCGCGGGAAGGGGGCCTGTCGACCAATGCACGAAGAGGTGGTTGACACACCCCCTCACTGCAACTCTATGGGAGAGCCGGAATGCTGTATTCAGGGGACGTGTCGGCCACCGCATTGTGCGGTGGTCAACACACGCTATCTGGCCGGAGATCCGGGGCCCCATAAGGGAGATCGCGGAGGTCCCAGCAGTCGGACCCCAACCCCCGCTATCTGAAACTTATCCCCTATCCTTAGGCTAGGGAATACGTTTTCCAATACTGGACTACTCCTTTAAAGTGGTTATCCACCATAAGGTGATTTTAGTACTTTCCTAACACTATTGGACATGCTCAGGAAGGATCCATGCTTGTCTTTGGAGTCCACTATTACACTGTGGCTACCTTTTTGCGAAATGTCTATTTCCTTCTGGATTTCCCACCAACTGCAAGTCCCATGATTCCATGTTTGTAAGTGTTAGGTCACTTTTTTCCCTCCCACCCATTGAAGCACAAATGAGCTGCCTTCCATGCAATAGACCAGTGTTTTCTAACCAGCATGCTTCCAGCTGTTGCAAACCTGCAATTTGCTGCAGAATGATCTCCCTCCCACCCAGCGGTCTCTCCACCCATTGAAGCAGACAGATTACCTTTCATCGCCTGATTAGTGATAAAATGTCTTGTGCCGCACTGCAACCTGGGAAATCCTCTTAAACGACACTCATTTTTTATGCTGCTAAAAATAAACATCCAGGCAAAAATCACATAAAAATTGTGAGACCAGCCATCACACACACGTACAGATACTATGTTATGAACTACAATAATTGTACAGCCTCTGTAGCATAGTCAAATAAAAAAAAATCCTTTTAGGCCCTTTAGGTCTGAGACTTGGCCAAATGAGCATACAACTCCCAACATGTCCAAACAGCCTTTGGCTGTCCAGAGATGTTGGAAGTTGTAGTTTTGCAACAGCTGGAGGCCCACTGGTGCGGAAACACTTGTTTATAGGAATGCTCATTCCTGATAATTGACTTGTTTTAAAATGCCAGCAACCAGCCAATGAATGAGAAAGGGCTTGTTCTTCATTTATGTAGCCAGAAAAATCATCCTTTTTGGGCTGCCCATTGCTCCATGTAAACTGAGGATGTGCAGCCTTCAATGATGAAATTAAAGGGCAGCATGTATGATCCAGTGATCATACACTGCTCAAAAAAATAAAGGGAACACTAAGATAACACCCCTTGTAAAAATGTAAAATTTGGGGGAAAACTAGCATTTTAGTGAAAAAAAAAAAAAATCATTTACACATCCAAATTTAACAAAAAGTCATGAAACACCTGTTACCCTTGTAACAAAATAGTATGTCATGTGTTTTTTTTTTTTGCTGTTCTGGCACCATATGGGCTTCCTAAATGTGACATGCCCCCCAAAAACCATTTCAGAAAAACTCACTCTCCAAAATCCCACTGTCGCTCCTTCCCTTCTGAGCCCTCTACTGCGCCCGCTGAACACTTGACATACACATATGAGGTATTTCCTTACTCGAGAGAAATTGGGTTACACATTTTATGAAGATTTCTCTCCTTTTACCCGTTGTAAAAATTCAAAAACTGGGTCTACAAGAACATGCCAGTGTAAAAAATGAAGATTTTGAATTTTCTCCTTCAATTTGCTGCTATTCCTGTGAAACACCTAAAGGGTTAACAAACCTTTTGAATGTCATTTTGAATACTTTGAGGGGTGCAGTTTTTTTTTTTTACTTTTTATTTTCAAATTTCAATTTACATAAAACGTTATACATTGTTACAATTAACTAGGTTAGACATTGCAAAAGGAAAATAGAGAAGAGGAGAGGGAGAGAGAAAAGAGAAAAAGAGGGAAAGAAAGAAGGGGAAAAAAAATCAGTTTTTATAATGGTGTCATTTATGGGGTGTCATTTATTTCTAATATGAAGACCCTTCAAATCCACTTCAAAACAGAACTGGTCCCTGAAAAATTTAGATTTTGAAAATTTTGTGAAAAATTGGAAAATTGTTACTGAACTTTGAAGCCCACTGATGTCTTCCAAAATTAAAAACATGTCAACTTTATGATGGAAACATAAAGTAGACATATTGTATATGTTAATCAATATATAATTTATTTGGAATATGCATTTTCTTTATAAGCAGAGAACTTCAACATTAAAAAAAATTGCTAAATTTTCAATTTTTTTCATCAAATTTTGAAATTTTTCACCAAGAAATGATGCAAGTATCGAGAAAATTTTACCACTAACATAAAGTAGAATATGTCACGAAAAAACTATCTCGGAATCAGAATGAAAGGTAAAAGCATCCCAGAGTTATTAAAGGTTTGTATTTACACAGCAGGCCAACACTTCAGCATAAATACTGGTTGAGGATGGGTTTCACACAGTTTTTTCCAAAGAGGAAGAGTTTTTCCTATTTGGATATGACCAGTTTCGAAAAGAAAAAAAAATAACAACAATTGCAGAGAAAATGCCACACTGCACCACAACTGAGTGACTGCAAAATGAAGACTCTATGCAATAGTTTCAATTTAACACAAACCTACACAAACTCATTCAGTGCATGTCATATTTTCTCTCTTGTATTTTGTTGTACTCTAAATTACATTTATCTTTTGCAGTCACCACATATTTAACATAATTCTATCAATTCACTTACTTCTAAATATCATCATTTAAAAAAAACACACAAAAAAAAGAAGTTGTGTAGCCCCTTCCTACTGTATTCTGCTCATTGGGACTGAATGAATGAATGAATGAATGAATGAATGAGGTGAGGTATGTTAGGACCAGCATAAGTAATGTAACAAAAAAAAAAAAATACTGGTTATTCTGAAATCCATCAAGCCCAAGATGACACTTTAAAATGATCATATAAAATGGTTGTTTAGATGGTCTTTTTCCCCTTACACAAAATGCTATGTTCTATCCCAGCTTCCCTTCCCCCTGTCACTGAAGCACCTTTCATTTCAATGGAGAATTTCAGATTGGATCTGTTGCAGAGCCTTTGAAAACACATTCAGCTGAGATCGTTGTGTTTACAGCAGTGGGCTGCCCTACAGAGATCACATTTCTCGGTAAATTAACTATGTCATATGTACTTTTCCTCACTTCTGCAGCCTGATATTCACGTTGCCTTCTGCCAGAATAGTTACCGTGACCAGAGAATCCACCCAGACTAGTCAAACTACGTTTGACCTAACTGCTGTATAGAAGACAAAAAGTGACAACCACTATGACTAAAATCCACTCTGAAAAGCAATAGTTAGCTTTATCTGGGGCTTCAGACTATCATCTCTAGTTAAAAACAGTTAATTGGTAATCAAAGAAAATAACTGAATTATAATTATTAACAAGATATGTTCACTTTTACTACAAAGCTAATTTTGTGGTATATGTCAGCAACATGGGAGAATAGGATGTCAATGTATGCCTCATTGGTACCACCACCATATGACCATGTCCGGCACATTGTGATTGACCACACTTTTGAGTTTTTCAGAATAAACTGTATATGCTCATTAATGTGCCAAACATTAGGCACATTGGAATGAATGGATCCGGTGAGGCCACACTGTGATATCTAACAAATATCCATGTAATAATGCTATACAACATCCAATGAATGTCCCGTACTTTACTCAGTGGCACACCTTGTAAATATCACAGCTCTACAATGCTCAAAATCAGTTACATATACACTGCTCAAAAAAATAAAGTGAACACTAAGATAACACATCCTAGATCTGAGTGAATGAACTAATCGTATGAAATACTTTCGTCTTTACATAGCTGAATGTGCGGACAGCAAAATCACACAAATTATCAATGGAAATCAAATTTATCAACCCATGGAGGTCTGGATATGGAGTCACACTCAAAATCAAAGTGGAAAACCACACTACAGGCTGATCCAACTTTGATATAATGTCCTTTAAAACAAGTCAAAATGAGGCTCAGTAGTGTGTGTGCAATACAGAAATTTATGTGCACTACTGTGGTAGATGTATACAATGACATTGGCTAATCTCTCAACACTGATGTTAAAATTGAGACATTCGCCAGTGTATCCTTATATTAAGGACACACCAGAGCCCGCACACCAACGCCAAGGTTTCTCAGATGGCACGGGACCTAACGCTAACCTACCTGTGCATGAAAAGCAAAAACCAGGGGCCAGTGGGCAATTACAGCAGCACTAGGCCGACATGCAGCCTGCTCCCAGTTCCCTCCAGCGTGACTGAGCACACATGCAATGGGAGGAGGGAGAGAGGCTACAAGCCCCACCCAAGTTGGCTGATATAGGTGCATGGCCTCACAGGTGCAACCCTAATGCTGCCTAGAAAATGTTCAAGGTGCATTAACTGGGAGCAAGCTGCATGTCGGCCTAGTGCTGCTGTAATTGCCCACTGGCCCCTGGTTTTTGCTTTTCACGCACAGGTAGGTTAGCGTTAGGTCCCGTGCCATCTGAGAAACCTTGGTGTTGGTGTGCGGGCTCTGGTGTGTCCTTAATATAAGGATACACTGGCGAATGTCTCAATTTTAACATCAGTGTTGAGGGATTAGCCAATGTCATTGTATACATCTACCACAGTAGTGCACCTAAATTTCTGTATTGTATTATTCTAATTGTTACACATCCACACCGTTTATCTGGTGTAGGATTCTATAGTGGCACTTGTAGTCCACTGCAGGCATCCTCCATTGTATGCATTTTTATGCTGGGGATCGCCCCTAACAATGGACTACAAGGGCAGGATCTGCTCCCCCAGTATAAATGCACAACCGCATTTGGGGTTGAGCACCTCCAGCCTTTTGAGACCACGTTTTTTGTTGTCAGTAGTGTGTGTGGCCTCCACGTGCCCATATGACCTCCCTACAATGCCTGGGCATGCTCCTGACGAGGTGGTGAATGGTCTCCTGAGGGATGTCCTCCCCGACCTGGACTAAAGCATCCGCCAACTCCTGGACAGTCTGTGGTGCAACGTGGCGTTGGTGGATGAAGCGAGACATGATGTCCCAGATGTGCTCAATCGGATTCAGGTCTTCGGAACAGATGGGCCAGTCCATAGCATCAATGCCTTCCTCTTGCAGGAACTGCTGACACACTCCAGCCACATGAGGTCTAGCATGGTCTTGCATTAGGAGGAACCCAGGGCCAACCGCACCAGCATATGGTCTCACAAGGAGTCAGAGGATCTCATCTCGGTACCTAATGGCAGTCAGGCTACCTCTGGTGAGCACATGGAGGGCTGTGCGGCCTCCCAAAGAAATGCCACACCACACATATTTCTGACCCACCACCAAACCGGTCATGTTGGAGAATGTACACATGCACATTTGTACCCTGCTGGAGGTCATTTTGCAGGGCTCTGGCAGTGCTCCTCCTGCTCCTCCTTGCACAAAAGTGGAGGTAGTGGTCCTGCTGGGTTGTTGCTCTCCTACAACCTCCTCCACGTCTCCTGATGTACTGCCTGTCTACTGGTAGCGCCTCCATGCTCTTGACACTACGCTGACAGACACAGCAAACCTTCTTGCCACAGCTCGCATTGATGTGCCATCCTGGATGAGCTGCACTATCTGAGCCACTTATGTGAGTTGTAGACTCCGTCTCATGCTACCACTAAAGTGAAAGCACAACCAGCATTCAAAAGTGACCAAAACATCAGCCAGGAAGCATAGGAACTGAGAAGTGGTCTGCAGTCATCACCTGCAGAACCATTCCTTTATTGGGGGTGTCTTGCTAATTGCCTATAATTTCCACCTGTTTTCTGTTCCACTTGCACAACAGCATGTGAAATTGATTGTCAATCAGTGTTGCTTCCTGAGTGGACAGTGTGATTTCACAGAAGTGTGATTGACTTGGAGTTACATTGTGTTGTTTAACCCCTTAACGACCAAGGATGTATATTTACATCCTTGGCCGGCTCCCGCGATATAACGCGTGTTCACGCGGTGACCCCGCATCATATTGGGTCGGTCCCGGCATGTATCTGAAGCCGGGACCCGGGGCTAATAGCGCGCGGCAGCGATCGCGGTGCCGCGCGCTATTAACCCTTTAGACGTGGCATTCAAAGTTGAACGCCGCATCTAAAACGAAAGTGAAAGCTGCCCGGCTGCTCAGTGGGGCTGATCGGGATCACTGCAGTGAAAATGCGGTGTCCCTATCAGCTGGGTCATGAGTGGAGGTCCTCTTACCTGCCTCCGGTGTGTCCCTTCGGCGATTGATTGCTCCAAGCCTGAGATGCAGGCTTGAGCAATCGACCGCCGATAATGCTGATCACTGCAAAGCTATGCCGTTGCAGCGAACAGTGCTGGCAATCAGTGTGTGCAGTGTTATAGGTCCCTATGGGAGCTATAACACTGCAAAAAAAAAAATTTAAAAAAAGTGAATAAATGGGATATAACCCTTTCCTTAATAAAAGTTCAAATCACCCCCCTTTTCCCATAAAAAAACACCATGTAAATAAAAATAAATATAAATATATGAGGTATCATTAATTAAACCGCAAGGTCAATGGCGTACGTGCAAAAACATTCCAAAGTCCAAAATAACGCATTTTACGTCACTTTTTATATCATGAAAAAATGAATAAAAAGCGATCAAAAAGTCTGATCAATACAAAAATGGTACCACTAAAAACGTCACATCACAGCGCAAAAAATGAGCCCTCATAACGGCCCATACGCAGAAAAATAAAAAAGTAATAGGGGTCAGAAAATGACAATTTTGAAAGTATAAATTTCCGTACATGTAGTTATGATTTTTTTTCCAGAAGTACGACAAAATCAAACCGATGTAAGTAGGGTATAATTTTAATCGTATGGACCTACAGAATAAAGATCAGGTGTCATTTTACTGAAAAATGTACTGCATAGAAACGGAAGCCCCCAAAAGTTACAAAATGGCATTTTTTCTTCAATTTCGTCGCACAATGATTTTTTTTTTCCGTTTCGCTGTAGATTTTTGGGTAAAAATACTGTCACTGCAAAGTAGAATTGGTGGCGCAAAAAATAAGCCATCATATGGATTTTTAGGTGCAAAATTTAATGGGTTATGATTTTTAAAAGGTGAGGAGGAAAAAACGAAAGTGCAAAAACCGAAAAACCCTCAGTCCTTAAGGGATTAAGTGTTCACTTTATTTTTTTTAGCAGTGTATAATAATACTAAACAGTGCCCCCATGAAACACAAATAAGATTTGCATACAATGTCCAGACAAAAGAATTATATACAGTATAACATATGTATCATAGGCATACAGTTGTACCAACTATTAAGCCCCTACAGAAGTGACAGCCTTAGTACACACATATTAAAACCAACCACTGTACCCATACAAAAGTGGTAGCCAAAATGCCCATACTGTTACGCCTAGCGCTCCGGGTCCCCGCTCCTCCCCGGAGCGCTTACGGCGTCTCTCTCTCCGCAGCGCCCCGGTCGGTTCCGCTGACCGGGAGCGCTGCACTGTCTTGGCCGTCGGGGATGCGATTCGCACAGCGGGACGCGCCCGCTCGCGAATCGCATCCCAGGTCACTTACCCGTCCCGGTCCCCCGCTGTCATGTGCTGGCGCGCGCGGCTGGTGCCTGGCCCAATTAGCTTAATTGGCTTCCACCTGCTCCCAGACTATATCTGATCTCTGCCCCTGCACTCCCCTGCCGGATCTTGTTGCCTTAGAGCCTAGTGAAAGCGTTACTGTGTTTGTCCATACTGTGTACTTGACCTCCTGCTATTGCCTTATCGACTACGATTCCTGCTGCCTGCCCCGACCTTCTGCTACGTCCGACCTTGCTTCTGTCTACTCCCTTGTACCGCGCCTATCTTCAGCAGTCAGAGAGGTTGAGCCATTGCTAGTGGATACGACCTGGTCACTACCGCCGCAGCAAGACCATCCCGCTTTGCGGCGGGCTCTGGTGAACACCAGTAGTGACTTAGAACCGGTCCACTAGCACGGTCCACGCCAATCCCTCTCTGGCACAGAGGATCCACCTCCTGCCAGCCGGCATCGTGACACATACTATAGTAAAAGTCATATGTCTCATAGAAGTTTGTTTTATTTTCATCAGAACATAATTTTTTTAATTTTTTTTTTTTTTTTTTGAAAGAGTCAATAGTTATTGAAGATCTAAAGGTTGAAAATTATCTAAATTAATATCTTGAAGGGAATCTGTCAGTTCTATATCACGCTCAGAGCTAAAGTGTCAAAAAGACTGTGCCAAGCTGCAGTATGCATGCCTCCTCCGTCCCCCATACTTCCTTGCATTGACTATTTGACCTACAGGGCTCAGTCCTTGAAACCAAGTCTTGTATATCACACATGCAGGGCAGGAAGTAGTGGTGGGGGGGGGGAGAGACATTGTACATGCTGTGGCTCGGCACTGCCTCCTTGACACTTGAGCTCCAGGCATGGTATAGAACTAACAGATTCTCTATAACTTATCACACTTTAACTCTATGAATGTAAGATTTTGCAACATAGGGCTAACAATATTAGTGGGGAAAATAGCTGATTGTGATAGGACCTTCATTGGTGATTTGTATAACAATGAACGTGCTATATAAATAGAGGCTGGCTAAGTGTACAACCCTTTTTAAAAGATTGAGAGCAAATCATCATGCCAAGTCAACTCTGAAAAGTAAAGCTACCAAACAGATGGACAAGCAGATTGTATTAAACATGTCATGTTGTATTCATTTTATAATGCAGCCAACTTCACAAAAAATTAACCAACTGTCCAAATAGTATTGATTAAAAATATCCTATCGTTCTGTGGCTATGGTGTCTCTATGTGTTCCTGTGGCTACAGACTACATGTATAGTCTGATCCGGCATTCTGTTCTACATGTCCCATACTAATATAGTAGGAAAGGTTTGTGAAGCTATTGACCATAAACAAGTCCATGTTCTCTATAGTTAGGTTGCCAACTACCTTAGATATTCCTTCTCATTGGACTTCCATCTACGGTTGTTATTGCCTCCTACATCATAGATTATAGACCGTTTTCCTTGTTTTAGACTGTGACTGCCTTAACTTGCTGGAATTTATTGAATTGAAAGCGTAGCCCACTCTTGCTTATACACATGTGTTTGGTGGAGACGGTGAATCTCCATAGTTGGGCTTTTTGCAGTCTACACAGAGTCTCTTTCTTTGAAGTTTGCCTTAACTTGTCAATTGCCCTAAAGTGAAACTTGGGCCTCTGAATTTTAAATTGTTACATTTTTCTTACTATGAGCATTTTAACCAATTTTCTTCACTTCCATGCATTTAAATTAAAAGTGAATAAACTGCAAATAGTCTTGCCTTTTTCATCTAGCTCCTATGCAGACTTACATAGACAAGAATGATGCAGCTTGTCCATCATGGTTACCATTTAAAAAAAAACTATAGGAGTGATTAAGCTATGAGGTGCGCCAGTTTTGTTTGCACAAGCCCTTTTTTGTGCAAGAACTTGCAACTCTTTATCTTTTTGTAAAGTGGGAGGGGCATAGCATTAAAGAGATAATGTCTCTCGCGGCCCAGCACATCTACTATAATTAAAGCAGGAAACTGGTATGAATTATAGCAGAAAACTATGCCAGCTCATAGCTGACAACCGGTTTCAGAGAAAAGTCAGCACCAATGAGTCTTTGTGTGTCTGGCCGGGATATCTGGAATATCCACAATATTATCACTCTACTAGCTGAGTACCTGGCGTTGCCCAGTTTTTCCTTCCTAATCCTTGTTGGGGAGGAAAATCAACAAAGGAGGAATCTTTTGACTTCATATCCCATCCTCATATATGGTTATCATATCCCAACCCCATATCCTGTCCCCACATCTCATCCTCATATCTCAACCTCATATCCCATCCTCATATCTCGACCTCATATCCCAACCTCCTATCCCAACCTCATATTCCATCCTCATATCTCGACCTCATATCCCGTCCTCATATCTTGACCTCATATCCCGACCTCATATCCCGTCCTCATGTCCCGTCCTCATATCCTGTCCTAATATCCTGTCCTCATATCCTGTCCTCATATCTGGACCTCATATCCCGCTCTCATATCCTGACCTCCTATCCCATAATTCTATCTCAACCTCATATCCCGTCCTCGTATGCCAACCTCATATCCCGTCCACATATCCCAACCTCATATCCTGTCCTCATATCCCGACCTCAAATCATGTCCTCATATCCCGTCCTCAGAGCCCGACCCCATATCGCGTCCCCATATCCCGACCTCATATCCCATCCTCATATCCGGTCCTCCTATCCCGTCCTCCTATCTTGACCTCATATCCCGTCCTCATATCCCATCCTCATATCCCGACCTCATATCCCAACCTCATATCCCGACCTCATATCCCGTTCTCATATCCTGACCTCATATCCCGACCTCATGTCCCATCCTCATATCCTGTCCTCAGGTGGGACTGATTTGTGATGAAAATATTGTAAGCTGAAAATAAAAGGGGACGTGGCTTTGTGGGACTGGGTGGGATTTTCAAGCCAGACCAATGCACAAAAAGGGTAGAGAGTAAAAGGGGTGTGGCTTAAACAGTGAGCGTGTCTTTGTGAGATGGGGTGTGGCTTGCAAGCCTGACTGACACATTCACCAGTAGGTAAGGGTTAATTTAACTCATATATTTTTATTTGACATATAAGTAATATGTGTACCAGGTATTTGCCTGATTTTTCCTTCCCAATCCTTGTTGGAGGAAGCTTTTGACTTAATATCCTGTCCTCATATATTGTTTTCATATCCCAACCCCATATCCCCTCCTCATATCTCAACCCCATATCCCGTCCTCATATCCCGACCTCCTATCCCGACCTCCTATCCCGTCCTCCTATCCCGTCCTCCTATTCCTGACCTCCTATCCTGACTTCCTATCCTGACCTCCTATCCCAACCTCCTATCCTGACCTCCTATCCTGACCTCCTATGCCGGCCTCCTATTCCAACCTCCTATCCCGACCTCCTATCCCGTCCTCATATCCCATCCTCCTATCCCATCCTCCTATCTCCACCTCCTATCTCCACCTCCTATCCGGTCCTCATATCCCGTCCTCCTATCCCGACCTCCTATCCCGACCTCCTATCTCGACCTCCTATCCTGACCTCCTATCCCGACCTCCTACTTACTTTGTAGTTGACAAATAAGTAACATGTGTAACAAGTTTCATGTTAATATCTTTAGCCATTTGGCCGTGATGCTGGAACATACACACACATACATACATACATACACACATTGAGTTTTATATATATATATATATATATATATATATATACATATACATTTAGTCACAGTATGGTGGCTTAATTATCTACACCAATTTTGGTATTAAGGCAGTGTTGAGCAGTGAGCACTGGTGTTGAGTGTTTCCTAATGGAGTACGAGTCTTGGAGAACGCATTCCATGCACAGCAGGTTATGGCTGTAATGGCTGATATAATATCACTGAGTTGCATTTACAGTTATCTATCATGTCACTAATAGTTTTTTTTATAGTTTTTCACAATTGATCATCAATGATAACATGGAGTTTTATCATTGATCTTCAAATTTGTAAACATTGACCAATTATTATGGAGAAAGAAGTGAATCATGACCATCATTTGCAAGTGTAAATGATTCATTGTCTCATATTCAGACTTAGGGGGAGACTTACTAAAACTGACATTTCACATGCTGGCCTTAAGTAAATCCCCACCAGTACAGGAGTTCACTGGATTTATGAGATGCACGTCTTTTAATATGTCACATGGAAGGAAGTTTCATAAATCTTTGCCAGCTCTGAGCTCTGTAAATCCAACGTGGGGTTGACCATGCTCACTTTCCGCAAAACCACTCCCGTTCCATCTCAAACCCTACTCACTCAGCAAGCATGGCCGGAAAATTTTAAAAAATGCACAATTTTTGCTCAAAGTGTGCGCTTGTGCAAAATTAATGCAATTGTTAATGCACAATAAATACCCCCCATTGTGCCTTGGCCATGACTGTTGTATATAAGGCTCTTATGATAAAAAAAAAAAAAAAAAAAAACAGACATGAGTAAAACCATGAGTCGGAAGCTTTTAAACAAGACCTGAAAATTCTGTGTGCACATTAGTGAAATAGGAGTGATCCACAAAGAAGAAAGTCAAAGAGAATTGCACTCACCATCCACAGACTTTATTCGCTAGAGTACGGGCACATACAGCAGAGGCAGGGGCACAACGGGACCAAGGTCCCGTTGTGCCCCTGCCTCCGCTGTATGTGCCCATACTCTAGGGAATAAAGTCTGTGGATGGTGAGTGCAATTCTCTTTGACTTTCTTCTTTGTGGATCACGTCTCTTTGTATGAACTGTACCCCCGCGCCTCACCTGCACTGCTACTACACTGCATTCCTACAATTGACCCTAGTTCTGCAGTGCCGGATCTACACCACCTCAGCTCTACAGTGAAATAGGAGTGTTTCTGAATCTGTACTATGCTCCCAAACAACATTTTGCTTTTTACAAGTAACAAACTACTTGAGATGGTGTAAAGATTAATAAAAGTTTGATGAATCTCCCATTGCGAGTTAGAGCAAATCATTTCTGCTGCTGGGTCCTGGAACACATTGCTTTTCATGACAGCATGACCGCTATGAGGTTCAGCCGCATCAAAGTTTAATTACCATTTTCTCTTGCAGTCTGCAGCTGATATGCATCTCCGTTTCACACCCCTGAACTATGGCTGCAGAAAATACATTGATGTTTTATGTATAAATAGTAGTGATAACACTGAAAAGAACAGCATAAAATATTAAGCTTCCAGCCCTCTATGAGTATTTTGTACCATCATTATTTCCCAATACTTTGCACACACAAGATGTAGTAAAAGTTTTTCTAATTTGCTTTCTCCGGCAAGTCTGAGGTAGTGCCGTATACGTTTCTTGAATACAGAAATGCAAAGCATTGGGCAAGAAGGATGTCTCCAGTGAAATAGACAGCTAGTTAAAAATGCATCCTAGAAATCACAGAAGCATAAAACAACAAATAAATAATACAGGAAAGTCATTAATTATAGCAATATGAAGAACACAACCTCAGGAAATGTGCATCTATGAGTACAGAATTGATATGATACATTTAATGTGCCTGTCCTAAGAATATAGAGTGATTTACAGTTGCAACCAGCTATTTCTGGCTCTTGCATGTAAGGGCCTGTTATGCTTGTTGCATCCTTTCATCTTAATTTCATTTTTGGTTGATATTTTGGAGCTTTAGACCGATCGACCGATATCGTTTTTTTAGGGCCGATACCGATACTCTGTGGAGGTTAGGGCCGATAGCCAATAACTTATACCGATATTCCGGTATAAGTTAACGGCTATTTATCCCCCCTGGTGACACCGCTGCAGATCATTGATTTAAAGCGGGCGCTTTAAATCAATGAACTACAACGGCTTTTGCGGTGCCAGAGACCGCCACCGCTACCCGCTACTCTCCCCCTGCCTGTCCTGGGGTCCTGAGTCCTATCACCGACACCGATGACCACCGGTGCGGCGCGGTGAGGCGGGGGTGGGTTTTTGCGGTGCGGCACGGTGGGGGGGTGTAGCGGTGGGGGTGGTGCGGGGGGCGGGGCATTATCGGATTATCGGCAAGGTATTGTCGATACCGATAACGTCCAAAATCGTGAATATCGGCCGATAATATCGGCCAAACCGATAATTGGTCAATCCCTACTTTGGACCCAATTACTAGTTTTTATAAGTTGTGATCTCAGGTTACTTATGGCTGCTCTTGACTTATTTCATGTCATAAAAGAAGAGACTGCTCTACATGTAAAGCACAATAATATATAATAAATAAATAAAACGTCCCTAAAAATGAAGGGGTACTCCGCCCCTAGACATCTTATCCCCTCCATGACGGATGACTGGCAATGCCGGGCGGAGGCTCGTGATGTCACAGTCATGCCCTGCTTGTGATGTCACAGTTACACCCTGCTTGTGACATCACGGCCATGCCCCCTCAATGCAAGTCTATGGGAGGGGGACATGACAACCATCACATCCCCTCCCATAGACTTGCATTGAGGGTGTGTGGCCATGATGTAATGAGCGGGGCGTGGGCGTGACGTCACAAGCCTCCGGCGCTGCATCTGATGCTCTAAACGAACACCAGGTGCAGCAGGGAGATCGTGGGGGTCCTGCCTTTGGATAGGGGATAAGATGTCTAGGGGCGGAGACTTTAAGACTCTTGACACTAGCTTTAAAGGTGCCTTTATGCAGCTTTGGCAGACTCTCCACGGTGAATGGAGACTGACTGATGATGGTGGAGAAAAGGGTTGGGTGTGTTGGATTTTTTCTGTCTGACCCTATTGTTGTGGGATGGAAACCAATAAACCAGCAGCAGAGCTCTCTGGCTGTGGCTTACAATTGCCTTCTCTGACAAACGTTCATGTGTATAAGGAGTAAGGCTGGGTTCACACTACTATTTAAACTACGGTTCCCATATACGGCTGGGAGGAGGGATGGGCTGGGCTTAATCGCGGCGCCCGCACTCAGCCGTATTCGGGAACCGTAGTTAATGTATGTCTATGAGCCGACCGGAATGAACCGCAGCCTCCGCTTGGCTGCTTTTTCGGCTGTATGCGGTTTCCCGACCGCAGGCAAAAACGTGGTCAACCATGTTTTTGCCTGCGGTCGGGAAACCGCATACGGCCAAAAAAGCAGCCGACCGGAGGCTGCGGTTCACTCCGGTCGACTCATAGACATACTTTAACTATGGTTCCCGAATACGGCTGAGTCCGGGCGCCGCGATTAAGCCCCGCCCACCCCTCCTCCCAGCCGTATACGGGAACCGTAGTTCAAATCGTAGTGTGAACCTAGCCTAAGGAGGTTGGGAGAAATAGCTGTCAGGAGAGGGCAAACACTTAGCCAACAGTTATTGAAAATGTTTAGCTACCTACAGGCCTCTGCTCATAATGGAGCCATGACAACAATTACCAATTAGTATTTAAAAAAATCCCAGCACATTCGGATGGTTCTGACAGTTTTTAATATGGGATCCATTAGCTTTCCAGTATTTTCGTCAGCAAGGATTGTGCTATAAACAGCACTATTCTTGTTTTCAAACATACCGGAAGCACTTAAGTAAAGCTCAATATGGCAGTGTAAACAGCGCTTTACCCTTCAAGGATGCAGAAAATGTTACCCTTGAGGACCAAAAATTATTTTGCAGGATGAGTCAAATGGGATGATGGTTTGGATAATGGGAATTTGATCCATATTTATGCAAATATTTCTGACATCTTTTAGGATATTTCAATGATCCATATTTATACAAATATTTCTGACATCTTTTAGGATATTTCAATGTTTAATAGCCACTATCACTGAATTGTAATACAATCAAACATCTGTGACGTCATAACTAAAGAATTCATGCTGCCTTTATATAATAGTAAATCCTGTTCATCTCGATGCTAGTGTTTGCATTGAGCCAAAGCCCCCAGAGTCCTTGACATTGTTGATAGTGTCAGCACTATAATCATTATTGATCACTGTGTTATAACGATTATACATCGAAGAATGAAGGCTTCTCCAATATTGGCCATTAGTAAGGGAATATTGCTGTCAATCACAAAAGTCCTGGCCACACATTCATAAGAAAATACAGGTATACAAGAACTACTTTATGGTTTCGGTGCATATGTATTTCCAGATGTGTCAATGAGGGCAGGAATTACATACACTATGAAGAGTAAGATCTAAGGAGGAATGTTGGGGGCCCCTCACCTCATGACCATAATGTTGAGGGCCCCTCACCATCCATCATGACCATAATACACCTGATTTGGGTTAAAGGAAAACTGTCAGCAAAGTCACCTACACTAACCAGTGGTACTGGCTGGTAGTGCTGGTGTTGCTGATTAAAACGCTGCCTACCATGCCCGGATCTGTTGCAGCGTTCCTCCGTTATGTCCCTAATTGTGATTATGCAAATGACCAGTTAGTACAACAGCGGCCTCAGGCACTGTGGCGTCTCAGCGCTCAGCCCGCTCATACATATTCATACAATTCCCTCCTCTTCCCCGCTCTATATTTACTCCTACAGGGCATGTGCCGATGATCCAAGATGGCCGCGGCCATCATCAGCACATGCGCAGTAGGAGTAAATACAGAGCGGGGATTGTATGAATATGTATGAGCGGGCCGAGCGCTGAGACCTCACAGTGCCTGAGGCCGCTGTTGTACTGACTGGTCATTTGCATAATCACAATTAGGGACATAACGGAGGAATGCCGCAACAGATCCGGGCATGGTAGGCAGCGTTTTAATCAGCAACACCCGCACTACCAGCCAGTAACACTGGTTAGTGTAGGTGACTTTGCTGACAGTTTTCCTAAAATATAATACATCTGAAGAGATGTCCTACTGTCAAATGGTCAGTCTGTCCTGTTTCAGTAAAAAATGATTTTGGTAAATGCTCTCTCATTTTTTTCAGGAAATTTTTATTATGTGTATAGAATGCTACAGAGCTAGTCTATCTCATATTTATGGGGTGATGCTTGTAGACTTTTTCACTGAAGGCTTTTGTTACGCCGAGCGCTCTGGGTCCCTGCTCCTCCCCAGAGCGCTTGCGGCGTTCTCCTCTATGCAGCGCCCCGGTCGGACCCGCTGACCGGGAGCGCTGCACTGACTTTCACGATGGGGATGCGATTCGCATAGCGGGACGTGCCCGCTCGCGAATCGCATCCCAAGCCACTTACCCGTCCCGGTCCCCGGCTATCATGTTCTGGCGCGTGCGGCTCCGCTCTCTAGGGTGCGCGCGCTCCAGCTCTCTAAGATTTAAAGGGCCAGTGCACCAGTGATTGGTGCCTGGCCCAATCAGTCTGATTAGCTTCCACCTGCTCCCTGTCCATATAACCTCACTTCACCTGCACTTCCTGGCCGGATCTTGTTGCCTTTGTGCCTAGAGAAAGCTAGTACTGTGTTTACCATTACTGTGTTCCTGACCTCCTGCTATCACTATTGACTACGAACCTTGCCGCCTGCCCCGACCTTCTGCTACGTCTGATCTTGCCTCTGTCTAGTCCTTCTGTCCCACGCCTTCTCAGCAGGCAGCGAGGTTGAGCCGTTGCCGGTGGATACGACCTGGTTGCTACCTCCGCAGCAAGACCATCCCGCTTTGCGGCAGGCTCTGGTGAATACCAGTAGCAACCCTAGAACCGGTCCACCGACACGGTCCACGCCAATCCCTCGCTGACACAGAGGATCCACATCCAGCTAGCCAAATCACAACAGCTTTCTTGTCAATAAGTCAGTAGAAAATCTGCAATAGTGGCAGATTTTCAGATTGTCAGCATACCAACCATACCAATTGAAGCAAAACTAGCAGTTAAGAGCATGTGAACGTACTGTACTTTGAAGCATACCTCTAAACATTCTCTGCAACTTCTGAGCCCCAAGACAGTCCTCGAGAAGCAGAGTGTATTGTGTGTAGAACTGTATCTCCAGAAGGATATAGATACTTTGGAAAGAGTTCAGAGAAGAGCTACTAAACTGGTACATGGACTGCAGGATAAAACTTACCAGGAAAGTTTTAAGAACCTTAAAGGGGTACTCCGGTGGAAAACAATTTTTGTCAAATCAACTGGTGCCAGAAAATTAAACAGATTTGTAAATTACTTCTAACATCACTGAAGAAAAGGCAGAAGGTCCAGCACTTCGATCACAGGCAGCTTTATTGAAGAAATGACATGCAGTAAAAGCGGTAGTCAGACGCATTTCAACCACATGCGCTCTTCCTCAGTCACCGAAGAAGAGCGCATGCGCTCAAAACGCGTCTGACTACCACTTTTACTTTGTGTCATTTCTTCAATAAAGAAGATGAATGATTGAAGTGCTGGACCTTCTGCCTTTTCTTCATACTGTATGGTGCCTAGCCATACACCGGTCCGTGTACCGAAGTAGGAGAGGTGAGCTGGACTTTGCACTTCATGACATCACCGATGCCTGCTGGGGGATCACTTCTACCCTCACATCATTGCAGTGCTCTGATGAATAGAAGACCTTTCAGTCTGTGTATCTTTCATTGAGGCTTTTTGCAGCTTTCAGTCTGTGCAGCTTTTAGTCTGTGCAGCTTTTAGTTTGTGCAGCTGCTTTCAGCGAGGCTCTTTGCAGCTGTCAATCAAGCCCAGTGCAGGGAGACACTTCCTGAGTTTTGTCTCCTGTCATTACAAGCAGGAGACAAAAATCTGACATTTTGACCAGACGGAATGTGTTCTGGCCAAGAAGGGAGACCCCTGGTGGCCAGAAGTATACAGCAGGAAAACTAACATAAAACATTATTATTATTATTATTATTTTTTTTTTAAATGGAAGCCAATTACAAAAGTTATTTATTTGGCATAAGGAATTAAATATTAAAAATCATGGTTAATGACAATGCCTCCTATAGTTTTAAATTAGAGGGGCAACGGTTTATGCCGTAACATGAGGAAGTATTACTTTACTGAGAGAGTAGTGGATGCATGGAATAGCCTTCCTGCAGAAGTGGTAGCTGCAAAAACAGTGAAGGAGTTTAAGCATGCATGGGATAAGCATAAGGCTATCCTTTATATAAGATAGGATCAGGGACTATTCATGATATTCAGAAGATTGGGCAGACTAGATGGGCCAAATGGTTCTCATCTACTGACACGTTCTATGTTTCTATGAGACTACTGTGATCTGGAGACTTGTAACATAGACTTTTATGGGACTTCCAGCAAATCTGTCTCCAGATCAATGAAATTAAACTACAAAGATCACATTGACAGATGTATGAAGAAAAATATCTTTTGCAAAATACATGTTTTATACCAAATTAAAAAGTCGTAGAACAGAAGCCTTTTGCTTTTGTCACTTTCTAGTGATCATGCAAGTCAAAATATGACTAATATCCTGTTCAAGATGTCATCCTCCATAAACACTAGTGTAGGGGGCTGTCAGACACATCCAGGTGCCATTAAGGAAAAAAAATGTTTGGCTTTTTTTTCTTTCTGTCAGTGTTGTTATCTCTGAAGATAAGTCTTGAAGTGTTAATTGGCAATTATCTCCTATATGATGAGTTTAAGTCATTACACCCTGCTGAATCCAAAAACATATTCAAAACGTATTCAAAAGCAGAAAAAATCTAACTATGTAACGTTAAAGCGTACCTGCCTTCAAACCATATTTTCTAAACTAACTCAGATTATATTTCCTAACTACTCCTAACACCCCTCATGCCCTTAAAAAAATGTTTCTGAGCTTTAAAAAGCTGTGTATCGTACTTTTCCCCTTGCTCACATTGTGTGTGCTCCCGGCAGGAGAAAGTGGGCGTTCAGTAGCAAGAGTATCCCAAAGCTGTACAGAGATTGTTACCATCAGGGGTAATATTAAGTTATATTGCCCCTGTGGAGGAATTTTTCTAGAATACTGGAAGGATTAAGATTTTTAAACAGAAGTCATTTACAAATCTGTTTAACTTTCTGGCACCAGTAGATTAAAAAAAAAAAAAAAAAAAAATCCACCAGAGTACCCCTATAAAGGGGTTCTCCACCATAAAGTGATTTTAGTACATACCTGGCAGACAGTAATGGACATGCTTAGGAAGGATCTGCGCTTGTCTTGGGGGCGAAATGGCTATGTTGTGAGATTACCATAACACTGTGGCTAGCTTTTTGTGAACTGGTATTTCCTGTTTGAATTTTCTTTTCTTTTTTCATAATTCAATTTTCCTCCCTTCCACACATCAGCCACCCCACCCATTGAAACATAAATGAGCTGCATCCATCAAAAGACCTGTGGTTTTCAATCAGGGTGCCAACAGCTGTTGCATTAGTTGCAGATTGATCTCTCTCCCACCAAGCGATCCCTCCAACCATTGAAGCAGACAGGCTCTCTGTCATCAGTTGACTAGTGAGTCAGGTCTCGGCTACATTGCAACCTGGGAAAAATCTGAGACAGCAGTCATTTTGTATGCTGATAAAAATAAATATTGGGGTGAAAACCACATAATAATTGTGAGAAAATCGTCACACACAAGTACAGACACTATATTATGAACTACACTAACTATACAGCCCCTGTAGCATAGTAAAATTAAAAAAAAAATCCTGGAATACCCCTATAAGTATTCTTAAGAATTTCATCCACTGACTTCTATTACACTACACCCAAACAATAATTCAACAACATCTCTAAATAATAACAATATACCTTTCATAAATGAGTAGTACTCTACTTTACCCAAATAGTAATGCTACACCATACCTGAATAATGATATTATACCTGACTTAAACATTAATGCTATAACATACCCAAATAATACTACTATAGCGTATCCAAATGATACTGTACTGTAACTAAACAATAATTGTATACCAAACATATATAATATTACTATACAATAGCCAAAAATGGATTAAATCCATTATTACTCTGATATTGAAACCTGCTAAAAAATAATAATAATAATTAGGCCCTAACTACAGACCCATATCTTTGATAAACACTGGTGCCAATTTTCTGTCCAAAATTTTGCCCAAAGATTTTGCTTTCCAGCTATAAGCTCAAAAAGATCATATGAAAGTAATAGTAGCTCGATCGATAAATACTGTGTTTCTAATGGGTATAATGTTTTGCTAAACACAGGTCCAAAACTCTGTTTTTAGTTCACAAGAAACCCATGCAAGCACAAGGCAAATGTGCAAATTCTATTAAGATGTTGTCCTTGATCAGATTTAAAGGGGTTATCTAGGAAAAAACTTTTTTTCTATATCAACTGGCTCCAGAAAGTTAAACAGATTTGTAAATTACTTCTATTGAAAAATCTTAATCATTTCAGTATTTATGAGCTGCTGAAGTTGAGTTGTTCTTTTCAGTCTAAGTGCTCTCTGATGACACGTGTCTCGGGAACCGCCCAGTTTAGAAGCAAATTCCCATAGCAAACCTCTTCTACTCTGTGCAGTTCCCGGGACAAGCAGAGATGTCAGCAGAGAGCACTGTTGCCAGACAGAAAACAACAACTCAACTTCAGCAGCTGATAATTATTGAAAGGATTAAGATTTTTTAATAGAAGTCATTTACAAATCTGTTTAACTTTCTGGAGCCAGTTGATATAAAAAAAAAATAGTTTTTTCCATAAATACCCCTTTAACCAGTAACAAGATGTGCATGGAGTTCATGTGTTCTCTGCATTGGAATATATGTCTTCACCCTTTTAGCCGTCTGTTTACTTTTAGTTCCCAACACTTTCATAGTTGTCCTGGAATGTACAAAGACAGAGCAGTATCCAGGGATAAGGGGAAATGTATCTGATAAATGGAGAAAGAGGCATTGGGATTTAGCAAGATATATAACCAACTTTAATATCTTTTCAGACACTATTGATTTATGGGATAAAAAATAATCAACATAGGAACAGATGAAAAATAAGAGATTTATACTTTTTCTTGTTCTTTGTAGGACTATTACTATTTTAAGTATCACCAGAGTTTTCCTTTGTCCTATCACTAATATTTCTGAAGGATGTTTTATCCCCATTCATAAAACATTTGGCTTTAACTCTATACATACAGTGGTCCCTCAACATACAATGGTAATCCGTTCCAAATGGACCATCGTTTGTTGAAACCAATGTAAAGTATAGGACAGTGGTCTACAACCTGCGGACCTACAGATGTTGCAAAACTACAACACCCAGCATGCCCGGACAGCCGTTGGCTGTCCGGGCATGCTGGGTGTTGTAGTTTTGCAACATCTGGAGGTCCACAGGTTGTAGACCACTGTTAGAGGAAGTTGTACTCACCTGTCCCCGCTGCTCCGGACCGTCACTGCTCGTCACCGCTGCCCGGGATGTCATTTTCCATCGCTGTCGCCGCGTCCCTGGGGTGTCCCCGACGCTCCGGCAACTCCTCTGCTTCCCCGGCATCCGTGCTCTCCGTCGCCGCCATCACGTTGCTACGCACGCTGCTCCTATTGGATGAGGGGACAGCGTGCACAGCGACGTGATGACGATGAAGGAGAGCGCCGACGATGCAGGGGATCCAGAAGAGGACGGGCTGGAGCCCCGAGGACAGGTAAGTGATCGTCAGCGGACCACACGGGGCACTGTAAATGGCTATCCGGTGGCATCTGAAGCAGTCTGCGCTGCCGGATAGCCGTTTATGTGATGGCCCCGACATACAAAAGCATCGTATGTTGATGCTGCCTTCAACATGCGATGGCCTCTGAGAGGCCATCGTATGTTGAAATGATCGTATGTCGGGGCCATCGTAGGTCGGGGGGTCACTGTCCTTATATGAGCTGCTTCTCTTTATGTTTTGCTTTCTATGTCACACTATGTATGGATAGTAGCTTTTGTATCCCATACACTGTGCCCCAATAGAACGTTGCTAAATATCTTACCATTTTGCCATTTATGTGACTTGTATTGCATTCATGAGCCAAAAAGCAAATAGAATTGTTTTAATATTCTTGACTGTAGTCGGTAAAGTCAACCCCATTATTATGCCTAATTCATCTAATAGCACAAAGGCTATTTCTTTTCTTAATAGTGACCATTATGAACATCTTCTATTTCTACATTGTAAAGCTTAGAGAGAATTGTGATTATGTCCAATAATAAGTCTAACAGCGTTATATAAATGTTCATTTTATACAGTGTATGAAACCTTAATTGACAGAAAGATTCTGCTGAAAGAAGAAATTTGTTCCAGGCACCAAGCGCCATAAAGTTGATTAGTTCTATGAAGTGTCATTTGAAAGATGTCACGACCTATGGCATGTCTGGAAATCTGCTCAATTATTCACAGTGCTAGACATGCTCAAACTTCCTCCTCAAATATTCATGGCCGCAGACAGCACGGATCTCCGCACTCATCTGTATACATTTAATATTTATAGCAAGGTGACAATATATTTAAGCTTTTTGATACTGTTTTTATCATTCTAGTCTAGTCTGATGGGTTTTTTTAATGTTTTTTTTTTACACTGTATTCCATTATTCATGTGTTCGCCAGGGTGGTCTTCGGCTCAAAACATATATTTGAAGTTAATATTTGTTTCAGGGAAATATTATGTTTTTTTGTTAAGCCTGGAATGTAATCTATATTCTTATATAAAGTTGTGTAAAAAAAAAGTTGCTCCCATCCTGTTGTTGCATATTTGTTACCAAGAGCAGTTTTTGATATTTATATATATATATATATATATATATATATATATATATTAGACAAAACATGTAATATTGGATAACTGCTGCATTTGTTAAAAAGATTACTGCAGTGAATGGCAATTTATCCCTTATCCAAAGGTTAGGAGATAGGTGTCTGATCGTGGGGAGTCTGACCACTGGGATACACGAGAGATAAATGTGTTTAGCGCTCGGGTATCTCCAGCTCTCCCATAGCGATGAATGATGGGCGCGTGCTGACCCCAACTCAATGCGCGAGGAAAGCCAATGCGCCAGGCTGGAGATCACTGGGGGTCCCAGCGGTTGGATAACCTCCCCCCCCCCCCCCAACACCCGCGATCAGATACTTATCCACTATCCTTTCACTATTCTTTCCCCTATTCTTTCACTCTAGTACTTCTTTACCCCCTAAACGACCATGTAAATGTACGCCCTGGTGTGGTGGTACTTAGCGCACCAAGACGTACATTTACATCCTTTACATAACCGCGAGTATCGGAGAGATGCTTGGATCATGCGCGGCTGGTCCCGACTGCTGATCACAGTCAGGGACCCGCCGGTAATGGCCGACATCTGCGATCACGCGGATGTCTGCCATTAACCCCTCAGATGCCGTGATCAGTACAGATCATGGCATCTGCAGCATTGCGGTCAGAAATATTGATGATCGGATCGCCCGCAGCGCTGCCGCGGTGTTCAGATCATCCAGGACGGCAGACGGAGGCCCCTCACCTGCTCTGGTCTGAGATCGAGCAGACCAGAGCAAAAGATGACCAATAACACTGATCAGTGCTATGCCCTATGCATAGCACTGAACAGTATTAGCAATCAAAGGATTGCTATAAATATTCCCCTATGGGACTATTAAAGTGTAAAAATGAAAGTAAAAGAAGTTAAAAAAAAAAAGTAAAAAAAATTAGAAAAATACCCTCCCCCAATAAAAATGTTAAATGTCCTTTTTTCTCATTTTACCCCCATAAAGTGTAAAAAAAATAATGAATTCACATATTTGGCATCGCCATGTGCGTAAATGTCTGAACTATTGAAATATAATGTTATTGATCCCATACGGTGAATGGCGGGAACGTAAAAAAAAAAAAAAAAGCACAAAATTGCTGCTTATTTGCTGCTTATTGCTATTTATTTAAAAAAATTAATTTAAAAAAATACATAAATGTGGTATCAATAAAAATTAATTATCATAGTGCAAAATATGAGCCCTCATACCGCCGCTTATACAGAAAAATGAAAAAGTTATAGTTCACCAAAATAGAAGGATTTTAAAGATACAAATTTGGTTAAAAAGTTTGCGATTTTTTTTAAGCGCAACAGTAATAGAAAAGTATGTTATCACGGGTATCATTTTAATTGTATTGACCCACAGAATAAAGAACACAGTAATTTATACCGTAATTAATACCGTAAATTGTACGGCGTGAAAATTAGCAAAATTGCGGTTTTCTTTTTAATTTTCCCACATAAATAGTATTTTTTGGTTGCGCCATACATTTTATGGTAAAATGAGTGATGTCATTACACAGGACCACTGGTCACGCAAAAAACAAGCCCTCAAACTAGTCTGTGGATGAAAATATAAAAGATTTACGATTTTTAGAAGACGAAAAGGAAAAAATGAAAATACAAAAATAAAATTGGCCTGGTCTTTAAGGTCAAAATGGGCTTGGTCCTTAAGGGGTTAAGGAAATAAAAATAGCCAAAACTGAATGAATGGCTGCATCTGTTTTTGCAGCAATAAATGTAACCCAATGTTTTCTAAAATTTTATATCAGAATTATGGGCACCTTAATCTAAACCTGTTTACCCAACCTTACTCTAAAGCTGGGTTCAGATAGTATTTTGGTCAATATTTGTCCAGTATTTTTAGACAAAACCAGGAGTGGGTTCAAAACACAGTAAAAGTGCAAATATTTTAATTGTAGTTTTTCTCTGTGTCAATTTAACTCCTGTTTTTGGCTAAAATACTGACTAAATACTGACAAAAATACTATTGGGGAAAATTAGGGATTTGTGTTTTGCACAGATCATTAAAAAAAGCCAAAATTTAGCAAAGAAAAACCCTGACTGTTTGATGATCTGCGCATCGCTTGCCAAGTGTAGCGCAGAGAGGGCGTGAATTGTACAAAGGGGATGTGGTAAGTAGACTTGTACACAAACCAAAATTTTCGTTTTGCTTTTTTTCGGATAAAAATGTTTTCAGTTCTGTTAAACCTTCGGGATACAGTAATTTGTTTTATTCTGTTTTTGGACGCATTCGTATATATATATTTTTTCGGTTCTATTCGGAAACTGTTCGGCTGTCGGATGCATTCGTTTTTTTTCGGTTCTATTCGTTGTATATATCATTCGTTTCACTTTTGTTTTCGGACTATTGCGTTATTCGTTTTAATGCTTATTTCTAACGCAGGCCTTGCTGATCCTCTCTTGTTTTCCAGTAGTTTCTGTGTCAGAAGCCAAGTTTTCCTCAAATCCAGTGACTCCACACTCCAGTAACACCAGGCAAACTCTCACAGGAATACCTGACAACTAACTAAACAGCCTCACTGTCTGTGATACAGTAGGGATCGACTGGAATAAGCTCATTGGCTAAAAGGTATCATGTAACAAGGAACTCCGATCATGTGACCTCCCAAGGACCAATTGAAAAAATCTAATTAATTATTTACTTTCGTTTTACGGTTAATGAATGCATTCGTTATCTTACGAATGTATTTGTGAATCTGATGTTCGTATTATCGTGGTTATTGATCAATCCGAAAACGGTAACATTCGTAAAAATTAGCATTCGTGCTGAAACGTCTAGTGGTCACCCCCCCCCCCCCCCCCATGCCCAATTTATTACAATTCACTCATGCTAGCAGCAGGTATAAGTTGTAGTTGATATCTATGCCAGTTTGGAACGTATGTACATTTCTTAGGCTGTCAGAAGCATGTGCCTCTTGATAAATTCTGTGCTATTATTCACTAGGACATGGAAACCCAACCAGCCATCATGGTTTCAAAGCTTCTCAGAACTCCTAAACATATCCAGATCTCTCTCAACTCAGCCAAGGGTAATATTCAGACTCAAGAAGAAAGAGACTGAGGCTGTACAAAAACAAGAATTTATATGAAATTAGTAATTCAGAAGCTACCGCTTCGTTATATCTTCTGTTGGGAAAATAGCCAATGGTAAATAACACAAGTAAAACAAATACCGTGTTCCAGAACACTGTCAGCAGTCAAATGTGGTGATGGTGGCTATTGTGCTGTCACACAATTTAATGCTATTGCAGGAACCAAAAACTTCGGGCTGTATCAGACCATGTCAAGAAAAATATCCTGTCATCTGTTTAGCAGCTAAAGCATAACAGGTACAGTATATACAGTTAAAGATCACACAAACAAAAACTATTCCTTGGTCAAAGTCTTGCCCTGAGCTAGAGATGAGCATTTTATGCAACAAAACCTATGTACTTAAGTTTAGCAAATAAGTACAGTGACCCCCCCGACCTACGATGGCCCTGACATACGATCATTTCAACATACGATGGCCTCTCAGAGGCCATCGCATGTTGAAGGCAGCATCAACATACGATGCTTTTGTATGTCGGGGCCATCGCATAAACGGCTATCCGGCAGCGCAGACTGCTTCAGCTGCCACCAGATAGCCGTTTATGGTGCCCTGTGTGGTCCGCTGACTATCACTTACCTGTCCTCGGGGCTCCGGCGCGTCCTCTTCGGGATCCTCTGCATCGTCGGCGCTCTCCATCGTCGTCATCATGTTGCTGTGCACACCGTCCCGTCATCCAATAGGAGCGGCGTGCGCAGTGACTTGATGGCGGCAACGGAGAGCCAGGATGCCGCGGAAGCAGAGGCCTTGCCGGAGCATCGGGGACACCTCGGGGACGCGGCGACAGCGATGGACAATGACATCCAGGGCAGCGGTGACGAGCGGTGACAGCCGTTGGCTGTCCGGGCATGCTGGGTGTTGTAGTTTTGCAACATCTGGAGGTCCGCAGATTGTAGACCACTGTCCTATACTTTACCTCAACATACGATGGTTTCAACAAAGGATGGTCCATTTGGAACGGATTACCATCGTATGTTGAGGGACCACTGTACTATAAAAGATGACGTCCCTCTGTAAGAACTATTTAATTGCAGTTATTAATACTAAAGGTGGTACAACCAATTATTCAGAGGGGGGTAGTTATTTTTGCACCCAAGTAAAAAGGGTGTTGGATAACTTTGTCACCTGAGGAAACAAAAGATACAATACAATACAACACAATACAATGCAATACAATTATTAAAATACAATGCATGTAAAGGTGTTTGTCCGGTGGCATAGATGGATGAATTGGGGGCCTTAGAATCATTTCCTTTGGTGGGTTCAAAGAACTCCACTAAGACACTGGCTAGGATCCCGACCAATAAACAGAATAGAGGGCAGTAATATTTACTTATACAAAAAAGCTAAGAATTTTACCAATAAAAATGAACAGGCTGCCTATTACCATCATTATTAATGCTCCACCAAGACTCTTTTATGGAAATGTACAACATATCACAACATGTGGTAGACGACTGCACCTGGTCAGGTACTCAATTATCTGTGTGGATGTTCTCCAGGGTCCGATGGAAAATCACAAATAAGTGACCATCTGTTCATCGTTCTATCAATTACCACACGGTGGAGGTGTGTTCTGTGTACAATTGCTGTATACAATGCATATGCTGTATACAATTGGCATTCGCCTTTAACGTCCAACATTCATAGCTCCAACCCCAGCTTTTAGTTTGACAAAATTACACGATTTGAGGTCATAAATATAAAAACCATAAAGCTATTCAATGGTACTTAAAGGTAATTTGCGAAATGACGTTGACTTCTCTCTGTCAAGCAGCCAATTGCTGTAATTCCATTGGCTGCAATAAGAAACTATGGCATCCATCACAGTATATCTGCTGCCAATAGAAAAGGCAATAAACCCGCTAAGTAACATTTGCATATGTTTATAATAGAAGGGGTCAGCCTCTAGTCAAAGCCTGTAGTATAATGCATTGTTACAATCTTTTTTTAAAGCTGGTATGGTTATTATTTTAACAATATGTTAATTCCTGTTCAACATAGGGAAAAAGTGGGATAAAGATATCGGTCATTCTTACAATCTACATAAACATTCTGCATAATTTAAGAGGAGGTTAAAAAAAAAAAGTAATCTTTACATTTAATATAACTAATATTCCACCCACAAGGATGATTCAATGTCACCACTGAAACAAGTGACAAAAAGCAGTCATGACAAATATATAGGATTACAGATAAAGGAAAAACAATTGTGGTATATTCCTTTCATTTATTGAATATGTTGTTATATATCTATAATAATAAAGAAAGGCATATTTTTTTTATAAAGAGATAAGCAGTGGTCAAGTACTTCCGAATTAAATGATGAGTGCCACATAGCAGGATATGCAATCCATACATCCATGTGAAGAATAGTCTATGGCACATTAATAGATACATTTTATGCTTTTATTAGCACATCAAAGTGGAAGTAAGCAAAATAAGTGGTCAAATGTAGCAACACAAATGGTTGGTGCTATATTATTCTTTCTAAGTTGTATATACTAAGTAGACCAGTAGATGTAGTAGCAGATATATATAATATTTTTCGCCGTATAAGACGCTCTTTTTCTTCCTCAAAACTGGGGGGGAGGGGGGGGGAAAGTTGGTGCGTCTTATACGGCAAATACCTGTCCTATTGCGGCGGTCCCTGCAGCCATCAACGGCCGGGACCAGAGGCTAATACAGGCCATCACCGATCGCGGTGATGCCCTGTATTACCTCTTCAGATGCGGCGATCAAAGCTGACCGCTACGTCTGAAGTGAAAATAAAACCCTAACCCGGCTTTTCAGTTGGGCTGTTCGGGACCGCCGCAGTGAAATTGCAGCGTCCCGAACATCTTACAGGACACCGGGAGGGACCTTACCTGCCTCCTCGGTGTCTGCTCCGTGCCGGGATCCCCTGTATGGCCAGGGCTCTCCTTCGTCGTCATCACGTCGTCGTGCACGCCGTCCCGTCATCCAATAGGAGCGACGTGATGGCGGCGATGGAGAGCGAGGATACCGGGCAGCAGAGACGTTCCGGAGTGACAGGGACACCTCGGGGACGCGGCAACATCGATGGAGGGCGACATCCAGGGCAGCGGTGACGAGCGGTGACGGTCCGGAGTGGTGGGGACTGGTGAGTACAACTTCCTATACTTTACATTGCATAGATCCCTCAACATACCATGGTTTCAACAAACGATGGTTCATTTGGAACGGATTACCATCGTATGTTGAGGGACCACTGTATAGATTTAGTCACAGTATGGTGACTAATTATTAATTAATTATCTACAGCATGGTGGCAATTTTGGTATTAAGGCAGTGTTGAGCACTGGTGTTGAGTGTTTCCTAATGGAGAGTGATGCTGCAATGAAGGACTCCTTCTTTTTCCATGCCACCAGAAACATTTCGGAGGCAGCTCCCACACCTAACCTCTAAAGGAAAACCACATGACCACTGGTGATGGGAGGAACTCCTTTATTTTACTAATTTCCGACAACTTAAAGAGGCGGCTGCCTATACCCATTTGCTGTTGATAATGTTAATATATATGGGAAGTAGAAAACATAGTAGCAGATATATAATTCAATGTTTTGGTCCAGCCAGGGCCTTTATCTACAAACAATTTTTACCTGGGACCAGTCATTACACACTCTTTGGTCCATCTTGTACTCTGTACACTAAGATTCAGTATTTTTCCTACAGATATGGCTTGATAAAGGTCTTGTGTGGACTGAAATGTCACATTACCGTATTTTTCGTCATATAGGATGCTCCGGCATATAAGATGCACCTAATTTTATAGGATAAAAATCTAGAAAATAAAGATTCTGAACCAAATACAATGTAAAGTATAGGACAGTGATCTTCAACCTGCGGACCTTCAGATATTGCAAAACTACAACTCCAAATAATTGCCATTACCTCAGCTACGACTACAATGAGCACCTCGCCACATGTCTTCCTCTAGATCAAACAAAGAGTTGTTTGTCTCAAAATCAAAGAAGCATTTGCCTCCAGACATCAGGTAGAGGGGTGTGCCTTCACGTCAAAGACACCTCCAAATCAACTAAAAAGAGATTTCTCTCTTTAGAGGTTGATTAGGATTTAACATCTGTCCAATAGCATCAGATAGGAAACTGGGTTCAGAAACACAATCTGGACATGAGAGCTGGATATGTTTCTGGCCACGCCAATGAGATGGCCAATGCCTTGTCAATTATACTTATAAATGCAGTTTTTTCAGCATCATCTTTTTTTTTTAAATTGATCATGTTAAGAACAGGGAGCTATGTCTGCTTGTGCCAACTATGAATGCTCAAAGCCCCAGATTTATGGCAACAACATGATCACAGGGTGCATAGAATGTGGGCACATTGTTCATTCCATGGAACCAACTGAAGAACCGATGTGCAGATTCCAACCATCTTTGATAGCATAAGTTAGACAAAAAATATGAGAAGACTGGATAGACCAACTGATCATTGGTTACCATGTGTGTATCTCTTGAAACGATGGTATCCAGTGTTATATACCACAAGCAATAATCTTCCTGTAATCTAGGAGGAAACATTGTTTAACAGATGTGCTGCATGACAGGATGATCTACACAGTGTTGTCTTTATGCCAGACAATGCATTTTCAGATCTTTATTAGGTCCTTACCATGATCAAAGCACAGAAACTACTCCTTGGCCCTACAACAGTCTTCCAGGTCTTCTCCTTTAGCCCCTACAATCAATGTGTAAAGTCATTTATATTGGTCTTGCACTTAGTTCTCTGAGTTCTGAGATTTCCTGCTCTGGAGCTCCCCCCTTGTGACCTGGACAGTAGCTGTCTTTGGGAAGGCCATGCTTTTTCTACCCTACACTCATTTGTCAAGGCCCCAGGAAACGGGTCTTCTGGTGTTCAACCTTCAACCTCAATTGGGAGAGATTAAAATTTTTATTAGGGTGTATTTTTTTTTTTAATATATTATTTTATTTATTTACAAGGCAATAATGTTATTGCTTACACCGTACAATTCTGTGCCAAAGCATAGCACAGTCAGCGCTCTTTTAGTACAGTCTGCCACAGACCTTTATCAATAGACTTACAATCAGTGACCCTGGGGTTTAAAAGAGACCTGTGGCTGACATTTTAAAGTAATTAGACGAGCACCTTAATTCCACCGCCACCTTTACTTAAAGGGATACTCCGGTGGAAACCTTTTTTTTTTTTTTTTTTTTTTTAAATCAACTGGTACCAGAAAGTTACATAGATTTGTAAATGACTTCTATTAAAAATTCTTTACCCTTCCAGTACTTTTTAGCAGCTGTATTCTACAGAGAAAATTATTTTCTTTTTGAATTTCTTTTTTGTGTTGTCCACAGTGCTCTCTGCTGACACCTCTGTCCTTGTCAGGAACTGTCCAGAGCAGCATAGGATTGCAATGGGGATTTTCTCCTGCTATGGACAGTTCCTGATTCGGGCATCAGGTGTCAGCAGAGAGCAGTGTGGACAAGACAAAAAAGAAATTCAAAAAGAAAAGGATTTCCTCTGTAGCATACAGCTGCTAAAAAGTACTGGATGGGTAAATATTTTTTAATAGAAGTAATTTACAAATCTGTTTAACTTTCTGGCACCAGTTGATTTTAAAAAGAAATGTTTTCCACCAGAGTACCCCTGAGTAGATTGTTGTCTAGGATGAAGTGTAATGATACTTTGAACAAGATGACTCTCTTTTTGAGATTAGTAGTATAGCTTAACAAATAACAATCTGGGATTTTTCTCACAAGATATTGCACTGAGAAAGAAAGCTAGTAGTAAATGGAATATAACATTTTAGTAGGTACCTGGGAAATGACATATCAAGGAAGTCAAGTACTCTTGACAGAAGGCTCAGGAACAATATGAAGATTGTTTTAAATATTTCCTTGATGTAGAAGATTGAGTAAATTCCTTGTCTCATTCACTCAGAATCACAATCCACCAGCTTACATTTCTGCTATTAGAAATAAGAAAAGCAGGCTTATAAATGATCCATGGGGCATAGTAGAAACATTTTCAACATTTTTCACTTATACTCTACTCAATTGGACTATGACCTTCACAGAAAGACTGTACATCTTAATTTAATTACTTTTCTATCCTTAATAAGAAAAGTATTTAGACTCTCCTCTGTCTCTGCTTTCTCAGGGTGAGGTTAAAAACACCCTACAACAATCCCCCAATAATAAAACTCTGGGTATAGATGAAAGCATAAAATGACATTACCAACATCTGGATCTGCAGCTTAGTGAATCAGTTAACACCTTTTTGCGTTGAATTCATGTGAATACTCTTTCTCCTACTATGAAGGAGGCATTAATAATTAACCCCTTAAAGAGTTCCTATCATCAACTAAACTTTACCTAATCCCCCTCCCCATCTGTCCCTGACTCTAACTATCTCTATTCCTGTATTTTTTTTAGTTAAAAACCCCTGTGAATACTTTTTTTTATACCATCTTCGGTAGCTCAGTTTTGAGCTGTGTACGAGGGGAGTAAGTGGGCATGGCCCGCAGGCGCGACGTCATCTGAGGCCTGCCAGGGCCGGCTTCCGCCCTTCTTCCTGTATACTGGCCTCCCTCTCGGGAGCACGCATACAGGCTAAGTACAGGACAGGGACGGCAGCCTCTGAGTCTTCTCCTCTCTGTTTGGCTATACACATGCCATACAATGAATAGGAACATTGGAGTACAGAGCTTCTGTGCCCTGCAGGGATAAGAGCACAGCGCTCACTCCCGCCTGTCTGATTGACAGGTCCGGAGCTGCGCTTAGTATGCAATTTCGGACTCAGCAGCCAGGCCGGCGTGAGTCCAAAATAACTGAAACAGGGACTCCTAGGGAGACCCCTAGTGGCCAAAATTTCAAACATAAAAAACACATTAAAGGAAATTATTTTTCTATAGAATCATATTATAAAATTAATCTATATATATTAAACTATAAAATATAAAAAAAAATCTTTTGATGAGAGGTATTCTTTCAGGACGCAGGGATTTTTCATTTTTGTACTTTTTTTTTCCTTCCTCGCCTTCTAAGAGCCATAATGCTTTCAAATTTCTACCTAAAGACCCATATAAGGGCTTGTATTTTATTTTTTTTTTGTGCCACCAATTGTACTTTGTAATAACATCACTCACTAAATCTATGGTGAACAAAAAAAAAAAAGATTTAAAAAAAAAACCCCACCATTTTGCAACTTTTGGGGGCTTCCGATTCTACACAGTGCACTTTTATTAAAATGCTATATTTAATCTTTCCTCCATACCATTAAAATAATACCCAATTTACATAGGTTTTGTTTTATTTTACAACTTCTTTTTAAAAATTATAACTTTTTGTATGAAAATTAGTATGCTTAAAATTGTCTTATTTTTTTCCCCCTGTAACTCTTTTATTTTTCAGTATACAGGGCCATCATTTTGCACCATGATCTGTAATTTTTATTGGTACCATATTTGTTTTAATAAAACTTTGTGAACTTTTTGATAGGTATATAAAGTGACCAAAAATACACAATTCTGAACTCTTGTGATCTTTTAATTGACTTCATTAACCTTGCAGTTTAACCAAAGGAGTACTGTAGTAAAAAAAATAAAAAAAATATCCTCTATCCAAAGCATAGTGTATAAGTTATAGATTGCGGGGGGGGGGGGCGGGGGACCAACCGCTGGGACCCCCCCCCCGCAATCACCTGTACGGGGCCCTAGCTGTCCACATGGAGGGGGTGTGCCGACCCCCCGCACAAAGTGCCGGCCAACACGCCCTCTCTATGTATCCCCTGTGTGGTCAGCACACTGACTTCCTGCAGACTGCTAGGGTCCCGTACAGAAAATCGTGAGGGTCCCAAAAAATAATGTAAACAAAATAAACATACACATATGTGGTGTTGCTTTGTGCATAAATGTCCGAACCATTAAAATATAATGTTAAAGGATTACTGTAGTGAAAAAAAAACTTATCCCTATCCACAGGATAGGGGATAAGTAGAGGATTGCAAAGAGTCAGAGCACTGGGACCCCATGCCATATCCGGGACAGGACCTCAGCTCTCACAGACGGCCAGTCCTCTATTCATGTCTATGAGAGCGCCGATGATTCCTGAGTGCTATACTCGGGACTTTTTGGCATGTTACCTGCAGCACTCACTCCTCGCTGAGTGCCTGCTCCCGTCCCGGTGAACGCGGGGGTTCCAGCGCTCGGACCCCCCCCGTGATCAGGTACTTATCCCCTAGTTTAAATTATATACTATCCCCTAGTATAAGGATATTTTTGCCAGATATCTCCTTGCCTTCTAAAATCCACAACTTTTTTATTTTTCCGTCCACAGACCCATATGAGGGCTTGTTTTTTGTAGGATCAATTGTACTTTGTAATGACACCTTTCATTTTACCAGAAAATGTATGGCATAACAAAAAATATATATTTTTGTAGGGTAAAAATGCAATTTAGTTAATTTTGGAGGGTTTTGTTTTACACAGTGCACTTTAATGGAAAAAAATGACATGTTCTATTTATTCTGCGGGTCAATATGATTACAATAATACCCATGCTTACATGCTTTACTATTATTATACTACTCAAAAATATCAAACTTTTTAAACAAAATTAGTGTGTTTTAAATCACCCTATTCTAACTCCTTTAACTCTCTCATTTTTCCATACACAGGGCTGTATGAGGGCTCATTGGGCCATGATCTGTTGTTTTTATTGGTACCACTTTTGTGTATATGTACCTTTTAATCACATTTTATTTCATTTTTCTGGGATGTGATGTGGCAAAAAAAAAAAAAAAAAAGCAGCAATATCTGACTTTTTTTTTTTTTTTTTTTTTACGTTTACACTGTTAACCTTACAGAATCAATAACATTATAGTTTTATAGTTCGGACATTTATACATGTGCAGATACCAAATATGTTAATAATTTTTTGCACGCTTTCTTTGTAAAATAGGGAAAAGGGACGATTAAAATTTTCACTGGTGAGGGGCATTTAAAAAAAATCCCTTTTTTTTCCAGATTTATTTTATGCTTTTTATGTCTCCATAGGGGACTATTTATAGCAATCATTAGGTTGATAATACTGTTCCGTGTTATGCATATGCATAGCACTGATCAGTGTTATCAGTGATTTACTTCTCTGCTCTACTGGAAGGCAGATCAAAAAAAGAAGACACGGGGAGGATGGACGGAGGCAGGGGAGGGGACCTCCACCGTCTGCCATCTTGGCTGATCTGATCCTCGTGGGTGATTACAAGTGCTGTATTGCCACAGATGCCATGATCTGTATTGATCACTGCATCTGAGCGGTTAATGGTGGACATAAGCTCGATCGCTGATGTCCCTTATTACTGGCAGGTCCCTGGCTGCTGATAGCAGCCGGGACCTGCGATGCATAATGTGAGCACCGCGCATGTCATAGAACGTAAATGTCCTGGTGTGCAAAGTCCCAGTGCATCAGGACATATATTTATGTCCATTGTCCTTAAGGGGTTAATTTACCATATAGTTTCTAACATTTAAGAGAACAATGATTATGCAAAGCAGCTCTATCCTGCCACCCTTTCTAGGTAGCCTTTCCTTGTAGTCAGTGTTTTACTCCAAGCAGGAGTAAAATACTGACTACAAACTAACTGACTAAAAACAAACTGGAAATGCATACCAAGCCCGAAATCTCTCCAGAAGGAGAAGTTGCAAATAGAGAACAAATCACACTTCACACAGTCCACACACCCAGATACACAATGCCACTACTTATCAAACTCTGGAGAAAAGATCTGAAACATGTACATACTGCTCTCCAACAATCACAATGTAAATACCCAATCAAAAGTTTAATACATATAACAATGAAACAATTTTAGGCTTCAATTTAAAAACAAAAAAGTTTCATTCTTACAAAAATTGAGAGATAAAATGACAAACATACTCACAAAAAAAAGGAAGAAAATAAAAGTGAAAAAAAATAAAATAAAAACAACAGAAAACGCCTAAGCACTTACAGTCCTGGCCATATTTTCTACTAGACACCGGTGGGTCTGTACTTAAGGCAGCAGTGTTGAGGGGGCCGCAATTCAGTGAGTTAAAATGAAAAATACTTTTGATGCTGCCGCACTTTTGTAGCCTGAAGAAAATGTGATGTCCCAGTATGGGATGATGTGGCCCCGTACTGTCCTCCTGCCCTGTCAGGCAGAGTCCCTGCATGTCCCCAGGGCTCCCCTGCAGCATACCCACAGGGCTCCAGTGACCAGGTGACCCCACAAGTGACCTATGGGCTCAAAGCACAGCCCTCCTATATAACAAGGGGAGGGGCTGCAATCTCTCTCTTAGCACATTGCTACTTCTGCTGAGGTCAAGTGCAGTCAAGTTGCTCCAGTGTCTGTGTCCAAAGCATTGAAGGCCTTAAGCCTAAAGTCCTGTAGTCACAAGTCGGTCATCAGTAAGTCAAGTCATCTTATTGTCAGTCACCATCTCTGTCAAGTCATATCCATCTGTAGTCACTGTGGCCTTCACTAAAGTCAGTCTAACTACTGCAAGTCCCAGCAAGCCTGCGAGGTCCCCCGGTGTCACTCGTCACCTCCCTAGGATATTTGGCGGTACTGCAAAGACTAAATCACCTGTCTTGTCTCAGTAAAGCTGCCATTATCCTTAACCTGGCATTGGTTTATTCATTGTCCCTGTCTAACCCAGGATAAACAGTATTACCTTCAGGTGGTTAAGGCTAAACCCCACCCTGGCGTCATGACAAGAAGGGGTTAATACCATCTGCGCCTTGGGCCAAAACATCTGCCCTGCATCTACCCTGCACCTCACACCCCGACACCACAAAAAGATGTAATAATTTTTTCTCCTTTTGGTGGAATCCACATGGGTCAGAACTGCTGCAAAATGTACCTGCAGATGTGCAGCTTCCCCATGCTCATTATTTTGTGGGCTGTAATTGATATCACCGCTTTCTGTGAATAGAGGTGAGAGCCATCTGCATGAAAATAATTTTAAGGCAAGTGGAATCATCCTAATAGGGAGTGTACATTTCAAGTGCAAGGAGAAGCATGAGTTGTAAATACGGCCCTTACAGTGTATATAGTTACTTCTGTTTTCCCTGGCATAGGAAGAAACACTGGAACACAGATCAGTCAGACTGAATCCCAACACTATGAACGTCTTTATCTTGGCGTCATATTTTATATCCTGCGTCTCTCACTCGGGTCTCCAGATCCTTCAGTTGATGGTGAAAGTTCTAGGTTATTTACTGGACAGTCAGGTTATAATAATTTAGAGGTCCATGAATATTTGTGTCTCTCAGGACGGAGGGTTTCAGCTTGGAGAGGCAGGGGGGCCATCTACCAAACCTTTGAAGCTGCACAACAGAGTGACATTCTATCCCTGGAGGTCTTCGCTCTCCTCCACAAACATTGGAGTAGATATTCTCAGACCACTTCAAAATGGTTTTATAGTCTTTTTTCCAGAACTTTAATTTGTCCAGGAATATACATATTTTTCATCTATTTTCCCTTAAAGGGGTACTCCAGAGCTAAGACATCCGGAGCTAAGATGCCTGATTGCGGGGGTCCCGCCGCTGAGGACCCCCGTGATCTTGTACGCAGCACCCCATTACAATCAGTCCCCGGAGCATTCCATTCCAGCTGTCACGCCCCCTCCCATAGGCTTGCATTGAGGGGGCCCCGTGATCGCCAGTAATCAGACCCGGAGCAAACATGCTCCGGGGACCCCCACGATCAGCGGCGGGACCCCCACGATCAAGCATCTTATCCAAAGGATAGGGGATAAGATGTCCTAGCACCGGAGTACCCCTTTAACAACCGGTATAAAAAGAGGACATAATGATATAATAAAGACATGCTCATTTCCTTTGCAGATCTATCCGCTTCAGTGTATGTTATTTGAGCATATGAAAACTTTGGGAGATTTTAGGGTTAAAAAAAATAAAAATAAAACTTATGAATGCAAACTATTCTGAATATGAAAAGGAAGCCTAAAAATCATGGATGATTTTCAATATCTTTAGATCTCAAGGATTGTTTACAGCTCAACCACATAAATTATTTTCTTATATTAAATCCTATAAGTTAAGATATATAATTGTTTACCAAATCCTAGGGAAGAATTCATAAAAATAGTCTTATTTCTAAAGAAATGGATATCACTAAGGTTTTTCTTAAAATCACTACACACAATAATAAATAATATTGCTTGGCAAGGTAAAAGAGCTGATGTTAGAAGTTTTATTCTATCATGGCACAAAGTCAGCATATCATAGAAATATTCAGTGGTTAATAAGCAAATGGAGGAGGGATAACAGCTGTATTTTTTTCACTTCACAAATCAGGTATGTATACATATATATATTAGGGATCGACCGATATTGATTTTTTAGGGCCGATACCACTACCGATAATCTGTGGAGGTTAGGGCCGATAGCCGATAACTTATACCGATATTCCGGTATAAATTATCGGCTATTTATTCCCCCCCCCCCCCCCTGCGACACCGCTGCAGATCATTGATTTAAAGTGGGCGCTTTAAATCAATGAACTGCAGCGGCTTTTGCGGTGCCATAGGCCGCCGTTGCCACCCGCTACTCTCCCCCTGCCTGTCCTGGGTCCTCCTGATTCCTATCACAGCCACCCCCCGTCAACCCCCCCCCTCCACCACGTCGCACCCCCCACCGCACCGCCCCGGCCCCATTGCCTCCCCCATCCCCGGTTTTATAATTACCTGTTCCCGGGGCCCGGGGTCTACTCTACATCTGGCTCCGGTGGCGTCCTCCTGTCACTGTGCGCACTAACGGTGACGTTGCGTCATGTCACTCGTCATTACGCACAGCAGGACGCAGCAGGAGCCAGAAGTAGCGTAGCGTGGCCCCCGGGAACAGGTAATTATAAAACTGGGGATGGGGGAGGCAATGGGGCCAGGGCGGTGCGGTGGGGGGGGTGCGGTGCGGCACGGTGGAGTGGGTCGTGGGGGGGTGGTCGTGGGTAATTGCCGATACCGATAACGCCCAAAATCGTGAATATCGGCCGATACTATCAGCCAAACCGATAATCGGTCGATCCCTAATATATGTATGTATATCTATATATATATATATATATATATATATATATATATATTAGGGATCGACCGATTATTACTGAATTGTGTCATATAGAAATCTTTCACATGGCAGTAGGTTATGTTGTAATTTGTATTAATTAATATTAATCTCTAATATATATATATAGAGAGAGAGAGAGAGATTAAATATATATATATATATAGAGAGAGAGAGAGAGAGAGAGAGAGAGAGAGATTAATATTAATTAATACAAATTACAACATAACCTACTGCCATGTGAAAGATTTCTATATGACACAATTCAGTAATATTCCTGATACTTTATTTGGAGTTAAAATGAAGTTAGTAACATTTTAGCGCATTTATTTATTAATGACAAAATAAAATATTTGAGCTTTTTTAAAGGGAATTTGAGCTTCAGTCACATGCACTCTTTCCATATTTGTAAACCAAGCAAACCCTGTCAGATATAACTGAATAAGACAAGTTTAAGGTCCAATACTCTTTGATTTATGATTAGGTTATGAAGAAAGAAAGGAAAAATAGAAATACCAAGCGTGTAGATAAAATTGCATTAAAATTCTGGGCAAAACACAAACATTCTAGTAAACAATGGAGACAATCTAGGCAACGTATCCCACAGTATATATTGTCAATTTAGATCTATTTCTTACACCACTTTATTCAATTTATGGTTAACCGTAGACTTTATGTCATGCCAAGATTTCTAAGAAGAGTTCTGCTTACAGACAATTGGAAATGTCCATTATGTCACACATGGCTGGACTGGTAGTAAAAAGACACAAACTCCAGCAGCAAACACATACTTTGCCACTTCCAACAAAAAACATCGCAAACTTTTCAACATTCCGTGAAATATGAAACCTCTGTTCATGTATCCACTATTAGAAAAACATTGAAAAAGAATGGTGTTAATGGAAGGACACAGCCATGTGTTTGCCTGAGACCACCTATTATGGGAAAAGGGAGTGATTAAAATTTGTTATAGTCCGTCCCCCCACCCCAGAGTTTTATTATAAGCAATCATTTGTTTGCATCGATTGATCAACAAATACATATACAGTGGTCCCTCAACATACGATGGTAATCCGTTCCAAATGGACCATCGTTTGCACCGATCCCTCAACATACGATGGTTTCAACAATGTAAAGTATAGGACAGTGGTCTCCAACCTGCGGACCTCCAGATGTTGCAAAACTACAACACCCAGCATGCCCGGACAGCCGTTGGCTGTCCGGGCATGCTGGGAGTTGTAGTTTTGCAACATCTGGAGGTCCGCAGGTTGAAGACCACTGGTATTGGAGGTTTTACTCACGTGTCCCCGCCGCTCCGGACCGTCACCACTGCCCTGGATGTCGCCGTCCATCGCTGTCGCCGCGTCCCCGAGGTGTCCCCGACGCTCTGGGAAGGTCTCTGCTGCCTGGGAATGTCGCTCTCCGTCTCATCACTACACATCACATCACTACACATGCTGCTCCTATTGGATGACGGGACGGCGTGTGCGGCGACGTGATGACGACGATGGAAAGCGCCGGCGATGCGATAGTGATAGTGAGCGGACCACACGGGGCACCGTAAACGGCTATCCGGTGGCAGCTGAAGCAGTCTGCGCTGCCGGATAGCTGTTTTATGCGATGGCCCAGACATACAAAAGCATCGTATGTTGATGCTGCCTTCAACATGCAATGGCCTCTGAGAGGGTAGGGGATAAGATGTCTGATCACGGGGGTCCCGCCGCTGGGGACCCCCGCAATATAGTGTGCGGCACCCACCTCTTTCTTGTCCGGAAGTGCTGGAGGGTCTGGGTCCGGACAAGAAACAGGTGGGTGCCGCATGCTATATTGCGGGGGTCCCCAGCGGTGGGACCCCTGCGATCAGACATCTTATCCCCTATCCTTTGGATAGGGGATAAGATGTCTAGGGGTGGAGTACCCCTTTAAAGTTTTGGAAATTTAAAAAGAATTGAAAATGTAGGTGCTTTTCTTTAAAATGTTAAGTATAATGCACCTTTAGTGCATGTTTACATTTTTCTCACCATTTACAGATAGATTTTTCAGCTAAACAGGAGGATATACTTATGTAGATGCTATACATTACTCAGCTTGTACAGTCCAGAGCTGCATGAACAATTCTGTAGACCTTAGAGCTGAAATCTTCTTTCTTGCTTGTAGGATTGGTTGTGAAAAGTGTTGAGCAGCAGAGGCCATATTCAAATTCGCGATATTTCACGAATATATGAACGAATATTCGTCATATATTCGCTAAATTCGCATATTCGTAATATTCGCGTTATATTTTCGCATTTGCATGAGCGAAAATTTGCTTATGCAAATTTTCCTATATGCGAAAATTCGTTCGCCAATCTCACACAGTAGTATTAGAGCCTTCTTTAGACCACACAAGCTGGAATCAGAGAGGGGTGATCACTGTGATGTGTACTGTGAAAAAAAAAAAAAACAATATTCGTAATTACGAATATATAGTGCTATATTCGCGAATATTCGCGAATTTGCGAATATGCGATATTCGCGAATAAAATTCGCATTGTGAATATTCGCGAGCAACACTAGTTGTGAAGTTATGGAATGAAGTTCAGATAACAGCTTGCCTCTATAATCCCTAGGTTATCCATCATATCTCAAGTTCTGGGACCCTCTTGAATTATTTGCATACAAGAATGGAATGGACACGACTGGTTGAATGTATCTGCTTATTGCCCACACCAGTAATGAGTACAACATGAATGTATACTGGTGTGCGCTGCTTCAGCTCAAGTAATCTAATTGGTTTATTTATTATGCAAAGCAGCTTGGGGTTTTTTCAAGGGTGTATTCGCACATGCCCAAGGGCACTGGTAGTGTGCATTTTCCCACAACGTATCATGGTTTTACAACACATTCCACAAGATAACACAATTGTTTTATAGTATTTCAGTTGTCATTTTTATACAGCCAAAAAAAGCTTTGAGAGCCATGGACGATTTGGTTTGGACATATGGCATACTACCCAAGACAATACTTGGTTTAAGATTATGTGGTTTATACCACTCCCCTTCCCCTTTGTGGCTCAGTTTATTTACCTATCCTGCCAAAAGTCAGGACATCTATGGCACATCCACAGAATACCTCTGAGACCTGCACCTATCTCAAGATTAAAGGCCCCTTTTGGCCAACTTGTGGCCCCAGAGGTGGTTGGTAGGATGTTTAGTGTAATTTGCGTATCTCCCATTGACTTTAATGGTAGATGTGTAAACAGCATAGCACTGTTTATGCTATAAATAATCAGATACCCCATTTACTACAGTTATGAAATTGAATATTCCACAGGGTATACAGTTTTTTTTATATAAAGTTATGAAAGTCTATTACCAATAGACATTAAACAAATGTATCAATGTACACCAGCCATTTCTATATCATAAGGACATTCCTTTGGCATACATACAGCCAATCAAACTCTATTGACACATGAGATAGGATTTCCCAATATATATACCTAATTTAGTGTTAAAATGCAACCGAAAAATTAGCTTCTAGCTATACTGTACTAGGGAACACAAATATGCAGTGCACATAAAGGAAGGGGTAGGAATTAAAGGGGTTCTCTGGTGCTTACACATCTTTTCCCATATCCAAAGGATAGGGGATAAGATGCCTGATCGCGGGAGTCCAGCTGTCACGCCCCCTCCCGTAGGCTTGCATTGAGGGGCGGAGCGTGAGGTCACACGGGGGCGGAGGCGTGACGTCACACGCTGCCGGCCCGGTGGTCGCCTGTAATCAGACCCGGAGCGAACATGCTCCAGGGACTGATTACAAACGGGGTGTCGCGTGCAAGATCACGGGGGTCCCCAGTGGCGGGACTCCCGCGATCAGGCATCTTATCCCCTATCCTTTGGATAGGGGAAAAGATGTGTAAGCACTGGAGAACCCCTTTAAGGAAGAAGGAAGGTTTCAGTGGTTTGGTCTCCCTGCTGCTGCTATACAGTAGGTGGGTATCGCTTTGTAATTGCCTTTGCTATTTTTGCACATGCAATTTATGTTTGTAATTTTTAGCTTTTACTAGCTTATGCCCTACATTATATGTATGCATTCCCTGTGTTTCCTATTAGCACATTTTTTCTGCCCAACCACTGTCGCCCCCTGTGTTCCAATTGCCATTTTTCTCTTTTGTGTATGTGTATTTAGTAATGTGACACACAATTTTTAATCTGATTTAATAAAGTATATACCGTATTTTTCGCCCTATAGGACGCACCGGCATATAAGACGCACCCAATTTTAAAGGTGCAAAATCTAGAAAAAAAAGATTCTGAACCCAACAGTGAACTTCAACCTGCGGACCTCCAGAGGTTGCAAAACTACAACTCCCAGCATGCCCGGACAGCCGTTGGCTGTCCGGGCATGCTGGGAGTTGTAGTTTTGCAACATCTGGAGGTCTGCAGGTTGAAGACCACGGTATAGGAGGTAATACTCACGTGTCCCCGCTGCTCTGGACCCGTCGCCGCTGCCCTGGATGTCGCTCCATCGCTGTCGCCGCGTCCCCGGGGAGTCCCCGACACTCCGGACGTCTTCTTCCCTGGGATCCACGCTCTCCTTCGCCGTCATCACGTCGCTATGCACGCCGCTCCTATTGAATGACGGGACGGCGTGCGCGATGACGTCGAAGGAGAGCGCCGCCATGCAGGGGATCCCGGCACGGAGAAGACACCGAGGAGGCAGGTAAGGTCCCTCCCGGTGTCCTGTAATCTGTTTGGGACGTCGCGATTTCACCGCGGCATTCCCGAACAGCCTGACTGAGCAGCCGGGTTAGTGTCACTTTCGCTTCAGACGCGGCGGTCACCTTTGATCGCCGCGTCTGAAGGGTTAATACAGGGCATCACCGCAATCGGTGATGTCCTGTATTAGCCGCGGGTCCCGGCCGTTGATGACCGCCGGGACCGACCCGATAGGTGTGTATTCGCAGTATAGGGAAGAAAAAGTGCGTCTTATACGGCGAAAAATACGGTAGATATTTTTATACGATTATCTTCCGCAATTTCTTGAGTTTTGGGTTTATAACTATACTGTACTAGGCAGATGTGTTCTAATGGTCCAAGGTGAATCTGGAATGGCAATCCTTTCACAAATCCTGCTTTTCTTTTGATACATTATTACATTGTTTTCCTATTTTAAGAACATCTGTCCCTCACATAAAATTCAGAGTTGTCCTCTTGTGGGATGTTGTTACTGCCATTTTGTAGCTATAATAAAAGGCTAGGCGAAAGCCAATCTGGGCACCATTACAGCTCGTACAGGAGCTGTCATCCAGCTTTCCTGGAGTCCTGATAGGAGTATGTTTCTGCCTTTCTAATAATATGAGAATTAGGAGTTTGTCTCTACATTATTAGCTTTGACAACAGTCAATGGTGGCTAATGGTGGTTATATTCAGATGTCAACCAGCTTTCTCAAAAACACATGGCTCCACAAAGTAGGGGGTACGTCTAGTGCCCATGTGAATTATAATGTAATCCTTTATTAAAACATACAAATGAAGGTTAAAACAGCGGCTAGGTATGCCACAGACATGTTTCAAACACATGTTCTACATGCGCCACGAGAAAGAATGCTTAGAGTTTAAAATAGCTCATTGTGGGCAGGATGCCTAGCCTTACTATTAACCTTTTGTATGTTTATATTTATACCAGTTTTAATAATTCATGTGGTTGCTGGACTTTTCTCCTGCTTTGTGAAGTTTTTCATACGTTGGCAGTTCCCTAAGTTATGTGTCTGTGCTTCCCGTATAAACAGCAGCACTGATTTTGGAACGTATCATTCAGGTGAGCTGTTTTCTACACATATTTATCATTTTTGACTTTATAATGGCTGGATAGATCTCGTCATAACATGCCAAATGAGGTCAACATAGACAAATGTGAGGTCGGTTTCACTCCGGAGCAAAGTACTGACACATTTTTTACAAAAGTCCTAGAATTAAAACAGGTTTAATGATCCAAACTGGTGTCACTTCAGGTCATCAGACCCATGGTCTGGCCAGGGATTGCAGCTATAATATGGAACCACAAATACCTGTAATACACCTGTGTGAAAGCGGCCCATTGCCAATTAGGTTATTTTTGGGAATTAACCTTAATACGATACAGGGGCCGGAACATCTTGACATCACGGCTCCGCCCCCTCATGACATCACAGCCCGCCTCTTAATCCAAGACTATGGGAGGGGGCGTGATGGTCACCACAACCCCTCCCATAGACTTGTATTGAGGGGCGGGCCGTGATATCACGAGGGGGCGGAGCCATGACATCATGATGCTCCGGCCCCTGTATTGCCCGTCATTACAAACAGAGCTAGTTTGCTCTGTGCAGTAATGACAGCGGGGTGCTGCAGCCGAGATCCCAGGGGTCCCCAGCAGTGGGACCCCCGCGATCAGACGTCTTATCCCCTATCCTTTGGATAGGAACTAAGATGTCTAGGGGCAGAGTACCCCTTTAAGACAGAGTGGTCTACTTCCACAATGATTCATAGTCTACCATGGATATAACCAACTCAACAAGTCACACACTACAATAAAGACAATTATCTGCATGATACCTACAATCCTATAACACTGACTAGAACAGCTCCACAGCCCATAGAAGGCAAGAAGACATTTCTCATAAGATCTATAACTGTCCAGAGTATAATTCCTACAGTACTTTCTTCTGATCACAAGTCTAGATGGACCAAAGATTGGATGTTCAATGTAACAATGCTATAGTACTGAGCTGCTAATATACATTAAAGCCAGGAATCCTAGGTGTATCTTCAATTTACAATTTCAATAGTACTGAGCTTCTAATATACAATGACAGCTGCTCTTCAGGCTTAGGAGGTCTAATGGTAGGACATTCAATATTCAATTCTCATAATATTAAATTGCTGTTGCACATTAAAGGTTGAAGCTCAGATTATGGTGGTTTAAGGGTTGGACATTATATAACAAAGGTCATTTGTATAGTACTGAACTGCTTCTTTATAACAAAGGTTGACCCTGAACTTACGGTAGACCATAGGTTGGACTTTTAATGTACATTAATTACAATACAGAACATCTAATACACAATAAAGGAAGGACATCAAGTTCTAAGGTACAATAGGGACTAATGCAAAGACTTTCAACCAAGGTGGCTATAAATTATATCTATAATTATGGCAACAATGATTCTTTTCCCCCATACAACTCTGAAACAGCATCCATAATGCATCTGTTGCACCAAAATTATTGGATTCAACTGACTAAAATCCTTTAAATAATTCATAGAATTGATCATACACCTTTTTAACATTTCTCCATTCAGTTGCCTTTGCATAATCATAACTAGTAGTTTTCAGTCTGTAGATTTGGGAATGAGGCATACTGAACAGATTGGGGAATTTTAGTGGAGATAGAAGCATGTTCACAAACATTTCCCAATACAGTGACCCCTCGACCTACGATGGCCCCGACATATGATAATTTCAACATACGATGGCCTCTCAGAGGCCATTGCATGTTGAAGGCAGCATCAACATACGATGCTTTTGTATGTCGGGGCCATCGCATAAACGGCTATCCGGCAGCGCAGACTGCTTCAGCTGCCACCGGATAGCCGTTTACGCTGCCACGTGTGGTCCGCTGACGATCACTTACCTGTCCTCGGGGCTCCGGTGCGTCCTCTTTGGGATCCCCTGCATCGTCGGCGCTCTCCATCGTCATCATCACGTCGCTGCGCACGCCGTCCCGTCATCCAATAGGAGCGGCATGCGTAGCGACGTGATGGCGGCGACGGAGAGCGCGGATGCCGGGGAAGCATCGGGGACACTTCGGGGACGCGGCGACAGCGATGGACGGCAACATCCTGGGCAGCGATGACGAGCGATGACGGTCTGGAGCGGCGGGGACATGTGAGTATAACTTCCTCTAACAGTGGTCTACAACCTGCGGACCTCCAGATTAGTGATGAGCGGCATATGCCATATTCGAATTCGCGATATTTTGCGAACATGAGGACGAATATTCGTCCCATATTTGTGAAATTCGAATATTCGTTATATTCGTGACGTTTTTTGGAATTGCGAAATTTCGCTATTGCGAATGCGAAATTAATAGCGAAATTTCGCTCGTCTGCGCATGCGCGCTATAACATCATACGAGGGACGTTGCTAAGCTCTGACAACTGTGCTTGCAGAACTCTCATTGGCTCACAGGCATAAGTAAGGCGGAATTTCCACGAATATTCGCATTGCAAATATTCGTATTGCGAATATTCGCAATGCGAAAATTCGCATGCATAAACTTTTCGCCTCACAGTCTCATCCCTGGGTCTTTAGTGAAATGATACAAGCATTGCGTTTATCATTTGAAGGAGATCCCTACAATGTGCTCAGTTTTTAAAACAGTTTGTAAAAAAAGACGACTATTCGTAATAGCGAATTTTAATCGCGAAATTCGTAAAATTCGGGAATATGCGATATTCGCAACGAATATTCGAATTGCGAATATTCGTGAGCAACACTACTCCAGATGTTGCAAAACTACAACACCCAGCATGCCCGGACAGCCAACGGCTGTCCGGGCATGCTGGATGTTGTAGTTTTGCAACATCTAGAGGTCCGCAGGTTGTAGACCACTGTCCTATACTTTACATTGCAACCATCGTATGTTGAGGGACCACTGTATTTCTGCTCAATAGTATGTTTATGGGACAATTATTAAAACACGAAGCACTGAACAAGAAAATAAATAAATACACAGCAAATCTTAGATTTTTTAGAAAAAATTTTTGGTCTGATTTTTGTTTTACGTTTAACTCATTCAGTGCATTTTTATCTCATGTAAAGTAAGACTTGCTCCAGGAGTCCCTGTAAGGAAATCGAACTATGTATCTTGAGCTGACAAGTATAATAACCGTCATGCTTGTCCCGGCAGGCACTATGACATTCTTCATTCAATTAGTTTAAATACACAAGACAACATAAAGCATACAGAGCATTATACACTGAGGAAATAAGATCTATTACCAGGCGCATGGTGAAAATCCGGAAGAATCCTCAGGGAAGCAAACACCGGCTGGTACTGCTGATGTGGATGCTATTCTGTTGGATCTCTGGACTGGATGTGACCACCGCTTGGTACCAGGTGGCTCTACAAGCACATTCACAGCATCCAAGATCCCATAGACAGACAAGACACTCCTGACTCTTGGCTCACTCACTGTGGTACTGAGGAGAGAACCTGGATACCCAACGCTGCTCCTGCCACTGGCTCTGCAGCTCTGAGCTCATGTTAACTCCATCACTGCTGGATCCACAGTGCTGTGCATCTCTGCGGATGCAAACCGTAAATCAAAACTATTGACGTGCATCATTCATGTGAAACACCAGCTTGCATTAACCACTTACTGTACACGCAATATACATTGCAGGGACAAAATTTGTTTCAATCACACAAATAATAATATGTCGTCTTTTCCCAATGTTTAACCTAAATTTACATCTTTATGGACTGCATGCATGAAATGTGTTGTATCCTTATACATTGTAAAAAATAGAAAGTCTCCATAAATGCCTTTAGATTTATCACTCAGAGCAGGGTTCATTGATATCCCAGTGGAATGTCAAGATCTCCGTATTGTACTAGTATATCTGTAATCAGATACCTGGATGTGTGAAAACTGCTCCTATTGCCTTTTATACAACAGTGTATTTCATTTCACATACTCATGCTGCGGCATAAAGCATACCTAGAAATTGTACTAGTGTATTCTCTGTGCTGTAATTTTATATGATATTATCCTATGCATCACTATTATCATATCATTTATGATAATACAATTTTTCGTGTGAAGGAAAAAAATATATTTGTTTTCCCACTGACAAAGAAATGATCAGTCGATAATTTTCATGATAGGTTTATTTGAACAGTGAGACAGAACAACTGAAAAAATAAAAATAAAAATAAAAACACTTTTCAAATAAGTGTTTAATTGATTTGCATTTTACTTATTGAAATAAGTATTTCATCACCGAGCAAGAATTCTGGCTTCCAGGTGTCTTTTATACAGGTAACGATCGTAGATTAGGACCACTCTCTTAAAGGGAGTGCTCCTAATCTCAGCTTGTTAACTGTATAAAAGATACATGTCCACAGAAACGATCAGATTCCAAACTCTCCATCTTGGACAAGATTGTGGATCTACACAAGGCTAAAATGGGCTAGAAGACCATCACCAAGCAGCTTGGTAAGAGTTTTTATAATAGTTGATGCCATTAATCACAAATAGAAGAAACTGAAATAACTGTTTATCTCCCTCGGTCTGGGGCTCCATGCAAGATCTGACCTCATGGAGTTTCAATGACCATAAGAACGGTAAGGAATCCTCCCAAAACTACACAAGAAGATATTGTCAATGATCCCATAGTGACCAAGAAAATAATTGGTAACACACTACGCTATGAAGCACTGAAATACTGCAGTACCCTCAAGGTATCCCTGCTCTGGAAAGCCTATGTATAAGCCTAAATGAAGTTTGCCAATGAATATCATAATGATTTAGAAGATAACTAAGCAATAAAGTTCTGGTCAGATGAGACCAAAATCAAGCTCTTGGCATTAACTCATGTCGTGTTTGGAGGAGAAAGAATTCTACCTATGACCCCAAGAACACAATCTCCACCAATCATAAAAGTGGGAACATTATGCATTGAGAGTTTTTTTCTTTTCTTTTCTTGTTAGTAGGAAAGGACAAATTTCTGCATCAAAGGGACAATGTATGGGGATCGGTACCAACAAATCTTCAGTGAGAACCTCCTTCCCTCAGCCAGGGCATTCAAAATGGGTTTAGGGGATATTCTGGCATGCACATTAAAGGGGTACTCCGGTGGAAAACATTTTTTTTATTTTTTTTATCAACTGGTGCCAAAAAGTTAAACAGATTTGTAAATTACTTCTATTAGAAAATCTTAATCCTTCCCGTACTTCTCAGCTGCTGTATGCTCTTGAGGAAGTTGTAAGGTTCTTTTCTGTCTGTCCACAGTGTTCTCTGCTGACACCTCTGTCCATTTTAGGAACTGTCCAGAGCAGCATATGTTTGCTATGGGGATTTGCTCCTGCTCTGGACAGTTCCTGACACAGACAGAGGTGTCAGCAGAGAGCACTGTGGTCAGACAGAAAAGAAATCCAAAAAGAAAAGAATTTCCTCTGTAGCATACAGCCGCTAATAATTACTGAAAGGATTAAGCCTTTTAATAGAAGTAATTTACAAATCTGTTTAACTTTCTGGCACCAGTTGATTTAAAAAAAAAAAAAAAACATTTCCACGGGAGTACCCCTTTAAGGTTCTGCAACTGCAACACACTACCATACAGCTAAATAGGGCAGCATTGCAACTTACAACCCAGGGGATGTCTAGGAATGCTGAAGTGCATCAAAGTCAAAAGGACCTCAACCCCTTTGTTTTAAGAATTGGCAAAGGTCCCATAGGTTTGAGCCCCATCAGTTAATGGAGTACCCTATTAATATATTGCATCTCCTTATTTAATCTCAGTTTAGAGCCTAAATACTCTTTTAGAAAAGGAAAGGAGTCTTCGATAAGATTCAGGAGAAACTTGTTTTAGGAACTAAACACAAGATCACAAAGATGCACAATCTAAAATAAGTTTGTTGGGAAGATAATGTATTTGATCATATATCTTTCCTAGAATAAAAAGAAAATAGAATCAGCTGTCCATTTCAGGTGAGTTCATTTAGTAACCAGTTATTAACCGGTTATAAGCTTTGTTTAAGTCCTGCATTGTAGCAGGTGTCTGATTATCTCTGACTGACTTATAGACTTAAAGGGGTACTCTGGTGGAAAACTATTTTTTATTTTTTTTTCCAAATCAACCTGACACCTCTGTCCGTGTCAAGAACTGCAAACCTCTCTGCTCTGGACAGTTCCTGACACAGACAGAGGCTTCAGCAGAGAGCACTGTGGTCAGACTAAAAATAACTTTACAACTTCCTCTAGAGCACACAGCAGCTGATAAGTACTGGAAGGATTAAGATTTTTTAATAGAAGTAATTTACAAATCTGTTTAACTTTTTAGCAGCACTTGATTTGAATTTTTTTTCCCCCACCGGAGTACCCCTTTAAAGGCCCACATTTACTATGGGCTAGAATTTTGGCTCCACATACACCAAAATTTTGACACACAGCTACTGAGACACATTAATTGCGTTATGTATTCCATAACAAAGGGGTTGTGACCTACTGGAAAAGTGGTGTTGCATGGGTGGAAAGGGACATGGCTTTAAATGCCATACCACACACCAAAATAATGTGCCAACATTTTGGTGCATTACCTTTTCCTGAAGTAAGCCAACTAATGGTATAAACAAAAACTTAAAAGTGCAAACATAGACTAGACAGTCTACCGATGCGCCAAGTTTATCAATCAGCCTTTGCCACTGGGATTCATTTGCCACATCTCAAGTCTGTCCATCTATGTTCGTGCCATCTAAGAATTAGGCAGTTTTCGTAAAAATTTGCTTTTATTGTGCTATGTCTGTGTTTGGAATTCACTTCTTCATTCCTTCATTCTTCATTCATTCCAATGACAGCATTGATGTGATTCTCATTGGGATGACTAGAGAAAACACAATGTAAGTTTTAGAAAGTCTGAGGGTCACTCACATGGTACTGGGAAGGACAAGAATGGACCTGATAAGCAGATAATAATGGCATTGGTAAATAAAGTAAATACTTTTTTTTTATTCTATTCCACAGGATATAGGATGAATGGAGATCCCTGTCCCCATTTGTACATTTGAGGTGGCTGTACTCATATATTGAAATGGGGGAGGGGGGGTATAAAGCTTGCACAGCTGTTTCCATACCTTCTATAGACTTAAACGCAGAGAGCGACACATATGTATGAACCCCTCTCCATTCCGTCTCCTCCTGAATGAGGTGGCCTGTGTTCACCTCATTTGTGATCCTTGTTTTTCTGAAAAGTGAATTTTTTCTGGCTCTCTCTGTGGGCGAGAATACCATAGTAATGTAAAGCATTCCAGGGCCCTGGATTACATGGTGTTATGCATTTTGTTTTCCTGTACCAGATGTTTGCATTCATAGCGGAATGAAAAACCTTAAACAATGAACATCTAAATATAAAGAATATCTAAATAAAAGCTTTTCGTTTAGATGTACCCAATTCTAATTGCATGAATTGCACATGTATAACGGAAAATAAAGTACCTTTCTTTTCTTAAAAGAATTGAAATGATGACAATCATGGTGAAACCAATATTGAACAGATGTACGTAATACGCCTTTGTTACACTAAACAGCTCATAAGGATGGCCCCCAACCTCTAAGGCTATGTTCACACTAGGGAATGTCTGCATGGAAAATCTCTGTGTGGACATTCCCCTGACAGCGAAGTGCTGGCAGAACATGGCGGCACTAGGACCGCTTGAAAATGTGCTGTCTCATAGACGGCATGCATTTCCGTGTGGAGTCTGCAGAAAGAATAGGCGTGTCTATTTTTTCTGCGGACACCAGAATTTGAATTTCCACATCAGATGTTCCTGGCACGGAAATTCTGCTGTGTGAACAGCACTGCAGAATCCCATTGAAATCAATGGGACTCTGCTGCTGCGGAATCTCTATTGTGTGAACATAGCCTAAGGGTACGTTCACACTAGAGATGAGCGAATTTTTGAAAAATTCTATTTGGCAAAAAAAATTCAGTTCGGTTCGAATTTATTTGCGGCAAATCTGTATTTAAAATGCTATGTATGGCCTACAGAGAGCCTCAATAGGGGTATAGAACACTTTTCCTTGCTCTAACATGCATATGGAGTGTGATGGGTTAGTGAAATAATTCTGTTATTCCATATGACATGCAGATTAGAGGCCTAGCTATTAGAATCACTGTCGCAGAGCGGCACAATAACAGAGCCCAGAGGTGGCATCAGTATGAGGAGACCATATCGTTGCTAAATGACACAGCATGGAGGTGTTGGCAGCATGAGGAGACCATATAGTGGCTGAATGACACAGCTTGGATGAGGCTGAAGCATGAGGAGACCATATAGTGGCTGAATGGCACAACCTGGAGGTGTTGGCAGCATGAGGAGACCATATAGTGGCTGAATGACACAGCCTGGAGGTGTTGGCAGCATGAGGAGACCATATAGTGGCTGAATGGCACAACCTGGAGGTGTTGGCAGCATGAGGAGACCATATAGTGGCTGAATGACAGAGCATGGAGGTGGCGGCAGCATGAGGAGACCATATAGTGGCTGAATGGCACAGCCTGGAGGTGGCAACAGCCTGATGAGACCATAGGGCCTCACAATTAAAAGGATTAAAGATATTTTTTAACATTTAAATTGAAGATTTCAAATAGATGAACCTAAAAAGTATTATTTAATGTGATTGGGGCATATACATATGCCACTGTCTCTTTTGGCTTTGGTGCATACTTCCAGGGACACTGGTGTGCAGAACCCTGGCCATCCAGTTGGATATCGGCAGGGCTTACAAACAATGTTGTCTTATTGGAACTATTCCCAGTTGTGGTAGCATTGGTGATTTGGGGCTCGATTTTCAGAGATAGACACATTGTAATAAATACTGATAATAAAGGGGTTGCTTTTGAGATTAATTGTCTTTCATTAAACTCTGATCCAGTTATCAAGCTACTCCGTCATTTAGTGCTAGTCTGCCTTAGATTGAATATATGGGTTAATGCTAATTATATTATAGGGGAGACTAACATTGTAGCTGATTCCCTCTCATGGGGTCAGTTTTGCAGATTTCACCAGCTTTGCCCAGAAGCGGATATGGAGGGCCTCTCCTGCCCACCCCATTTATGGAGCCTAGTATGGGACAGATTCAACATTTCACTATGAGGTACATTTTTGAAAAAAACTATGTTGATTATAGTAAGTCCTGGTCTAACTGGTGCTCTTTTGGTGTTTCTAAAGGCTTTTCTGTTTCCCAGTCTGTTCATTGATGTTTTTATTAAAAAGGTTTTCTCATAGTCACCTTTCTAGTATTTTGGCAGGTGTAGCTTTCTTTCAAAATGGATGGGAGTTCGCCCTATCAATTCATTTTTTCAGGTCAAACAAGTACGAAAATGGTACCGTCTGTCTTTTGTTAGTAAGGACCAGAGGAGACCTGTTGATTATTCATTGCTACAAAAGGTTGTGAGTGTTTGCATTAAAGTTTATTCTGATGAATATGAATCCTTGCTTTTTCAGATGGCATTTGTATTAGCATTCTTTGGTGCCCTGAGGATAGGTGAGCTCACAGCACAATATAAATGGCCGGCTTCACCGCTGAACATTACAGATGTTTCCATTTCCTCTTCTATGCCAGTCATAAATGTAAAAAAGTCAAAAGCTGATTGTTTGGGCCGGGGCAAACAACTACACATTGCTCGCTTATCAGATAACTTACTTTGTCCCTTAAGATTGGTGGAGAGGTTCCTAACTGCTCGCCCTCAAGGGTATTCCCCCCTGCCTTGTACATAAAGAGTGCTCTGCTCTTACCAGCTTTCAGTTCAGATACATATTAGAGAAATGCTGTGTATGCTTAGGTTTGGGTAACCTGAAAATCAGTGCTCACTCCTTTAGGATTGGGGGTCTTCTCAGAATTGGTTCCTAGGAAGTCCTGCTCATACGTAAACGCCTGAATAGAGGGATGGAGAAATTTATGGGGACGGTAGGGTGTTTCTCATATAGGTACAAGGAGTTAGAGGGTTTCGAGGCAGGTCTCTTCCGTTTTGATGGTGTTCACCTTTCCGAAATTGGGATTGATATTTTTAATGTGGGCCTACAGAACATTATTGACTTGGCCACGGCTTTGGGGGTGCCCGCCTGCTTTTGGGGGTCACCCAGAATGCTCTGGGTGGACAGCTGGTGGTTCTTTGATAAAATGGGGATTTTATATTCAGGTTATGGAGTTTTTAGTTGATATATATGTTTCTGGTTTTATCTGGTAAATTATTTAATAAATTATTTATTTATTCATTAAATCCCCTCAATAAACGGCTATGGCCTTTCACCCCAAAATGTTGTCTGTCTTTATTCATGGGGAGCTGGTGGGTGCGGGGCCGTGGGGGGTGGGGGTCTCTATCCCATGTACAGGGCCCAGGAGGGTAACTGAGGGGCCACATGGGATGTGCCCCCCCCCCCATGCCCCCTTTTTTCCTAGGAGTTCATATATATATCTTTTTAAGGCTTTTAGCACGTTAAGGGTTAAAATGGTTGTGTTTTACTCACAGTGGTGCTGAGATCTCTTACAGGGCCGGCTGTTGCTGGGCAGATTAGAGTGGATGCTGATTGGCTGATTTCTGTTCAGCGGGAATTCCTTAAGTGATAAATAACCGCTCATCCTTGCAGCTGGGATCATTCCTGTGAAGACCAGAAGAGGATCCAATCGTCCAAGTTGGGCGGACAGCTAAGTATTTATTTTGTGGGGGTCACCAAGAAAGCTCTGGGTGGACAGCTGGTGGTTCTTTTATAAAATGGGGATTTTATATTCAGGTTATGGATTTTTTTGGATACACCTTCTCATTCAGAGTTTTCTTTATTTTATGACTATGAAAACTGTAGATTCACACTGAAAGCATCAAAACTATGAATTAACACATGTGGAATTATAGACATAACAAAAAAGTGTGAAACAACTGAAAATATGTCATTTTCAAAGTAGCCACCTTTTGCTTTGATTAATGCTATGCACACTCATTCTCTTGATGAGCTTCAAGAGGTAGTCACCTGAAATGGTCTTCCAACAGTCTTGAAGGAGTTCCCAGAGATGCTTAGCACTTGTTGGCCCTTTTGCCTTCACTCTGCGGTCCAGCTCACCCCAAACCATCTCGATTGGGTTCAGGTCCGGTAACTGTGGAGGCCAGGTCATCTGGCACAGCATCCCATCACTCTCCTTCTTGGTCAAATAGCCCTTACACAGCCTGGAGGTGTGTTTGGGGTCATTGTCCTGTTGAAAAATAAATGATGGTCCAACTAAACGCAAACCGGATGGAATAGCATGCCGCTGCAAGATGCTGTGGTAGACATGCTGGTTCAGTATGCCTTCAATTTTGAATAAATCCCCAACAGTGTCACCAGAAAAGCACGCCTGCACCATCACACCTCCTCCTCCACACCAGCACACCTGTGAAGTGAAGACCATTTCAGGTGACTACCTCTTGAAGCTCAACAAGAGAATGCCAAGAGTGTGCAAAGCAAAAGGTGGCTACTTTGAAGAACCTAGAATATGACATATTTTCAGTTGTTTCAAACTTTTTTGTTTTGTATATAATTCCACATGTGTTAATTCATAGTTTTGATGCCGTCAGTGTGAATCTACAATTTTCATTGTCATGAAAATAAAGAAAACTCTGAATGAGAAGGTGTGTCCAAACTTTTGGTTTGTACTGTATATGTTTATGGTTTTATCTGGTAAATTATTTAATAAGTTATTTATTTATTCATTAAATCCCCTCAATAAACGGTCATGGCCTTTCACCCCAAAATGTGATCTGTCTTTATTCATGTGGAGCTGGTGGTTGCAGGGCTGTGGGTGTGTGTGTGTGTGGGGAGGGTCTCTATCCCATGACACAGCATGGAGGTGGCCGCAGCATGAGGAGACCATATAGTGGCTGAATGACCCAACCTGGAGGTGGCAACAGCCCGACGAGACTATAGGGCCTCACAATTAAAAAGATTAAAGATATTTTTTAACATTTAAATTGAAGATTTTAAATAGATGAACCTAAAAAGTTTATTTAATATGCCAGCAGCATTAGGAGACCACATGGAGGTATAGTGACACAGCCTGGAGGTAGCGGAAGCATGAGTAGACCATATAGTGGCTGAATGACACAGCCTGGAGTTGGCAGCAGCATGAGGAGACCATATAGTGGCTGAATGACACAGCCTGGAGTTGTCAGCAGCATGGGGATACCATATAGTGGCTGAATGACACAGCCTGGAGGTGGCAGAAGCATGAGAAGACCACATAGTTGCAGTGGGAGACAACCTGGAGGTGGCAGTGGCATGAGAAGAACATATAGAATACATAGAATACTGTGTACAGTACTGGGCACCAGTGTACAAGAAAGATATAGTGGAGCTGAAGAGGGTTCAAAGACGGGTAACCGGAGTAATACGGGGAATGGGAGGACTACAGTACCCAGAAAGATTATCAGAATTAGGGTTATTTAGTTTGGAAAAAAGAAGGCTTAGGGGAGACCTATAAATATATCAGAGGGCAGTACAGAGATCTCTCCCATGATCTATTTATACCCAGGACTGTATCTATAACAAGGGGGCATCCTCTACGTTTAGAGGAAAGAAGGTTTCTACACCAGCACAGGCGGTGATTCTTTACTTTAAGAGCAGTGAGACTGTGGAATTCTCTGCCTGCGGAGGTAATCATGGTTAACTTGGTAAAAGCATTGAAAAGGGGTCTGGATGCATTTTTGGAGAATAATAACATTACAGGTTATGGATTGTAGATCTATAGGGACAGAAGGTTGAACAAGGGATGTATTCTGATTAGGGTTATAGGTTAAATTTGATGGACTCTGGTCTTTTTTCAACCTTATGAACTATGTAACTATATGGTGGCAGAATGAAACAGCCTGGAGCTGACATCAGCATGAGAACATATGGTGGCAGTATGAGACAGCCTGGAGGTGGCAGCAGCATCAGGAGTCCTGAAAGTGACTCGGTGACATAGTGGTGCAGTGGATGACAATACCAGTACCCGGTGACAAAGGTGGGGGGAAAATGAAGAACTTGGCATCAGATGTGTGGCATTAGGTGGATGGCAGGATCAGAATAGTATCTGAGGCAGGAATGCAGAAGAACACAGTCTCTCTTGTAAAAGTGTTAGTGTGCACAAGTAAGTATTAAGGATATGCATTACGTAAAACTTAACTTTTAACAATATTCTTAGGAGAAAATATTTTTTGAAATCAAACAAAAGGAAAGGTGTGCAATAAACACCATGTGTCACCTACACCACCAAGTATTGATGTGATGCAAAGACCTAAAAGGTGGAAGGGAACAACGTATGGTCCATTGTAACAGGTGGGGGTAAAAATTTCCCCTGTAAGGCCCTACTCCCACATCATGAATCCCCTTCTTAGTAAGTGTTACTCGCCCTAAAAAGGGCGGCCCCACACAGGAAACTCTCCCTATTTCCACCTAAAAACCCTGTGAAATGGCAGTGTTTGTAGGTGGAAATAGGGAGAGGTTTCTGTGATGGACCACCCTTTTTAGGGCGAGTAACACTTGCCAAGAAGGGAATTACTAATGCGAGAGTAGGGCCTTACAGGGAAAGTTTTCACCCCCACCAGTTACAATGGACCATACGTTGTTCCCTTCCACCTTTTAGAGGTCTTTGCATCACATCAATACTTGGTGGTGTAGGAGGAACATGTTTTTTTTTGCACACCTTTCCTTTTGTTTGATTTAAAAAAAATAAAAGAAAAGTTAAGTTTAGCTAATGCATATCCTCAATACTTGTGGTCTCATGTGGAGGAATGTCTGTAAATGGGGAGCAGCACCTGGCTGATCCATGCCTGATTCATCTTCACAAAGGTCATTCTCTCCACATTTTCTGTGGACAGACGAGTTCTCCTTGGAGTTACTATGGCCCCCACCACACTAAACACCTGCTCTGATGGCACACTACTGGCCGGGCAGGACAGCTTTTCCAGGGCAAACTCTGCTAGTTGCGGCCACAAATCAAGTTTGGCTGCTCGGAAGTCAAGCGGATCTTCAAGGTGTGTTAGCATGGTCATGTCAAGATATGCTACCACCTGCTGGTTCAAGTACTGCTCCAGGTGTACCTGCTGCCGATGAGTTGCTTCAATATGCGGGTGAAGAAAGCTACTCATCAGCGACTGTAGACTCAGGCTGCTGCTGATGGAGCTGGTACTGCTCCTGCCACCCCACCCCTCCCCAGCTGCCATGGCAGTGGCTGCGAGAGAATATACGATGGCTAAGATAGGCATCGGCCAACTGACTACGTAGGATATCTCTGTTGTATGTCAGTTTGTCCTCCCTCTCAGTGGGTGTAAAAAAGGCCCCCATTTTGTGCCGATAGCGAGGGTCTAATAAGGGGGAGAGCCAGAAGTCATCCCCATGCCAAATGATGACAATCCGGCGGTCACTATGCAAGCAAGTGAGCATGCATCGTGCCATTTGTGCAAGTGACTCCCTGCCTCCATCTCCACTGCATACTGCCATGGTGTGTCTGGGTCCTCTGTCTCGCCTTCCTCATAACCCTCTAGCTCCTCTGGCTGCTCCTGCTCCTCCTCTCCTTTTAGATGACTAGAAAAACTGCAAATCTCGCGAAACCTAAACTGTGCTCCACTGTGCCCCTCCCCCTTCTATTCCTCTTCCAGTTCAGCCCCCACAGGGCTCATGTGGTCGTGAGATGTAGGCACCACTTCACCAGTGCCCTAACCAGCCATTGTTTCCAATACGTTTTGTAGTAAATGAAGCAGTGGAATGACGTTGTTCATCCCGTAATCCTGGCGACTGACTAATAATGTGGCTTCCTCAAAGGGCCTGAGCAAACGGCAGGTGTCACATATGAGCTGCGACTGGTTGACATTGAAGTTACACAGGGGAGTCCCCCTATCCGCTTGGATCATCAAGAAATCGGTGATGGCTTTTCTCTGTTCGTATAGTCGTTTCAACATATAGAGGGTGGAATTCTAACGTGTGGAAACGTCGCAAATCAGACTATATTGGGGGATACCGTTCTGACGCTGCAGCTCAAGGAGGGTGTGTTTTGCGGTATACGAGTGACTGAAGTGCATGCAAAGTTTCCTTCCCATTGTTAAGCTGTCTTGCAGATGGGGAACACTTCAGGAACCACTTGACAACCAGATTGAACACGTGTGTCATGCAGGGCGCATGGCTCAGGCTTCCTTGTCGCAGCGCAGACAAGACGTTCTTCCTGTTGTTGGTCACCATGGTTCCCATTTCCAGCTTTCGTGGAGTAAGCCGTGATTCGATTTCTTGATGAATGACTTTTAGCAGTTCTTCCCCTGTGTGACTCCGTTCGCCAAGGCAAACCATGTGAAGAACAGCGTGACACCGCCGTGCCCAGCACACATGGTATGCTGGAGGGGCACTGAGACTTGTACGTGCAGTGGAGGCTGAGGACACAGTGGAGGATGAGGAGGCGGAGTCACACACTGTCACAGGACCAACGACCTGAGAGCATGGAGGCTGAAGTGGCGTATCCTGTCTAAGTTGCTGTTGTGGCTGTGCAGGAACCACATTCCCCCAGTGGGCTGTAAAGGACATATATTGTCCCTGACCGTAGTTACAGGTCCACATGTTGGCGCTGCCGTGCACTTTGATACACACCAACAGGCTCAAGGACTGGCCCACCTTCTGTTCCACAAAATTATGCAGGGCTGGTACTGCCTTCTTTGTAAAGAAATTAAGGCTTGGGACTCTCCACCTCGGCTCGGCACAAGCCATCAGTTCTCTGAAAGGAGCAGAGTCCACCACTTGAAAAGGGAGGGACTGCAGTAACTTGGACAGGAGCACATTCAGCTTCTGCTCTGTTGGATGAGTGGGTGCATACTGTTATCTCTTGGACATGGCTTTGCCCATGGATTGCTGGCAAAATGACTGACTCGAAGTAGGAATGGCAGGAGCATCTAGAGTGACAAAAGATAGGTATGACACACAGCTCCTTTTGGCTGAGGGGGTAGAGCCTTGGCTCGCTGAAACAGGAAGCGGCGTGCCACTGCGTGATGCAGCAGGCTGTACCACCACATCGGAGCCACGGTTCTCCCAGGCTGCTTTATGGTGACGCTGCATATGTTGACGCAGGGCCATGGTGCCAACATTGGGACCCTGGCAACACTTCTGCCGACACAAGTGGCCAGGTTAACATCCTCCGGATGCTTGATGAAAGACTGCCACACCGCCGAGTAGCTGATTTTCCCTCCAATAGTCCACACTGATACTGCCACCGACTCCAGGAACCCCTGTTCCACTACCTCCCGGGAAGGTAGGCTGCCGCAAAGCAAGTGGTCTACCCGGGCACATTTGGCTCCAGACTTTCCACTTCTGCCACCATGCTGACTGCCAACCATGCTACCACCTTCCTGGCTCAGCTGCTGCCTCACGCGCAACCTCGAACCCTCTTCTCTTAATGATGATGATCCCTCTTCGGCACCTGGCTGCCAAGTGCGATCGGCTTCATCATCATCAACAAGTGTCTGCACGTTACTGATGTCCTCCTCAGGTTCCTCAACAGTGTCTGCTTCAGGAGCCTGAACGCTAGAACACCACCTCCCACACCACTCCCCTCATCACTACTTGCCCGCCTAGCAGAGGAAACAACAGATGTCTTTTCCACTTCTTGGCTGGGCAGTAGCTGCTGACTGTCCTCTAGTAGATCATACTCACTAAATACTGAAGCTGAACCCACGGCATAAGATACTTCTGTGGGGGAGGGAACAGCATAGGACAGAGGCAACGGGAGGACAGGGACTGCCCCCGGACACTGCCAACTGAGGGTTGTGTCTGAGGAACCCACCGATTGTTGACTGGGGGTGTCAGATGTCACGTGTGATGAAGTGGATGACCATGTTAACCAATCAATGGCGGCAGATGGGTTGCTGGTCGAAACACGGCCGCTAGCTGATACCGGGAGCTCAGGCCTCTCACTGTGACTCCTGATGCCACTCGCCCCTAGTCTGCTACAGCCTCTGCCTGATGAATTGAGGCCTCTGCCACTCTTTTGAGCACGTCCTGGCACTTCTCTGCCTGACATACTTAGCGCGTTGAGGGGAGTACAATACGCTCCACTACGCTTAAAACAGTATTTGTCTACAACACCAGCAGGTGTGTACTTTTGGCTGGCCTTTCACAGTATCTAGGCCCTTAAGACTTTAAAGGGGTACTCCGGTGGAAAACTTTTTTTTTTTTTTAAATCAACTGGTGCCAGAAAGTTAAACAGATTTGTAAATTACTTCTATTAAAAAAATCTTAATCCTTCCAGTACTACAGAGGAAATTCATTTTTTTTAATTCCTTTTCTGTCTGTCCACAGTGCTCTCTGCTGACACCTCTGTCTGTGTCAGGAACTTGACACTAAAATGGACAGAGGTGTCAGCAGAGAACACTGTGGACAGCCAGAGAAGAAAACCAAAAAGAAAATAATTTCCTCTGTAGTATTCAGCAGCTAATAAGTACTGGAAGGATTAAGATTTTTTAACAGAAGTAATTTACAAATCTGTTTAACTTTTTGGCACCAGTTGATTTAAAAAAAATGTTTTCCACCAGAGTACCCCTTTAACAGGAACAAAATGGTACACCACTTGCCCTGGAGCCTGGACCACACTAAATGGAGTTTAATGAAGCGACTTGCGCGATTGAATCACAGCGATATTCACATTCGTTCCAAATGGAACTTTTCCTGAAATTAGTAACGAATTTGGATTCGTCAGATTCGATTCACTCATCCCTAGTTCACACGGGAAAATTACGAGTTTGAGCTGTTTCAGGTATTCCGCAGCCGACTTTCCGCAGCAGACCACATTAAACATGTGAACATATCCTAAGGCCGGGTTCACACTACGGAATTTCTGACCGGAATTCTGCTTCAAAATTGCAGTCCAAATTCTGCTGCCTGAGGGTAAAATGGAGGGGGGGGGGGTTGTTCCATTAACCCATTCACATTGCAGAATTTTCTGGGCAGGATTTCTATTTCAAAATTCCGATCTTAAAATTAATTCAGAACATTGAAATTGCTCAATGTTCCAGGTGGAATCTGTGCCGCAGACATTGGCCGTTATCGGGATTCAGTCAGCGCTGGCCATGCTCAGAATCTCTGGCCAGAATTTTTTTCTGTTCACACAGGCAACTTTTGAGTGGATTTTCCACATTGTTTTTGCTGCAAAGAATTTGCAGTGGATTTTCCTACCACTGACTTCAATAGGTCTAATAGTGGCAAATTTGCAGAGTTTCTGTATATCCCTTGAGGTGAATAGTAGTAAAAATCTGCAGCAGATTTTCTGCATCAAATGCTCTGCAGAAAGTCAGCAGGAATTCCCCTGGCAAAAATCTTCTGCGGAGATCGCACCCCCATTCAAACTCACAGCAGGAAACACGCTGCGAGTCCGCAACAATGTCTGCCTGTGTGAACAGACCCTCCACTAGTATGCCTCCAGCAGTTGCAAAACTACAACTCCCAGCATAACCAAACATCCTTCGGCTGTCCGGGCATGCTGGGAGTTGTAGTTTTGCAACAGCTGGAGGCACACTGGTTGGGAAACACTTTGTAAGGCAACAACAATTTTCTCCTCCATAAACAAACTTCCTCCTCAGACATGGCCTCCTCACTGTCTCCATTGCTTTCTCCCCTTAAGTGCATCTGCCGAATTATTTTCTCATCTACTAAGCTTCAGTCATGCAATCTGCTCCTGAGCTAATCTTTGTGTTAATGTGGTAAATAATATATAAGGGTCTAGGCTTTTGATCTTGTTTTAAGACATATATATATTTATGTGTTTAGCATTTCATGTCAATATAGCGTAATTTTCAAGTCTTTTGGTTATTCTTTGTAGTCTTTATGTTTGGGGAATATCTACAATTATCTGTTTTTAAGATAGTAAAAACCCTGAGTCCAATAAAAGGCATTGAATCCCAATGGAATATATGTAAGACAGAGTTTACATTTCAGAAAGCAGCTTAACTTTAATATGTTTGTGATGGCACACTAGTGTTACTGACTGTGGTGCAAGATTGTGGCTCGGGGTGGTTAGATGTATCACTTTGTGACGCCAGGGCACCATTAAACTACACGGTCCGAGGATAGGACAGCTTCTCCTGGGCCAGGCACGGGATAAGAAATACACCAATGCCAGGTTACGGATAACTGTCTTTACTGAGGCAGGAGTAGATGGTACACTCATCACAGCCCAGATTAGAGTAGAGGAGATGAAGTGTAACACTTGGGAGCCCTGTAGACTTGCTGTTACTTATAGTATCGTGCTTGGGATTTTAAACTTAATGCTGAGGCCTCCCACGCTGATTAGGGTTCTGACAGTGTCCAATTATGATACAGCGCCATAGTATGAACAATCACAGTGTGGCCCATCGACTGACTGAGTATTATGCTTACAATTAGGATTTTCCGAATCCTCCTGGGCAAGGAACACTTGCAGAATGGCGCGGTCGCTTGCTTGAAGATTTATTTTAGGCTTCCCTTGAATCACCTCACACTCCTGCTGTCTCTTCTCTACACTGCAGCTCACACTGAGCTCTTCAAACAGCAATAACACTCAGAGTGAGCACTGATGGAACACACACTACACTATTTATGGCTTAGCTAGGGGGGCCTCCCATTGGGCAATCAGGGTCACATGGGTACGCTGCATCATGCCTCCTCACAAATATCCTGTGCATTTCTTAAAGGTACCGTGCAACACAATATACATTAGCAGGCAAAGATTGTAACAAATATTAAAGCATCACCTGAGCAGCAGGGCCTAGCGCAGGCACCTAAAGAAATGTTTACCTGACAGGACGCACTCCGGTACTTGGATACCACATCTTAATAAGCTCTTATAAAGTGAAAGCTGAGCTCTGATTGGTTGTTATGGCAAAAAAAGACAATTAGGGCAGATTGATAAATAAGGGCCATTATTATTTTCCATTATGGAGCCTTTCTTAGGCAGAAATAAATGGAAACCTCCAAGACACAAATTTTAGTGTTTCAATATAAACTGTGTAGACATGTCTGCAACAGATCCCAAGAAGATTTCCCGAATACACAGGATCTCCAGTATTCTATGCCTGCTGGATTTTTATTGTCTTGACTTCAGATGGATTATCTATGCCTCTTTTTCAAGAGAGTGAATCCATCAATCAAGGCATGACCATCTTTTCTCCTTTAGTTTCTAAAGATAGATGGTTAGGGAGATCGGCATTCAGTTTGGCCACAAGTTGACTACATAAATAGTGATGCTGAAAATGGTTCTAAACATTTTGTTTAGCACCATTTTAGCATCCAAAATGAAGGAAGGCAATTCTACATAAAATTGTTCTTGTGTCAAATTCTGGCAGTATGTAAAGTGACATGGTGAGGACTCCAGTGCACTAATGATGAGCACATACCGTATTTTTCGCCGTATAAGGGTGCGTTCACACGCTCTTTGTTTTTGCGGGTTTTCCGCAGCGTATTTGAAAGGGGCGGGCTCTTCTCGGCTGTCCATAGCAGATTGTCCGCGGCGGAATTTACGCTGCGGAAAATCCGCTGCAAGCCCCATTGAAGTCAGTAGGGACTGCGGCGGATTTTACGCAGCGTAAATTCCACCGCGGACAATCTGCTATGGACAGCCGAGAAGAGCCCGCCCCTTTCAAATACGCTGCGGAAAACCCGCAAAAACAAAGAGCGTGTGAACGCACCCTGAGATGCACTTTTTCTTCCCCAAAACTGGGGGGGGGGGAAAGTTGGTGCGTCTTATACGGCAAATACCTGCGGCCATTAATGGCCAGGACCCGCCGCTAATACAGGACATCACCGATCGCGGTGATGCCCTGTATTAACCCTTCAGACGCGGCGATCAAAGCTGACCGCCGCTTCTGAAGCGAAAGTGACACTAACCTGGCTGCTCAGTTGGGCTGTCCGGGACCACCGTGGTGAAATTGCGGCGTCCCGAACAGCTTACAGGACATCGGGAGGGACCTTACCTGCCTCCTCGGTGTCTGCTCCATGCTGGGATCCCCTGTGCTCTCCTTCGACGTCATCACGTCGTCGCGCACGCCATCATCCAATAGGAGCGGTGTGCGTAGCGGCGGGATGACGGCGACGTGATGACGGCGACGTAGAGCGTAGATCCCGGGGAAGAAGAAGTCCGGAGTGTCGGGGACACCACGGGGACGCGACAACAGCGACAACAGCGACAACAGCGACATCCAGGGCACCAGTGACCCATCCAGGGCACCAGTGACTACCTCCTATACCAGTGGTCTTCAACCTGCGGACCTCCAGATGTTGCAAAACTACAACTCCCAGCATGCCCGGACAGCCGTTGGCTGTCCGGGCATGCTGGGAGTTGTAGTTTTGCAACATCTGGAGGTCCGCAGGTTGAAGACTACTGTTGGATTCAGAATCTTTATTTTTTTAGATTTTGCACCTATAAATTGGGTGCGTCTTATACGCCGGTGCGTCTTATAGGGCAAAAAATACGGTATTTATTGCCACATGCTGCTTGGGAAGTGTCAGTGAAGGTCAACTCACTAACTGGATGCAGAGTTAATAGTCACAGACAAGCAAATCCTCTACAAAAATGAGCTTACCAATTAAATGTGTTATTCATTTGCTCTTGTGAAAATGCTAAGCTGTTTTGGTTGCAGGAGAATGCTGTGGAAAGTAAAGACATAAATCTGTGTAGCTGCAATTGTAGATCTTAAAGACCTTAATCTCAAAAAATGATTGTCAAAAAAAATTTAAAATCTTAAAAAAAAAAAAAGTGGGGAAATGCACATGTCCGATATAGAATTAGATATTTACATGACATGATTTTTTTCAAGGGAAGTTCTCTCAATACACAAATGAAGCATCATTTTAAATAGTCCCCGTCGTGTCAAACAACTTTCCTACATTTGATTGTGATATTCGTAAATCACTTTATTAAGCAATAAGAAAAAAAGATCTAAAGTATTGGCCACTTAAAGGGGTACTCCGGTGGAAAATAATAGTTTTTTTTTTTAAATCAACTGGTGCCAGAAAGTTAAACAGATTTGAAATTTACTTATATTTAAAAATCTTAATCGTTCCACTACTTATCAGCTGCTGTATGCTTCACAGGAAGTTCTTTTTTTTTTAAATTTATATTCTGACCACAGTGCTCTCTGCTGACACCTCTGTCCATGTCAACAACTGTCCAGAGAAGGATAGGTTTGCTATGGGGATTTACTCCTGCTCTGGAACGTTCATGACATGGACAGAGGTGTCAGGAGAAAGCACTGTTTTCAGACAGAAGGGAAATTCAAAAATAAAAGAACTTCCTGTGAAGCATACAGCAGCTGATAAGTATTGGAAGGATTAAGATTTTTAAATAGAAGTAAATTACAAATTTGTTTAGCTTTCTGGCACCAGTTGATTTGAAAAAAAAACAACATTTTTTCACCTGAGTACCCCTTTAAGGGGGATTTATGAAACCTCAGCCAGCTCACAGGCTCTCATGTGCCTATGCTGAAATAGTTTCTCAGCGTATAATGTCATAAATGGCCCATGTCTCTTTACTGAGTGCCGGCAAAAACAGCAAATAATCGCACGACATCTGAAGCTAGCGGAAAAATTGTGCTAAACAAAAAAAAGATAAAACGACGGAGCATCCACCAGCAAATGTCTTCTGTGTTTCTTTCCTGAAAGATACATCCACAAATGGAGAGAAGCAATGTAGGGAGAGTGCAGAACATTTACAGGCAGGGCACGTTCACTAGGACTACAGCTGGTTTACCCCCTGCAGCACTTCACCTGTGAGGGTGCATTCACATGGTAGAAACTAGAAACGGGTTTCCCACAGCAGGAAACCCGCTGCAAGTTACGCTACCATTCATTTGAATAGGTCCGAGGATAGTCCGCAAATCTGACACTATTGCAGTTGTCTGTGGACCGATTTAAATCAATAGTAGCGTAACTCGCAGCGGGATTCCTGCAGCGGGCAACCCGCTGCTAGTAATAACGTGTGAACGCACCCTATACGCTCTATATGCTTCAACACTGTTCACCTCCGCTTGTGTATGCAACTTTGAACAAAGAAACACAGACATACGCCGGTGAGGGCTTCATGATTTCATGCTCTTTTTGTTTATTGTCTGGACTATTAGCATGTAACATCATCAACTATCAGGGAGGACTTGCCAGGCTAAAGTTGTCTTATCTACACACCAAACTTCTCTATACACAAAAATTGTGCAATTATTTGCCGTTTTCTCCTGTAAGAAAAAAAAATTCACATTAAAGGGGTACTCCGGTGGAAAACATTTTTTTTTTAATCAACTGGTGCCAGAAAGTTAAACAGATTTGTAAATTACTTTTATTAAAAAAACATCTTAATCCACCAGGTACTTATCAGCTGCTATATGCTCCTCATGAAGTTCTTTTCTTTTTGAATTTCCTTTCTGTTTGACCACAGTGCTCTCTGCTGACACCTCTGTCCATTTTAGGAACTGTCTGGAGCAGGATAGGTTTGCTATGGGAATTTAAAAAAGTTAAAGTAAAGAAAATGGTTGTGGAGGTAAGCATATGCTATGAGCTGTGTTTCTGCACACTAAGCCAGCCTGCCTGCTGATGATGATCTGCACTGTTCCTAAAAGGTAAATCAAGGCTTCCCTCTCACCACCTATTTCCATCAGTTCTATAGGTGAATGGAGAAGCAGCAAACATTCCAAACTGCGACTCCATTTAATATAAGGGACATGGGGAAACGTTCTTGAGAACAGTGGGGGTCCTGATCAGATACTTGTCCCCTATGCTTTAGATAGGTGATGGATGTGATGTCATCAATGTACACTTATCATGATACATGTAGCTGCACTACCACTATTAGCACTTACATTCTTGTACAGTACTGGTGGGTCTGTACACCCCCAAGGCATTGGCTATTCAGTCTATCTGCAACCTATGCACTCAATCATTACTCCCAACAGTATTTTTTAACAAGGTTGAAAATGTAAAAGAAATCAGGATGCAATCTTTCAGGGCCCAATGAATTCATATTTATTCTAAGCCAAATTCTTTATTCGAACATATTTTTAACATTGGTCTTTTTACCAGTGACCTTCCAACCGTGCATAACAGCAATATTGTTTTGTCTCCGCCATTCTATCACACAACGCTCCGGTAACCAGAACTTCTGATTCACTTGGCATTTGCTGATTACATTTTGTATTTCATTGTGTAATATTGAACTTCCTATAGAAGGAAGGTTAATCAAATACACCTAAAAGTGTCGCTGTGGTATCTACAAGTTTCTGAGAGCTTGATGTAAAGACGCTGTATGTAAGTGAAGGACATGTAATCTATTATTGAAATACACATAATGAAACCAGCAACACGACACGAATCATGGAACCCAGATTAAACAACTGGAAATCAACACGGCACAATGGATAGTCATTTATTTTGCAATGCAATTTTCCAATTCACAGATATAATTCCTTTTCAGCTGACTGCTCTCCTGAATAGTGATCGAGATGGTGACCTCACATTCCTGCAATATGATGTTTATATGAAAAAATATATATTTCTGACACATTTCTTTCTTGATGTATTTCCTTCCAATAATTTAAAGTCAATTGCACAACCGATGCATAAAATGATAACATATTGGAGCGGTTGGCATATTGGAGTAAATAAATAGCAGTACTACTTATGTGTAGAAGAAAGTTGCACTATTATGTAAATTACAGTGACCCCCCGACCTACGATGGCCCTGACATACGATAAATTCAACATGCAATGGCCTCTCAGAGGCCATCGCATGTTAAAGGCAGCATCAACATACGATGCTTTTGTATGTCGGGGCCATCGCATAAACGGCTATCCGGCAGCGCAGACTTCTTCAGATGCCACCGGATAGCAGTTTACGGTGCCCCGTGTGGTCCGCTGATGATCACTTACCTGTCCTCGGGGCTCCGGCGCGTCCTCTTCGGGATCCCCTCCATCGCCGGCGCTCTCCATCATCGTCATCACGTTGCTGAGCACGCCGTCCCGTCATCCAATAGAAGCAACGTGCGTAGCGACGTGATGGCGACGACGGAGAGCGAGGATGTCGGGGAAGCAGAGGCATTGCCGGAGCATCGGGGACACGCCGGGACACGGTGACAGCGATGGACGGCAACATCCAGGGCAGTGGTGACGAGAGGTGATGGTCCGGAGCGGCGGGGACAGGTGAGTACAACTTCCTGTGCCAGTGGTCTTCAACCTACGGACCTCCAGATATTAAGTATAGGACAGCGGTCTAAAGTATAGGACAGTGGTCTACAACCTGCAGACCTCCAAATGTTGCAAAACTACAACTCCCAGCATGCCCGGACAGCCAACGGCTGTCCGGGCATGCTGGGTGTTGTAGTTTTGCAACATCTGGAGGTCTGCAGGTTGTAGACCACTGTCCTATACTTTACATTGCACGGATCCCTCAACATACCATGGTTTCAACAAACGATGGTCCATTTGGAACGGATTACTATCGTATGTTGAGGGACCACTGTATATCATGGCATTCTATTTGTATTGAATACACAATCATTATTAATATGAACTGTATATAGCTGTATTTACTAAATATATGGCTGAATTAGCTATATATACACAGGTGGGCAAATAAGTACATAAAAACAGGGTTTTTACGGAGTTTTAATCTTTCAGGAACTGGCACAATTAGCCAGTAAAACTTGCACATGTAGTGAAGCCACCCAACAATGCCATGGTGGAAAATCCATATGGAATAGTAAAATGCGAGTGTCAACTCGGTACAAGGTAGTACCTGTCATATTCCACAAAAAAATGTTTTTTTCTGTTACTCAGTACCTAATCCCGATCATGTACATATCATTTTAATGTGTCTAGCACCTTTATTTCTTTCACAAATAACGTCTTACTGTTGTTCACTTGGTTTTTCATCCTGTGCTTTGGAGGGGACATGTCCCTTACTCTGCATTACTCATCATCTATCCAACCACTGCAGGCTCTGTGACCCCCCCCCCCCCCCTCCTCTCTGTTTTCATGCTGATGTCTCATAGGACAGAAGTGAGCACAGAGGACTGCTAGTCCAACCCTCACTTCCCCGACATTGTACCAGCCTGGGACAAAGATTATGCTGCAGCCGGACAGGATTACGTTCTGGATGGTATGGGGGAACCTTAGTGGATATTTTTTAAGCCATAATTTCTATACAAAGGAAATATTATTTTCTTATGAAGAATATTGGAAAGGTTAATGTTTTTCCAAGATCTACAACATACAAAAAGTTTTTGAATCTGACAGTGCCCATTTAAGGCATAGAGAGATCAAACAGATGACACGTTAGTTTCCTTATCTCACATCTTCTAAACTTATATCTGAGCTGTCTTTTACTTCAGCCGAACAGTCAGAGAGGCGGGATGACGCTCGCAGGGGCATGCTTCCTCTTTTCCCTGACTTGCTCCCAGCATGGGGGCCTGCAAGTCAATCGTGTGAGTCAAGGCAGGGAAGAGGCGGGCCGCTGCGACTTGGCCTGGTCCCTCCGACACTTCCGCCAAAATTCATAACAACCTGGATACAAACCATGGAGAAATTAAATAAAGGTACTGTCTACTTAATCTTCCTATGCCTAACTAATGCTGCCTGCACCTCCATACCATGTACTGAGCTAATAGTTCCACAAAGCCTCTAAGCCACTCTGAATAAAATCAGTGAAAGCTTAAAAGGGTACTCCAATGGAATTATTTTTTTTTTTAAATCAACTGGTGCCAGAAAGTTAAACAGATTTGTAAATTACTTCTATTAAAAAATCTTTACCCTTTTAGTACTTTTTAGCAGCTGTATGCTACAGAGGAAATTCTTTTCTTTTTGAATTTCTTTTTTGTCTTGTCCACAGTGCTCTCTGCTGACACCTGATGCCCGTATCAGGAATTGTCCAGAGCAGGAGAAAATCCCCATAGCAAACCTATCCTGCTCTGGACAGTTCCTGGCATGGACAGAGGTGTCAGCAGAGAGCACTGTGGACAAGACAAAAAAGAAATTCAAAAAGAAAAGAATTTCCTCTGTAGCAAGTACTGAAAGGATTGAGATTTTTAAATAGAAGTAATACAAAAATATTGCACATGTAGAAAAAGAGAGAGGTCCCAAGCAATAGCTGATGCAATTCTGATCTATTGATCCTTACTCATAGCTATGAGTAAGGATCAATAGATCAGAAACGCGTCAGCTATTGCTTGGGACCTCTCTCTTTTTCTACATGTGCAATATTTTTGTATTTTTTACATGTCCATGTTTGTCTACCACCTGAATTAAAGTCAAGTTTCATGCTTCTACTTGCTGGCCTTTTTTCGCATTGTTCTTCTGCTGTCTGGAGGTAGCCGCACAAGTCCCAGGTGAGCTGAGATTTTTTCTACATAATTTACAAATCTGTTTAACTTTCTGGCACAATGCACTATTTCTCCCTTTACTATCGTCTGTCACAAAGTAACGGCCGTTATTAATAATGGGCGATAATGGGCTATTAGAAAAATCCTATAGACTATAATGGGATAATCTAACAGCCGTTAGGGATTCTCTAAAGGCCGTTCAACGGCCGATTTTCAAGATTTTTATGGCGGACATTTATAACAGAGATATTTTAGCCTTACTACCATGGCTGCATAATTTGTCATGATTACAACATGTAAGCACCAGTTTTTATCAAAACAACTAAAAACAAGTAAATAAATAAAAAATATTGAAAGCATGTTTTGTTCAACAATAAAGTACCCCCCCCCCCCCCCACACACACACACACACACACACACACACACACACCCACACGCATACATGTGCAGTTTGTAATAAATATGCACACACAGGGGTTCTGCTAAAAAAAAAAATTGCAATATGTTTGGTATTAGAGAATCTTCCTATGCATAGAAAAACTAAAATGCTTAGTGAAAACCTGGTGCATTCAGAGTATATGAATCGTATACATTAGAGCTTCCTTTGTATTCTACTATGGGGCTGTCTTTCTTCTGTATATCACTTACTTTACCTGCCTCATTATATAGTTAATTGCTAGGTTTGTGTATGATGATTATTACATTGTTGGAGCTAATTAGTTTTATCTTATGAAAAGTCATTAAAATCTAAATTTATACAATAATGAAACCAAGAGCTTATTACCAGTAAATATAAGGGTATGTGCTGTCTTATAAATTGTTAGATGTATTGTAAGTGGTTAATGAGCATGAAGATTTGTCAGCCTTCTATGAGCTAAATAGTAATGAAATATCAGGATAGTAATTAATTGAAGCTCGGATATGTAACCTTCCAGGTGCTGGTCATCTCTAGGGGAATCATGGCCATGTGCTTTTATCTGACAGGCGGATGGGTGCTGAGGATCCCTTGGTACTGGTTAATGTTATTCCACCCAGTGCCCCTAGATCCATGAATTTATTATAAAAATTGGTAACTTATAGAGACTAAAATCAGAAATTAAACAACTCAATTTAGCTGAGACCCAGACTCCAATATATAGGAGGCAACCGAATGTTCACCTCTCAGTCACTGCATTTTGTTGCTATATTTATGGAATTCAGACACTGCTTTTGAAAAAGGGGGGAGAATTGCCCAGAAATGTGTGAAACAAAACGAGACATTGTATTCAGGCTGCACAGCTTTATTAAATGGTCACTGCTGTTTCATACAACATCACTTTATCTGATAGCCTATGTAATATGATAATCATATCTATAAATCACTGGATTTACCAAAATAACTCCTTAACCCATAAAAGCGGCTCCAAAGTTTTGCCTAATAGGTGTTTAAAGTCTCTGCAACCTGCCATTCATTGCCCGTTGCCAGGGGAAATCTGTCCTTAGTAACAGACAGGAGAAATTACAGGAGGTAGGGTTGGGACTCTGTGTTTTGTGCAGGAGACATGTCTGGGTCTGGCTTGCTAAAACAGTTTGTCTGCTTAAGATGATTCACATTGTTCATCTAAGGTAAATCAAGGCTTACCTCCTATCTCTACCTATCCATAATGATTAGGCAGCTGTATTTTGTTTAAATACAAGTGTATCTACTAATGTCCACAGTGCAGTAGTGTAATCGTCCTCTCCCTTTAGCTTGTCAGCAGCACTAGCAGCAGGGTGCTCAGTGTAACGCTTTTACTTTCTGTGATTCTTCTGCTGTTTAGCACCTTGCAAAACGAGTGTATCAGTAACCCCTTCTTCCTCCACACACTAGTTACACTTCTTAACCCTGAGCCTTTCAAGACATGAAAAGCAAAGCACTCCTGGATATTGAGGTTGGGGTCTTAATTGATCGCCCCATTTGGTAAGTTAAAAGGTGTTGGTCCTGTTTTTACCCCATCCAACATAATGATTAATGTATTCTTAATCAATCTATAGTGATCATTTGAGAGTATTAAGGGTATGTTCACACTGTGGAATTCCCGTGGAATTTCCTGAGCGCATTGAACATTACCATCAGTGTGAATGGGTCTCCGCGAGACCCATTCACACTGTGGAATTTCAGCAACAGACAATTCCGTTGCTGAAACTGTTCCGCGCAAAGAAAGAACATGGTCTCTTGAGCACTGCTTAGCCCTCAATGGTGATGGCGCAGTGCCGTGCGGTCCTACCACTGACGTATTTTCGGCAGCGGCCGCCAGACGGAATCTCCACTCGCTGACTTCAGCGAGTGGAAATTCCGTAGTGTGAAAATACCCTAAACGGGTTTTACCATGAAGATAAATAGGTCTGAACTGATGCATTACCTGAAAATAAACATATTTGCAAATACAAGTAATTATTAGAAAATAGGTTGTTTTTAAAAGGCAGCCCTACCGACATAGGCTGGGTGCTTTGTTGTTTTTTCCTTGTTGCCATGGAATATGTCCTGTGTGCCGTTCACTCTTATGGTCAGGCATGCTCAGTTGCTCAGTTCTCCTCACGCTCAATTAATATACAGCCACATAGACTGCAACATATACAGCTGCTACACTGCATACAGTTCACTTACATTCTAATGTATGAGGAAGTCTACCTGAATATTCACTGGCCAGGAAGAGGTAAATATTTAATATGTACGACTACTAATATCTGCACTAAAGAATGAAGTTCCAACCAAAACATGTGACAATCAGAAAATTAATAGAAGACCAGGAAATGAGGTCTCATCTGCATTTTTTTTTTTGAGAGGCAGACATTTCATTTCATTAAACTTAACAAAATATTATTTTGCTGTGGAAAATGGGCTGAGGACGTGCATGAGTATACTTCCTGTTCACTCTTTATTTGGCGGTGTAGGCCCCCTCCCCCCTACTTTTGTATAAAATCCCTTAACTCCTCTTTGCTATCGGCCTTGATGAAAAAAACCTTAATGAAAATGTCTGCATTAATACATCTATTACACTGTTTGAGAATGTCTTTGCCTAGTTCCCGACTTGTTATTTATTGCTATTTGATGCTTACTCAGTACTCTGTCTATTCAGCAGATTTTCGTGACAACCTGTAAATAAAAGACTGCTGTTAAGCAAAAAGTCGATCTTTTTTAACAATGAACCTGAAGTGTTTGCGTGGTTATGGGTATGATAAAGAACAAAGTTTCAAGGCTTTCTTACACTTAAATCTGTGGAAAACAAATGACTACTACAAATGTACATTTAATAAGTTAGGAAAACCACAGGCTAAAGAAAACAATACTGACACCAAGTGCATAATATGAATGGAATTTGTAAACTGGACACTGTGGTAATGTACGCCAGGAGGAGGAGAAGAAAAATCAGTAAAGCCTGAAATCAGTCTGATCCCAGCAGGCCCTCTGCTGCAACCTCCGGGTTTCCAGGACTGGAGACGTGACGTGATGCCACACCCCCTCCATTCATGTCTACAGCCACCACGCCCCTCCAATAGACATGAATGGAGGGGGCATGGCGCTACGCCACGTCTCCAGTCCCGGAAACCAAAAGGTTTCCGAGCCTGGAGATGCAGTCCTGCATAGAATGCAGGTGCTGCAGGGAGATCGCGGGGGGTCCCCAGCAGCAGGCCCACCATGATCAGACATCTTATCGCCTATCCTTTGTATAGGGAATAAGATGTTTTTGCATGGAATACCCCTTTAAGGCTAGAGCTATAAAACTTAACTTTATTTATTGATGAAAAACTATTTTTTGTTCCTTATGCTATATCACCAACATACACTGAGGGGGAGAAAAAGGAAAGTTCTCCAACCCTGAGGAAAAAAGACCCCACTGGCTAGTGGAATATATATATACATCAACAGAGAACCAGTAGTGTAAAAGGTTTCTTTTTATTTAACACATATGCCAATTACAGACATTTAAAATGGACGAAGAAGTAAAAACAAGGCACCATAACAGTAACTACAGTTAAAGTGGAGGGGGCATAACAAGCAATGAAACATGGAATACAGGGAAACTGTCCTGAAAGATAATACTGAATAATACCATAAGACTTTCAAAGAGGTCAGACTCAAAAAAAGGACATAGTTCAGTAAACATAGGACATAAATATATAAAGTGCAAATAGTCGAACCAGAAACATCCTGCCATGCATTACCTGCCTGCCACCTCCAACTCCAACGTACATTTCGCTTGTGCTTCGTCAGGGGTATGCTGTATCATCAATATCAGTCCCTTGCCATCCTGACTGACAGAAACGCGGTGAAGGCTGGAAATTCTGTATATAAGTTAATTGTTGGACGGCTATTGTGTATTGCACTAATACATTTATATAAAGCCTGAGTATGCATGATCTACCTGCTTACTTGTCTACATAGATATAACGCTCATTTTTTTTAATGGTGATTGGTTCACTATTTGTGTGTGTGTTACTTTTATACAAATATCTTATCAAAAGGTAAATTTTATTGCACTCTCCTTTAACTTACTAGTTTTGGTATATTCTCTTAATGCTGGATACACCTAGTATGGTTGTATGAGGCCAAAACAAAGCTCATAGCTCCTTATACAGGTGAAACTCCAAAAATTGTAATATTGTGCAAAAGTCCATTGTATTTCAGTAATGCAACTTAAAAGGAAAGGAAGCATGAAGTGCTCCAAAATCTCCTGGTTGACAGATGCGTTGACCTTGGACTTAAAGGGGTATTCCAGGCAAAACTTTTTTTATATATATATCAACTGGCTCTGGAAAGTTAAACAGATTTGTAAATAACTTCTATTAAAAAATCTTAATTCTTCCAATAGTTATTAGCTTCTGAAATTTTCAGTCTAACTGCTCAATGATGATGTCATGTCCCGGAAGCTGTGCATGATGGGAGAATATCCCCATAGTAACTGCACAGCTCCCGAGACGTGAGTCATCAGAGAGCAGTTAGACAGAAAACAACAACTCAACTTCAGAAGCTAATAACTATTGGAAGGATTAAGATTTTTTAATAGAAGTAATTTACAAATCTGTTTAACTTTCCGGATGCAGTTGATATATAAAAAAAAGTTTTGGCCTGGAATACCTTCAATGAAGCACAGTGGACCAACAGCAGCAGATGACAAGGCTCCCCAAATCATAGTAATTGGGGGGGTGGGGCTTTGGGGTTTTCATGAGCTGTAACCATAATCATTACAATTATGAGAAATCTTGACTTGAACTATCTTTCTTTGCATGTAATGAGTCTCTCTCATACATTAGTTTCACCTTTTATATGTCCGCAAACACAAAGGTCAAAACGTGACTCACTTTTATCATTTCTGGCTGATTGTAACGTTTATTTGAACAGGTAATACAAAATGAATATACAACATTTTAAGTCTCAAAAGAAAGATAGATGTGTCCAAAAATAGGTCCTAAAGCAAAGACAGAAAGAACTTTAAAGTCCTGGGTTTTATTAAGCTGTACATTGTAAATAGAAGTCAGCCCTAGGATGTGCTGAGGGAGCAGTGACAAACGCTTCTCGGCCATATAAGAAGACATTATAAATGACATGTGCCACTTGGAGGGCATTGTTAAATATTCTACATTAAGGCCCTGGAGTTTTAGTTTTGACACTTCAGGCCATCACATTCCAATTCAACTCCATTAGTTGCCAATAGTTCAAAATGTATATGTACCCATTGAATTATCCAAGAATGATTTTTTTGTGTATGGTACATTTCAGTGGGGGGGAAAAGTAGAATGAAATCTATAATTTTGCCCTGTTCAAAACAAAGAACCACATCACAGGCAAACTGGTAGCTGGAAAAAACAAAGAATTTAAAGGGTGGAATCTTCTCCATAAATAAAGCTGGAGGTCTTTTTGGCCTAAGGTAAAATGTCTTCCAACCTAAATCATAAGATCAATATTTCAAAGCTATGTGCTTTTCATTTTACACAATACTCTTTTTGAATGCTAAATGGCAGAACAAGGCTATCTCTGTTCAGAACTAAAGCTGGCACAAAATCCTGCACCTCTTGGGAGCTAATTAGTACTGTAACACTTGCTTAGAAATTACAAATCTCCAACTAAAATGTATCAAAATAAAAGCTGACAAGAAGTAAAGGACCTCATTCACGGTTTACAATGGCTTAAGCACAAGGACTTCTTTCCTTATTTTTCATTAGAAAAGGAACTAGTGGCCTTACGTAGTAAATAAAAGCATAAAGAATAAATGAATACAAACTGAAATAATAAAGTGCCAGAGAAACCCAGGAAAATCTGACTTTATAACCCAGCTCTTATTATAATTACCAGTAATTTTCATCAAACACAGTTGTTGGAAGGACGCCAAACAAATATGGAACAATGATAAATAAACAATAGCTAAAATGTATCCAATGATGTTAAAATAAGTCACCTATCAAAAAATCTTAATACACTAAGAGCATAATCTAAATGTTAATAATGTACCTTGCCATTTTTTTTTACTAGTGTTGTATATGTGAATAGAGCTATAAAGAACAATGTCACACAATAATAATCTAATATGCACAGGTCATTTTCACATAGCCTTCTATAAATTATTACCCTAAATAGGTTTATAACAAAGTAGTGGTTCCAGCTATTGACACACACTGAATGAAAGGCCATAATATATTTCCAACTAGTAGGATCCATTGATTCTTTAAAACCCATATTGTTAGGAATTTCACTTAAAAATTAGAGCATCCAAAAAATGTGTATTATTATCCAGTCCCAACCTTTGTTACTATAATAATCTGACAAAATCAAGATGAACAGATATTCAGGAGTAACAGCATATTACTAAATCCACCTAAATTCTTGCCTAACAAAAGAGTTTGGGCCCATGACAAACATCAGATCGAGCCCTAATGATGCTTCTGGGATTTAACGTTCAGGGTAATCCCAGATCCTGCCCTCCTTGCCCTGCCCCTTGTTTACGCTGGATAGGGAAGTCCTGCACTGGTTCTTGCAACACAACAGTAAAGGCATGGGGATGACAAGAGCTGCCAAGGGGGGCGGTACTAAATTATATGGATGGCTCTATGTTTAGTTAAAAATAGTTTAGGTGAAATTAGTTCTGTGCAATTCTTTCACATCTGTTACTCTACACTAGGGATCGACCGATTATCTGTTTAGCCGATAATTATCGGCCGATATTCACGATTTTTTACATTATCGTATCGGCAATTACCTTGCCGATATGCCGATAATGTCCCACCCCCCCAGCCTGAAACCGCCCCTGCCACTGCACCATTGCCTCCCCCATCCCCGGTTTTATAATTACCTGTTCCCGGGGCCCGGGATCTGTGCTATTTCTGGCTCCTGCGACATCCTGCGCTATTGCTGTGCGCTGCGCAGCGCAATGAAGAGTGACATCCTCAACGCGACGTCAACGTCAGTGCCCACAGTGACAGCTCAGGACGCCGCCGGAGCCAGAAGTAGCACGGACCCCGGGCCCCGGGAACAGGTAATTATAAAACCAGGGATGGGGAGGCAATGGGGCAGCGGCGGTGGTTGGTCTAGGGAGGACCCCAGGACAGGCAGGAGGAGAATAGCGGGTGGCGGCGGCTTCTGCAGGGCCTGGGGGTAGGGGGTGGGGGGAATAGCCCATAACTTATATCGGAATATCAGTATAAGTTATCGGCTATCGGCCTCAAAGTTAACATATTATCTGTATCGGCCCTAAAAAATCAATATCGGTCGATCCCTACTCTACACCATGTGGTCCCATATGGAAGACAATTTGTGTTTGCATAGATACATACAGAACATGAAAAACAGTATGACTGTAGGAACCTGATGTTTATTTGTTAAGCAAAAGAGTTAGTCTATTCAAATAACATGTGCACTTTGCTTTAAACATGGGCACATTGCTTTAACCCCTTAAGGACCCATGAAGTTCCGGTACGTCATGAGTCCGCTCCCGATCTATAACGCGGTGCCGCGTGCTATTAACCATTTAGACGCGGCATTCAAAGTTGAACGCTGCTTCTAAAGTGAAAGTGAAAGCATGCCGGTTAGCTCAGGGAGCTGTTCGGGATAGCCGCGGCATCCCGAACAGCTTACAGGACAGTTGGAGGATCCCTACCTGCCTCCTCGCTGTCCGATCACCGAATGACTGCTCAGTGCCTGAGATCCAGGCATGAGCAGTCAAGCGGCAGAATCATCGATCACTGGTTTTCTATGAGAAACCAGTGATCAATGATGAAGTTCAGTGTGTGCAGTGTTATAGGTCCCTATGGGACCTATAACACTGCAAAAAAAAAAAAAAGTGCAAAAAAAAAAGTGAATAAAGATCATTTAACCCCTTCCCTTTTAAAAGTTTGAATCACCCCCCTTTTCCCATAAAAAAAAAACACAGTGTAAATAAAAATAAACATATAAGGCATCGCCGCATGCGGAAATGTCCGAATTATAAAAAATATATCGTTGATTAAACCGCGCGGTCAATGGCGTACGCGCAAAAAAAATCCAAAGTCCAAAATAGTGCATTTTTGGTCACTTTTTATGAAAAAATTAATAAAAAGTGATCAATAAGTCCTATTAATGCAAAAATGGTACTGCTAAAAACTTCAGATCACGGCGCAAAAAATGAGCCCTCATACCGCCTCATATGCAGAAAAATAAAAAGTTATAGGGGTCAGAAGATGACAATTTTAAACATATTAATTTTCCTGCATGTAGTTATGATTTTTTCCAGAAGTACGACAAAATCAAACCTATATAAGTAGGGTATCATTTTAATCGTATGGACCTACAGAATAAATACAAGGTGTCATTTTTACCAAAAAATGCACTACGTAGAAACGGAAGCCCCCAAAATTTACAAAACAGCGTTTTTTTAAAATTTTGTCTCACAATGATTTTTTTTTCCATTTCGCCGTAGATTTTTGGGCAAAATGACTGACGTCATTACAAAGTAGAATTGGTGGCGCAAAAAATAAGCCATCATATGGATTTTTGGTGCAAAATTGAAAGCGTTATGATTTTTTAAAGGCAAGGAGGAAAAAACGAAAATGCAAAAACGGAAAAACCCTCGGTCCTTAAGGGGTTAAACATTATAATACATCTAACTAACTAACCTACCAACCACAGATGTCATGCCTGACAATAGGCGCTGTGGATACATATATATTACCCTCTTTTGACTGGCAGATGAGGCTTACAAGCCAGTGGCAGCCCATTCTACACGTATACCCTGGGGCCACAGGTAAATGTTATAACAAGGCTTTCAGAAAGCTACAAAAAGTCAAGTAGCCCTACCAGATTTCTATTTATGAAAAATAAAGTCAGTTTGCAAAGTGCAAGCACAGTTATTATAGCTCCCCGCCATATGGTTTCTACGGACATTATGCTGCAAAATTACCAATAGCAAGGAAAAAGGCTCTCAGCGTAAAATAACTTACTTTATGGCAGTATGTTTCACTGAACAATGAACTGAATAACAAATGTGCTTAAGGGTTTGTTTAGTGATTATAGTCTGGATTTACTGAGCAATGGGAAAATATCAGGAGAAAGTCAATGCATTCTACAACATGGCTCTATATTTTACTGCATCAAGATGAGCACAAGTATTGCTTTAAAACAGAAAAACGGGGCCGTGGTGTTCCTGGTAACAATGTTCTATTTTGAAGTAAGAAAAACTGAATCTGTACTCTGTGTGATGAGGTCCACAAGCCTCTTTTACTCTTGTAAAATGGGTTTTCTTTAGGTATACTGCTGTATTTAAAGGAAATATGTCATCAGTGTCACCTGCACTAACCTGTCGATACCACAGGTAGTGCAGGTGACACTGATGACAATGGTACTTACATTGTCCCAGTCCGTGCAGGGGATCTCCGGTAAGCTTCAGCTCTGGCCTGGCTTGGGGCACGGGCGGAGCTTAGTGACATCACCGCTGCTGTTCTCTAGCAGCGGGACCAAGCAGAGGTGACATCACTAAGCTCCGCCCATGCCCAAGCCGCTGCTGCTCTCTGCTGGGTCTCACAGTAGCGGTGACGTCACCAAGCTCCGCCCGTGCCCCAAGCTGGGCCGGAGCTGAAGCTTATTGGAGAAGATTACCGGAGATCCCCGACACGGAACGGGAAAAGGTATGAACTGTTGTCATCAGTGTCACCTGCACTGTCATCTGTCAGCACCGACAGGTTAGTGTAGGTGACACTGGTGACAGATTTCCTTTAAATTTGATCTCCCTTTATGTAAGTATATTGGGGGAAATTCATCAAACTGTCTACCATGTTTTTTTACTTGCAGTTTGACACATAAATTGTCGCAGACAATTTCTGCAACATTTCTGCAACTTTTCATTTAGAATCATTTTTGGGTGGAAAAGTCACAAATTTGTTGCACATGAGCTTTTCTTTACATATAAACTCAGAATAACTCCACCAGCCCTACAAAAGCATCTAAACTGGCAGCATAATCTGGTCATGTGACAAATGTATCAGGTGTCGTGCGACATTTGATGAATTTGATGCATGCAGGACAAACCCCCCAAGACATTTATGTTCTAAACCAACACACAGAGTAGACCATTAATGATGAATTCCCATCATTGTACAATAAATATTTACCCATTATGTTATCACATGATATGCTCACAGGTTTCTTCTGTCAATGCTCCATCAACTACCGGTGCTCCCTGCTATTTTTTCTCAGTCCATACTCTACTCCCTTCCCCTATTCTATATGCTTGTGTATACCAAATATTTTGCCTTTAACATCAAGGTCAAATTTTCATTTAGACATAGAAAGTCTGTGTCCATAGGTAGCTTAAGGTCACGTGTGGATTATAGTAGGATAAAGTGGGAATGGTATAGCTTCCATTGGATACATGCATATCATTTTGTTGCATGTTCTAAAAAAAGTTTTCACTTGTTATACCCATCTTTGCTTTGGGCAACCATGGGGTGATACTCTAGTCTCTAAAGAACACAATTAACTGCCGTTTAGATTTCTATGTTGTCTGAGGTAGGCCCAAACAGGATACAAAAGGTGTTTTCCTTATCAACAATGTTGGCCATCTTGATGCAAAAGAAAGTTGAACCCCTGAAAAACCCAGGAAAATTTACATTTTTACATTTTCATTTTTTCCTCCTCTTCTTCTATGAGCCACAAACTGGAGTGGAGTACAACATAATGCCAATGTGTTTTCTGGAGTAATGAGGCTTCTTTCATTATCTGCCAGGCTGATGGATAAATCTTTGTTTGCTGGATGCCCACAGCATTCTACACTTAGCTGAATATACCGTATAATGCCTACTGTAAGGCTTGATGGAGGTGAACAGTGATAATGAGTTGTTTAAGGAATAAGGCCGGGTCCCTAATATCCAATGAAGGGTTATTTTAATGCTACCGCATAAAAAATATATGTTAGACCAATCAACCATAAAAAATCTCTCTAATATTGCTTTCGTGCCAACCAAACAATCTGAAAGCAGTACTTGGAGCTAAGATATCAGTAGCAGATCATTTGTCTTGTAAGTTTTTACATACAGTGGGGCAAAAAAGTATTTAGTCAGACACCAATTGTGCAAGTTCTCCCACTTAAAAAGATGAGAGAGGCCTGTCATTTTCATCATAGGTATACCTCAACTATGAGAGACAGAATTAGAAAGAAAGAATTTATTTGCAAATGATGAGTATTTGGTCAATAACAAAAGTTCATCTAAATACTTTGTTATATACCCTTTGCTGGAAATGACAGAGATCAAATGTTTTCTGTAAGTCTTCACAAGGTTTTCACACACTGTTGCTGGTATTTTGGGCCATTCCTCCATGCAAATCTCCTCTAGAGCAGTGATGTTTTGGGGCTGTCACTGAGCAACACGGACTTTCAACTCCCTCCAAAGGTTTTCTATGGGGTTGAGATCTGGAGACAGGCTAGGCCACTCCAGGAGCCACTTAGTTGCCTGGGCTGTGTGTTTGGGATCATTGCCATGCTGAAAGACCCAGCCACGTTTCCTCTTCAATGCCCTTGCTGATGGAAGGAGGTTTTCACTCAAAATCTCACGATATATGGGCCAATTCATTCTTTCCTTTACACAGATCAGTCGTCCTGGTCCCTTTACTGAAAACAGCTCCAAAGCATGATGTTTCCAAACCCATCCTTCACAGTAGGTATGGTGTTCTTTGGATGCAACTCAGCATTCTTTCTCCTCCAAACACCACGAGTTGAGTTTTTACCAAAAAATTCTAGTTTGGTTTCCTCTGACAATATGACATTTTCCCAATCCTCTTCTGGATCATCCGAATGCTCTCTAGCAAACTTCAGACGGGCACAGACATGTACTGACTTAAGCAGGGGGACACGTCTGGCACTGCATGATTTGAGTCCCTGGTGGCATAGTGTGTTACTGATAGTAGCCTTTGTTACTTTGGTCCCAGCTCTCTGCATATCATTTACTAGGTTCCCCCGTGTGGTTCTGGGATTTTTGATCATCATTCTTGTGATCATTTTGACACCACGGGGTGAGATCTTGTGTGGAGCCCCAGATTGAGGGACATTATCATTGGTCTTGTATGTCTTCCATTTTCTAATAATTGCTCCCACAGTTGATTTCTTCACATCAAGCTGCTTACCTATTGCAGATTCAGTCTTTTCAGCCTGGTGCAGGTCTACAATTTTGTTTCTGGTGTCCTTCGACAGCTCTTTGTTCTTGGCTAGAGATGAGCAAATTTTTGGCAAAATTTGATTCGGTCGATTCGCAGAATTTTTCAAAAAAATTCGGTTCGGTATAAATTTATTTGCGGAACTTGGGACTTCGCTGCTGCCGGTGATTGGCTGAGTGCAGTATGACTCACCGACCACCGGGAAGAGGATCGCAGCGGAGGACGGAGCCGGTTACCGGAGGCACCGGGGGAGCGAAGGAAGGTATGTACCTGTTTAATTTTTTACTGCCGGCAGTATGGACAATAATTTTCCTATTCCGGAGTTCTTGGGGTTGAGCACCTTGTATCACCTTAGACCACGTCAATGTAATTGTTTAACTGAGTATATTGTTTACACTTCAGTCACTTATGCACTTCACATTCGGACATATGACATTATACACTTTTTGGTCTAGTGTAGTATATTCAAGGCCCCTCATTATGCACTTTGTTGTACTTTATAACTTTCACCTTCATACATTCCTACAGATAATTTTAATGTATGTATTTCACGTTTAATATTTATGGTACATCTTTACATTAATGACTGTTGTTCGGTCATCACACTTTTTTGCTATTTTTACAACCAATACTGGTTGATAATCTTTACATTTTTTTCATATTTCTTATATTAAGGTCACATGTTGTATTATCATCCGTTGGTTCACTATATTTATGCTCATTATCTGATATTTGTATTTTTCTTGCAGCATCTTTCCATTTGTGATTTATCCTTTCTGTGGTGGTGGTAAGTGTTCACACTCAGTGTGTTGTGTTGCATGTTTTTTTCTCACTCTTTCTGGCTTCTCACCTTCACTTTCATGCACTCATCTGTTCATATGTTGTACATGTTGCATGTTTTAGTCTCATGTCTCTCTGTATTTGCGCATGCGTAAGATTCCGGTTACTATGGGCATTGCTAGGACGCCCAGAAAATGCATATTTTGTTTACCTTGGTCACATGGCTCTGGTCATGTGATCTCGCCTCAATTGCACTAGCAGAGATTACTTTGTGCCGCTGCGGGGCGGTCCCGTGACCGTAGTCACGTGATCATATGATTTGGTCATGTGCGCTAGGATTCTATTGATGCTCAGCTTGCTGCAGCCATGGACCGCAATCACATGACCTCCACTTCTGGTAATGCGACCTCCACTTCAGGACTTACGAGTGCAGCATCCCAGATACATCTTGTATATTGCCACCGTTCTTCACAGATGCAGCGGTCACACTGCTTACTCTTCACCACAGGATCTGGCACGCATGACATATTTTGTGAGTACCACATATGTTACCAATTAGTTAGGACACACACTGACTGTGATTGGCCACCATCCCCCATATATACTGACCTTATTATCTGGTTGACACGCCCTCTGACGAAGCCATGTAGTGAAAACGTGTTTGGGGTTGGAGGTGAGAGTTTTTTCCAATAGGGGGCATTGGTCATGTATCTTACAGGTATTTCGTAGTATTGCTTGTGTTCCTTCTATTTCTCTGTACCATCAGAGTCACGCCCATTGTTATAGTCACAAGGTTATTGCTGTGACTTTCACTGCATCAATCCTGTGCCCTAGGTATTTCCTATTTGTGGATGCATGGTGATTTGCACTTCTGATTTTATTTTAGCTTCCAGATGTCAAGCAACATATGCTTTAAGCATGATACATCATGATGCATGTCCTTGTACAGTGGGGATCAAAAGTTTGGGCACCCCAGGTAAACATTTGTATTAATGTCCATAAAGAAGCCAAGGAAAGATGGAAAAATCTCCAAAAGGCATCAAATTAAAGATTAGACATTCTTATAATATGTCAACAAAAGTTAGATTTTATTTCCTTCATTTACACTTTCAAAATAACAGAAAACAAAAAAAAATGGTGTCTCCAAAAGTTTGGGCACCCTGCAGAGTTAATATCTTGTACTGCCCCCTTTGGCAATTATCACAGCTTGTAAACGCTTTTTGTAGCCAGCCAAGAGTCTTTCAATTCTTGTTTGAGGTATCTTTGCCCATTCTTCCTTACAAAAGTCTTCCAGTTCTTTGAGATTTCTGGGCTGTCTGTCACGCACTGCTCTTTTAAGGGCTATCCATAGATTTTCAATTATGTTTAGGTCAGGTGATTTTGAAGGCCATGGCAAAACCTTCAGTTTACGCCTCTTGATATAATCCCCCGTGGATTTCGAGGTGTGTTTAGGATCATTATCCATTTGTAGAAGCCATCCTCTCTTTAACTTCAGCTTTTTCACAGATGGCATCAAGTTAGCATCCAAAATTTGCTGAAATTATATTGAATCCATTTTTCCTTCTACTCGTGAGATGTTCCCTGTGCCACTGGCTGCAATACAACCCCAAAGCATGATTGATCCACCCCCTGTCACGATGCCGGCTGGCAGGAGGTGGATCCTCTGTGCCAGAGAGGGATTGGCGTGGACCGTGCTAGTGGACCGGTTCTAAGTCACTACTGGTTTTCACCAGAGCCCGCCGCAAAGCGGGATGGTCTTGCTGCGGCGGTAGTGACCAGGTTGTATCCACTAGCAACGGCTCAACCTCTCTGACTGCTGAAGATAGGCGCGGTACAAGGGAGTAGACAGAAGCAAGGTCGGACGTAGCAGAAGGTCGGGGCAGGCAGCAAGGATCGTAGTCAGGGGCAACGGCAGGAGGTCTGGAACACAGGCTAGGAACACACAAGGAAACGCTTTCACTGGCACAATGGCAACAAGATCCGGCGAGGGAGTGCAGGGGAAGTGAGGTATACATAGGGAGTGCACAGGTGAACACACTAATTAGAACCACTTGCGCCAATCAGCGGCGCAGTGGCCCTTTAAATCGCAGAGACCCGGCGCGCGCGCGCCCTAGGGAGCGGGGCCGCGCGCGCCGGGACAGGACCGACGGAGAGCGAGTCAGGTACGGGAGCCGGGGTGAGCATCGCGAGCGGGCGCCACCCGCATCGCGAATCGCATCCCGGCTGGAGGCGGTATCGCAGCGCACCGGGTCAGTGGATCTGACCGGAGCGCTGCAGTAGCGAGAGTGTAGCGAGCGCTCCGGGGAGGAGCGGGGACCCGGAGCGCTCGGCGTAACAGTACCCCCCCCCCTTGGGTCTCCCCCTCTTCTTAGAGCCTGAGAACCTGAGGAGCAGACTTTTGTCTAGGATATTGTCCTCAGGTTCCCAGGATCTCTCTTCAGGACCACAACCCTCCCAATCGACCAAAAAAAAAGTTTTCCCTCTGACCTTCTTGGAGGCCAGTATCTCCTTTACGGAGAAGATGTCCGAGGAGCCGGAAACAGGAGTGGGAGAAACAAGTTTGGGAGAGAAACGGTTGATGATGAGTGGTTTAAGAAGAGAAACGTGAAAGGCATTAGGAATACGAAGAGAAGGAGGAAGAAGAAGTTTGTAAGAGACAGGATTAATCTGGCACAAAATTTTGAAAGGACCAAGATAGCGTGGTCCCAATTTGTAGCTAGGGACACGGAAGCGGACATATTTAGCGGAGAGACATACCTTGTCTCCAGGAGAAAAAATGGGGGGAGCTCTTCTTTTCTTATCAGCAAACTTCTTCATGCGTGATGAAGCCTGTAAGAGAGAATTTTGGGTCTCTTTCCATATGGTGGAAAGATCACGAGATATTTCATCCACAGCGGGCAAACCAGAGGGCAAGGGAGTAGGGAGGGGGGGAAGAGGGTGACGGCCGTACACCACGAAAATGGGGATTTGGAGGAAGATTCAGAGACTCTGAAGTTATACGAGAATTCGGTCCATGGTAGAAGATCTGCCCAGTCATCCTGGCGGGAGGAAACAAAATGCCGTAAATAATCACCCAGGACCTGGTTAATTCTTTCTACTTGCCCATTGGATTGAGGATGATAGGCAGAAGAAAAGTTTAATTTAATCTTGAGTTGTTTACAGAGAGCCCTCCAGAATTTTGACACGAATTGGACGCCTCTGTCCGAGACGATCTGCGTGGGCAACCCGTGAAGACGAAAAATGTGTACAAAAAATTGTTTTGCCAACTGAGGCGCTGAAGGGAGACCAGGAAGAGGGATGAAATGTGCCATCTTGGAGAATCGATCAACGACCACCCAAACAACAGTGTTGCCACGGGATGGGGGTAAGTCTGTAATAAAGTCCATACCAATCAGAGACCAAGGCTGTTCGGGGACAGGCAGAGGATGAAGAAGACCAGCGGGCTTCTGGCGAGGAGTCTTATCCCGGGCACAGACAGTGCAGGCTCGCACAAAATCCACAACATCCGTCTCCAGAGTCGGCCACCAATAGAAACGAGAGATGAGTTGCACGGATTTCTTGATGCCCGCATGACCTGCGAGATGGGAGGAGTGACCCCATTTGAGGATTCCGAGGCGTTGGCGTGGAGAGACGAAGGTCTTCCCTGGAGGAGTTTGCCTGATGGAGGCTGGAGAAGTGGAGATCAGGCAGTCAGGAGGAATGATGTGTTGCGGAGAGAGCTCTACTTCCGAGGCATCCGAGGAACGAGAGAGAGCATCGGCCCTAATGTTCTTATCGGCAGGCCGAAAGTGAATTTCAAAATTAAATCGGGCAAAGAACAGAGACCACCTGGCCTGGCGAGGATTCAGCCGTTGGGCAGACTGGAGATAGGAGAGATTCTTGTGATCGGTGTAAATAATAACTGGAAATCTTGATCCCTCCAGCAGATGCCTCCATTCCTCAAGTTCTAATTTAATGGCTAGTAGCTCTCGATCCCCGATGGAGTAGTTCCTCTCCGCCGGAGAGAAGGTCCTAGAAAAAAAAACCACAAGTAACAGCATGCCCGGAAGAATTTTTTTATAGAAGGACCGCTCCAGCTCCTACTGAGGAGGCATCAACCTCCAATAGGAAGGGTTTAGATGGGTCAGGTCTGGAGAGCACGGGAGCCGAAGAAAAGGCAGACTTGAGCTGTTTAAAGGCGTCTTCCGCTTGAGGAGGCCATGACTTAGGATTGGCATTCTTTTTGGTTAAAGCCACGATAGGAGCCACAATGGTAGAAAAATGTGGAATAAATTGTCTGTAATAATTGGCGAACCCCAAAAAACGTTGGATAGCACGGAGTCCGGAGGGGCGTGGCCAATCTAAGACGGCAGAGAGTTTGTCTGGATCCATTTGTAGTCCCTGGCCAGAGACCAAGTATCCTAGGAAAGGAAGAGATTGACATTCAAACAGACATTTCTCCATTTTGGCATAAAGTTGATTGTCACGAAGTCTCTGAAGAACCATGCGGACATGCTGGCGGTGTTCTTCTAGGTTGGCAGAAAAAATCAGGATATCGTCCAGATACACAACAACACAGGAATATAAGAGATCACGAAAAATTTCATTAACAAAGTCTTGGAAGACGGCAGGGGCGTTGCACAGGCCAAAGGGCATGACCAGATACTCAAAGTGTCCATCTCTAGTGTTAAATGCCGTTTTCCATTCATCCCCCTCTCTGATGCGGATGAGATTATAAGCACCTCTTAAGTCCAGTTTGGTAAAGATGTGGGCACCTTGGAGGCGATCAAAGAGTTCAGAGATGAGAGGTAGGGGGTAGCGGTTCTTTACCGTGATTTTATTAAGACCGCGGTAGTCAATGCAAGGACGTAGGGAGCCATCTTTTTTGGACACAAAGAAAAATCCGGCTCCGGCAGGAGAGGAGGATTTGCGGATAAAGCCCTTTTTTAAATTTTCCTGGATGTACTCAGACATAGCAAGAGTCTCTGGGGCAGAGAGAGGATAAATTCTGCCCCGGGGTGGAGTAGTGCCCGGGAGGAGGTCAATAGGACAGTCATAAGGCCTGTGAGGAGGTAGAGTCTCAGCTTGTTTTTTGCAAAAAACATCCGCAAAGTCCATATAGGCCTTAGGGAGACCGGTTACAGGGGGAACCACAGGGTCACGGCAAGGAGAACTGGGAACCGGTTTAAGGCAGTCCTTGAAACAAGAGGAACCCCAACTCTTGATCTCCCCAGTGGACCAATCCAGGGTTGGGGAATGGTGTTGAAGCCAGGGTAGTCCGAGGAGAATTTCGGAAGTGCAATTGGGGAGGACCAAAAACTCAATTTTCTCGTGATGAGGTCCGATGCACATTAGGAGGGGCTCCGTGCGGAAACGTATGGTACAGTCCAATCTTTCATTGTTAACACAATTGATGTAGAGGGGTCTGGCGAGACTGGTCACCGGGATGTTGAACCTGTTGATGAGAGAGGCCAAAATAAAATTTCCTGCAGATCCGGAATCCAAGAAGGCCATAGTAGAGAAGGAGAAGGTAGAGGCAGATATCCGCACAGGCACAGTAAGACGTGGAGAAGCAGAGTTGACATCAAGGACTGTCTCACCTTTGTGCGGAGTCAGCGTACGTCTTTCCAGGCGGGGAGGACGGATAGGACAATCCTTCAGGAAGTGTTCGGTACCGGCACAGTACAGGCAGAGATTCTCCATGCGGCGTCGTGTCCTCTCTTGAGGTGTCAGGCGAGACCGGTCGACCTGCATAGCCTCCACGGCGGGAAGCACAGGAACGGATTGCAAGGGACCAGAGGAGAGAGGAGCCGGGGAGAAAAAACGCCTCGTGCGAACAAAGTCCATATCCTGGCGGAGCTCCTGACGCCTTTCGGAAAAACGCATGTCAATGCGAGTGGCTAGATGAATGAGTTCATGTAGGTTAGCAGGGATTTCTCGTGCGGCCAGAACATCTTTAATGTTGCTGGATAGGCCTTTTTTAAAGGTCGCGCAGAGGGCCTCATTATTCCAGGATAGTTCAGAAGCAAGAGTACGGAATTGTACGGCGTACTCGCCAACGGAAGAATTACCCTGGACCAGGTTCAACAGGGCAGTCTCAGCAGAAGAGGCTCGGGCAGGTTCCTCAAAGACACTTCGAATTTCCGAGAAGAAGGAGTGTACAGAGGCAGTGACGGGGTCATTGCGGTCCCAGAGCGGTGTGGCCCATGACAGAGCTTTTCCAGACAGAAGGCTGACTACGAAAGCCACCTTAGACCTTTCAGTAGGAAACTGGTCCGACATCATCTCCAAGTGCAGGGAACATTGAGAAAGAAAGCCACGGCAAAATTTAGAGTCCCCATCAAATTTATCCGGCAAGGATAGTCGTAGGCCTGAAGCGGCCACTCGCTGCGGAGGAGGTGCAGGAGCTGGCGGAGGAGATGATTGCTGAAGCTGTGGTAGTAGCTGCTGTAGCATCACGGTCAGTTGAGACAGCTGGTGGCCTTGTTGCGCTATCTGTTGTGACTGCTGGGCGACCACCGTGGTGAGGTCGGCGACAACTGGCAGAGGGACTTCAGCGGGATCCATGGCCGGATCTACTGTCACGATGCCGGCTGGCAGGAGGTGGATCCTCTGTGCCAGAGAGGGATTGGCGTGGACCGTGCTAGTGGACCGGTTCTAAGTCACTACTGGTTTTCACCAGAGCCCGCCGCAAAGCGGAATGGTCTTGCTGCGGCGGTAGTGACCAGGTCGTATCCACTAGCAACGGCTCAACCTCTCTGACTGCTGAAGATAGGCGCGGTACAAGGGAGTAGACAGAAGCAAGGTCGGACGTAGCAGAAGGTCGGGGCAGGCAGCAAGGATCGTAGTCAGGGGCAACGGCAGGAGGTCTGGAACACAGGCTAGGAACACACAAGGAAACGCTTTCACTGGCACAATGGCAACAAGATCCGGCGAGGGAGTGCAGGGGAAGTGATGTATACATAGGGAGTGCACAGGTGAACACACTAATTAGAACCACTTGCGCCAATCAGCGGCGCAGTGGCCCTTTAAATCGCAGAGACCCGGCGCGCGCGCGCCCTAGGGAGCGGGGCCGCGCGCGCCGGGACAGGACCGACGGAGAGCGAGTCAGGTACGGGAGCCGGGGTGCGCATCGCGAGCGGGCGCCACCCGCATCGCGAATCGCATCCCGGCTGGAGGCGGTATCGCAGCGCACCGGGTCAGTGGATCTGACCGGAGCGCTGCAGTAGCGAGAGTGTAGCGAGCGCTCCGGGGAGGAGCGGGGACCCGGAGCGCTCGGCGTAACACCCCCATGCTTAACAGTTGCACAGAGGTTCTTTTCATGAAATTCTGTTCCCCTTATTCTCCAAACGTACCTTTGCTCATTCCGGCCAAAAAGTTAAATTTTAACCTCATCGATCCACAGAACTTGTTTCCAAAATGCATCAGGCTTGTCTATATGTTCATTTGCAAAGTTCAAATGCTGATTTTTGTGGTGAGAACGTAGAAGAGGTTTTCTTCTGATGACTCTTCCATGAAGACCATATTTGTACAAGTATCTCTTTATAGTGGAATAGTGTACCTCAATTCCAGTGTCTGCCAGATCTTTCTGGAGGGATTGTGCAGTCAAACGGGTGTTTTGAATTGTTTTTCTCACAATCCTGCGAGCTGTTCTGTCTGATATTTTTCTTGGTCTTTCAGATCTTGCTTTAATTTCCACTGTTTCTGATGACTGCCATTTCTTAATTACATTCCTAACAGAGGATATTGACATCTGAAAACGTTTTGCTATTTTCTTATAGCCTTCTCCAGCTTTGTGAGCGTCAACTATTTTCAGTTTCAGATTTCTAGACAACTGCTTAGAAGAACCCATGGTGCTGATTGTTGGGGCAAGGTTAGATGAGTCTGGGCATTTAAAACCTTTGAGATTGACATCACCTGGTCTTCCCAGATGATGATTGAGCACAATCCATGACACTGGCAGGTCTCAGCAAAGGGGGCAGTGCATGCCATAAATTCTGGAGGGTGCCCAAACTTTTGCAGTTGCCATTTTTTTGTTTTCTGTTGTTTTTTGTTTTCTGTAGTATCATAGTTTGTCCATTCAGTTCAACCAGTTCAGTTCAAAAGGCAACCCCCCTCCATTTATGGCTGATGCCAATTGCCCCATGACCTGAGATAAAATTCCTTCCTGACTTTAATATGGCAACATAGTGAGTCCCTGGATCAACATTCTATCAACATAAATATAATATACATAGTAATATGGATGTTGTAATATATTTTCTTCAAAAAAAACATCCAGGTCCCTCTTGAACTTGTTTATTGAGTCAGACATCACAACATCATGTGGCAGAGAGTTCCATACTCTCACTGTTCCTACAATAAAGAATCCCCATCTGTGAGGATGGTGAAACCTTCTTTCCTTTTAATGCAGAGAATGCCCCCTTGTCATGGTTTAAGGAGTATTCCGGATAAGGGATACGATGTGGGACCCCTACGATCTCGGTGCAGCACCCAGTATTCTGTGCCGGGTGCTGCTCACGAGACTGAGATGTGATGTCACGGCCATGCCCCCATTGTGATGTCATGCCACGCTCCTTCCATTCATGTCTATGGGAGGGGGCATCCACTTTTAATAGGGGATAAGATGTCTAAGGCCAGAATACCCCTGACAGTACCCCTTAAGGTAGGACCTTAAATGGGTACTGTCAGATATAAAAACTTTTGATATGCTGCAAAGCGTGCAAAACCAATAGTTTTTGCAATTGCTTTCATAAAAACATTTTCAGTATTTCATACTGAAAAAGCCAGTCAAAAAACTGCCTGTCATGGACCCACTTCATGATTGACAGGTCTGCAGATCTAAAGCTGCTGTAATCGGCTCCCTCACTGTCTATGTTTACTTTACAGTCTCCTCGTTGGGGGAGAAGGGGGGGGGTGGGAGTACACTGCTGCCTGTGAGCAGATGATGAAAGAAGTTGGTGACTAAAGATGGGGACTGAATGGAGGATTTTTTGTTTAAAAAGTATGTGTCCCTGCATGTATATATGTGTGTGTAGATGTATATGTATGTGTATAAATCTGTGTTGTCTAGGTAATGTGCATGTGAATGAATAAATTAAGTCTGTGTGTGTGTGTGTGTGTGTGTGTGTGTGTGTATGTGTGTATATCTAATACAGGTAGACTAAAAGCATATGCATCCAGCTGTTGCAAAACTAGAACTCCCAGCATGCCTGCACAGCCAAATGATGTTTGGGCATGCTGGTAGTTGTAGTTTTGCAACAGTAGGAGGAGCACTGCTGTAAATCTGAGTTTTACCAATCATATGCCTCCAGCTGTTGCAAAACTACAACTCAAAGGATGTGTGGTCATGCTGGGAGCTGTAGTTTTGCAAAAGCTGCAAGCACACAGTGAGGTTTATTTACTAACGTGATCCTGACTCTTTTTTCTCGGGTTTTGGACCCAAATTGTGTCGCACGTTCCATATTTACTAAGGTTTCCACACAAAATGTGGTGGATTTGAACTGGCAAAAACCCGACAGATCAGAATAGTTGTAAAAAAAAGCAAAACGTAGGGAAAAGTGCAAAATGTAGGGAAACCTCAGTAAATACCTTGGGAAAATACCTGTCAGAAATCAAAACCCACAATGAAAACTCCACTCCACTCTTAGTAAATAAACCCCAGTGTGTGTGTATAGCATAAAACCAGAAAGGAAAGGGTTACAGATGCTCACTCCCCAGACCAGTGACTGAGGAGAGGGAGGGAGGGGTTATCACCTGAGGAGAAGAAAGGGACCCGCCCCCTGCTTCTAGTCAACATCATTAAGGTGATTCAAAAATAAAGCTAATTCTGAGAGAAATATAGATCATAGACACATAAAAATGATATGTACATGATCAGGATGAGATACTGAGCAACATATAACAGGTTTTTTTTTTTTTTTTTTGGTGATCTGACAGGTACGCTTTAAATGAATGGACACATCTAAAAGATGATTGAAATGATTTAGGCCTGATGAAGGCTTTTGAGGCTAAGTCAAAATATTAAACGATTTGTCATTTTTATGAAATCATTCATAAGCAATTTTTTTTGCAGTGTGACAGGGCGCATAATCCTGCAGAGAAACTGTTATAATGAAGATGTATATCTGGTTTGTAGCAATGTTCAGGTAGGTTGTATGTGCCAAAGTAACATATAACTAAATGTCAGGACCCAAAGTTTCTAGTGAAGCATTGTGCAGGGCATCACACTGCCTCCATTGGCTTGCCTACTTCCCATGGTGCATCCTGGTGATATCTCTTCCCCAAAGTGGAGATATTCACAAACCCAGCTATCCACATGGTGCTATGGAAAACTTCATCAGACCAGACTACCTTCTTCCATTGCTGCATGGTCAAGTTCTGAGGAAAATAAAAATGTGAAGGAGTTCACTGTGTGAAGAAAGGATAGTAAAAAAAAAAAAAAAAACAGAAGGGTTTATCAGTTTGATCAGAGCTAAATAATAATATTGGGGGCTGTTGTTACAATGTGAAATGTTCTTGGGTAAATGTCAATAGAACGGTGAAATACTAATTGGAGTTTGTTATAAGGCACCTAACATAGCTGAACATACTGAGGATGACATTCTACAATACAAGGAAAGAACCGCAAATAATAATAAGGTTTTTATTGTGAAGGGTTTGAACAATTCTGACAATAATTGGGATGTAGAAGTCAATGGTTTTATCCACAATTAAAGACAATTAAATTGATGAACCAACCAGAAAGAATAATTGTCAAAAAGACCAGATATATTATCCGATATGTGGTGACACGTGGGTGCAAGGAACTCTTATCACTTTGTGACGCCAGGGAACCATTAGCCTATACAAGGTCCGAAGTGGAGACAGCTTCTCCTAGGCCAGACACGTGGGGTAAGAAATACACAGATGTCGGGTTACAGATCCCTGTCTTTTACTAAGCAGGTTTAGATGGTATTACACACAGTACGGAGCAGAGTAGAAAAGATGCAGTGTAACCCTTGGGAGCCCTGTTGCTTTGCTGGGACTTTTGGTGCTTTTCACCCACTTGGAATATAAATACTTGAGATATGAGACTAAGAATTCCCACACTGACTAGGGTTCTGACAAGGTCCAAATACTTGCAGAATGGCATGGCTGATTTGAATTAGAGATTTTCTTAGGCTTCCCTCAGGATCCTCCACACATGACTTCCTCCTCCTTTCCACACTGTAGCTCAGACTGGAACTAGGGCAACTCCTCCCCCCCCCGCTCCCTACACTATATACATGAGAATTTAGGGATTACCTTTGGGCAGACAGGGTCACCTGTTTAACACTGCTCCTCTCTCTCTCTCTTAAAGGTACAGTACATGAATAACAGGAAATACAGTAAACATAGGGAACATAATAAAGTGCTTGACCATAATACACAAGAGGAGCAGGCATGCCCGAGGAGATCCACAGCCCACAGGACAGCCTTTGGTGCTGGGACACCACAGATGTGCTGGTACAGGAGCACTCGTGCAACAGTGACCGTAATATGGTAATATTTAAAGGTAATATTTAATAACAGCAATTGGAAAGATGAATGGCACTCACCAGTCTCGTAGTGTAGCAAACGTGTTTGATTCCATAAAGTGCAACACAGTAACAGGCATGGCAAGGGAGGGCTCAGATGCCGTCCATGCAGCATGCTTCGTGGACGGCGTCTGAGCCCTCCCTTGCCATGCCTGTTACTGTGTTGCAACTTATGGAATAAAACACGTTTGCTACACTACGAGACTGGTGAGTGCCATTCATCTTTCCAATTGCTGCATTTTCATAGACTGTCTTCTAAGAATTGAGCACCCCAGTCTGGATCTACTGCAGTTGCCGTCTTTGATACAGGTGTACATGAACTTGCCATATAGCCACATTTATGTAGTGCAGTGCCGAACGCTATCTCTATACTGCCAATATATAATAACAGTTCAAAGGTAAACTACAATGGGCACTGTCAGATACAAAACTTTTGAAATGTTGTAAAGCATGCAAAACCAATAGGTTTTGCAAATGCTTTAGTCAGTCAAACAAGTGCCCCCCCTGCCTGCTTGGACACATACTAGTCCTGCTGTGTCCATGCGTCATCACCTATGTCATGGACACACTTCCTTGATTGACAGCTGTGAGTGCAGGGCTCACAACTGGAGGAATAATCCCCCCACTGTCAGCTTGTGTCCTGCTACTGTCAGTGAGGACAAGCTGGGAGTTGTAGTTTTGCTAATGCTAGGGGAGATGTGAGCAGACATCATACTGAGGGAGGGGGCGGAGACCTGCACAGTGAGGCCACACCCCCTCCCTTTGAGAGGAATTCAGACTAGTGAGCTAAATTAAAAGTGTAATAAAAAAATAAATAAAGGTGCTGGACACATAATATTAGATGTACATGGTCAGGATTAGGTACTGATTGATATATTTAAAAAATAAAAAGTTTTTTTGTTGGATCTGACAGGTACACTTTAAGAAAAGCAAAATCCAGTTAACTAAGGTAAGAGTTTAGTTATGTAGAGTGGAATCATGTACTGGTAAATAGGGATACTAAAGCAAAAAAGTTTTTGAAATATAATTCATGAAGTTTGTAGTAAGTGTATACCCTCTGGTGATAAAATGTCTGGGAATTAAAGGAAATCAATATGACTGAATAGTGAAACACTAACTACAACAAGACAAAAACAAAAAGCATTTACATCATGAAAGGATGAGGCTTCAGAAAGAGCATTGCCGGCTGACAAAGAGGAAAATAGGAAATCTAAAAATCAAAACAAGTTAACCAGCGTTTTCCATTGCTAGAAATAAAAAATGCATAGATAGGTTTTGCGACTGAAATTGATGCATCTTGTTTTAAAAGGCGATTCTGAAAAGAACAAAGACAGGGTTATAACATATTAGAACTGTGAGTTTTGTACTCAATTGCATTGTAGCCTTCCTAATTATACGTATGGATAAATCAGAATGACTTGTGTCATGTGCAGTCATAGAAATGGATGACAAGAATTGCTGCCTGAAATGGAAAGAAGAAAATAATGTAACAATTGAAGCAAAATAATCCCTGTTTATTATTCCAACCTAAATACAGATCTGAAATTGTTATCTTTGCAAAGTCCTCAATGCAAACACGCTGGGAGCAATTACCTACCAGCAGGGGGCGAACAGGGAAATGGAGAGCGCTTCCCCTTATTATATCCAGCCCTGACTGCTGTGTGTTCAGCCGCTCAAAAGGATAGTATAATGTAATGGTGAAGAAATAAATGGCGCGCTATTATTTGGGGTGAAAAATATTTATAATTTGTTAGTTGCTGTGTGAGTTGTGAGTTATGCAGTTATGCCCAATTACATTGCCTCTGTCTCCTAAATACATTCAGGATGGGGGGTTGGTTGTGTACAATGTATTAGGTTTTAGTTTTTTCAACCACATGGTCTATTGTAGTAGATTTGAACTGCAGTCACATCACTTGATGTGCAATATCTTCTTCGAGACCAATGGTTGAGGTTTTTAGCTTTTTATATATATATATATATATATATATATATATATATATATATATATATATATCAACTGGCTCCAGAAAGTTAAACAGATTTGTAAATTACTTCTATAAAAAAATCTTAATCCTCCCAATACTTATGAGCTGCCGAAGTTTTTTACCTGGAATACCCCTTTAAAAGTTACATTTTATATCTAATCTTGATAGGAAATAAAGGGTTTAAATTGATCACCCTTCGTAAATCTTTGTGTTGTATAGGTTTCATGTTCTAAATCGCCCTCCATCCATAGGTCTATTTTCGTTTGATTGGATCCATCCAGTTCTTCTATGACCAGGCTGAATAAGGCCAGAACAATGAACACAGAAGGGAATTACAGTATATAAAACATGACTCTATTGAAAAGTAAATCCTCAATTTCATAATTAAAGGGGTACTCCGCTGCTCAGTATTTGGAACAAACTGTTCCGAATGCTGGAGCCATCGCCCGGGAGCTCGTGACATCATAGCCCAGCCCCCTGATGACTTCACACCCTTCCCCCTCAATGCAAGTCTATGGGAGGGGGCATGACAGCGTCACACCCCCTCCCATAGACTTGCATTGAGGGGGTAGGATGTGACGTAATGAGGGGGCGTGGCTGTGACATCACAAGCTCCCGGCGCTGGCTCCAGCGTTCGGAACAGTTTGTTCAAATGCTGAGCAGCGGAGTACCCCTTTAACCCCTTAACGACGCAGGACGTATATTTACGTCCTGCGCCAGCTCCCGCAATATGAAGCGGGATCGTGCCGCGATCCTGCATCATATCGCGTCGGTCCCGGCTCTCATCAACGGCCGGGACCCGCGGCTAATACCACACATCGCCGATCGCGGCGATGTGCGGTATTAACCCTTTAGAAGCGGCGGTCAAAGCTGACCGCCGCTTCTAAAGTGAAACTGAAAGTGACCCGGCTGCTCAGTCGGGCTGTTCGGGACCGCCGCGGTGAAATCGCGGCGTCCCGAACAGCTGATCGGACACCGGGAGGGCCCTTACCTGCCTCCTCGGTGTCCGATCGACGAATGACTGCTCCGTGCCTGAGATCCAGGCAGGAGCAGTCAAGCGCCGATAATGCTGATCACAGGCGTGTTAATACACGCCTGTGATCAGCATAGGAGATCAGTGTGTGCAGTGTTATAGGTCCCTATGGGAGCTATAACACTGCAAAAAAAAATGTAAAAAAAAGTGTTAATAAAGGTCATTTAACCCCTTCCCTAATAAAAGTTTGAATCACCCCCCTTTTCCCATAAAAAAAATAAAACAGTGTAAAAAAATTTTTTATAAACATATGTGGTATCGCCGCGTGCGTAAATGTCCGAACTATAAAAATATATCATTAATTAAACCGCACGGTCAATGGCGTACGCGCCAAAAAATTCCAAAGTCCAAAAAAGCGTATTTTGGTCACTTTTTATACCATTAAAAAAAGGAATAAAAAGTGATCAAAAAGTCCGATCAAAACAAAAATCATACCGATAAAAACTTCAGATCACGGCGCAAAAAATGAGTCCTCATACTGCCCTGTACGTGGAAAAATAAAAAAGTTATAGGGGTCAGAAGATGACATTTTTAAACGTATAAATTTTCCTGCATGTAGTTATGATTTTTTCCAGAAGTGCGACAAAATCAAACCTATATAAGTAGGGTATCATTTTAACCGTATGGACCTACAGAATAATGATAAGGTGTAATTTTTACCGAAATATGCACTGCGTAGAAACGGAAGCCCCAAAAGTTACAAAATGGCGTTTTATTTTTTATTTTGTCGCACAATTATTTTTTTTCCGTTTCGCCGTGCATTTTTGGGTAAAATGACTAATGTCACTGCAAAGTAGAATTGACGACGCAAAAAATAAGCCATAATATGGATTTTTAGGTGGAAAATTGAAAGGGTTATGATTTTTAAAAGGTAAGGAAGAAAAAACGAAAGTGCAAAAACGGAAAAACCCTGAGTCCTTAAGGGGTTAAAGGGAAAAGTTATCAAAACGTGCAGAGGAAAAGTTGACCAACTGCCCATAGCAACCAATCAGATTGCTTCTTTTATTTTTCAGAAGCCTTTAAAAAAAAATCTGAAGCAAACTGATTGGTTGTATTGGCTACTGTTCCACTTCTCCTCTGCATAGGTTTAGATAAAACTCCCCCAAAATCTTTTTAGTAGTTTTTTTTAAATAATCACCACCTCTTCCTGGACAAAAATGTGATGCTTAGAGCTTGTTGCCGAAGGTTATGTCTTATAGTCTTAGTTGTTGAGGAGGGAATTGTTTATCTATGAAACAGCAGAGGATGGGAAATAGGAATTAGGCTCAGCAGTGAGTGGAACCGCTTATCTCAAAAGACATACAGTCCTTGCAGCCATAGTCATTAAAGGGGTACTCCAGTGAAAAACTGGTGCCAGAAAGTTAAATAGATTTGTAAATTACTTCTATTAAAAAATCTTAATCCTTCCTGTACTTATTAACTGCTGAATACTACAGTGGAAATTATTAGGAACTGTCCAGAGTAAAAGGATATCCCCATAGCAAACATATGCTGTTCTGGACAGTTCCTAAAATGGACAGAGATGTCAGCAGAGAGCACTGTGCTCATGATGTCAGCAGACAGCTCTGTATTTCAAAAAGAAAAGAATTTCCGCTGTAGTATTCAGCAGCTAATAAGTACAGGAGGAATTAAACATTTTTAATAGAAGTCATTAACAAATCTGTTTAACTTTCTGGCACCAGTTGATTTAAAAAAAAAAAAAAGTTTTTCACCGGAGTACCCCTTTAAGGTGTAGTTGATCTCCTAAAGAGAAATGTGGAGATTTATCAAAATCTGTGCAGAGGACAAGTTGACCAGTTGCCCAGATTTTGATAAATCTCCCCCATTTAAAGGGGCACTCCAATGGAACTTTTTTTTTTTTTTTTATCAACTGGTGCCAGAAAGTTAAACAGATTTGTAAATGACTTCTATTAAAAAATCTTAATCCTTCCAGTACTTATTAGCTGCTGAATACTACAGACAAAATGTGTTTCTTTTTGGAAAACAGTACTCTTTGCTGACATCATGACCCCAGTGCTCTCTGCTGACATCTCTGTCAATTTTAGGAACTGTCCAGAGTAGGAGAAAATCCCCATAGCAAACATATGCTGCTCTGGACAGTTCCTAAAATGGACAGAGATGTCAGCAGAGAGCACTGTGCTCGTGATGTCAGCAGAGAGCTCTGTGTTCCAAAAAGAAAATAATTTCCTCTGTAGTATTCAGCAGCTAATAAGTACTGGAAGGATTAAGATTTTTTAATAGAAATAATTTACAAATCTGTGTAACTTTCTGGCACCAGTTGATTTAAAAAAAAAATAAAAATTAATTAAAGGGGTAAAAAAGTACCCCTTTAATAAGTCTCTAGAACATCTGCTGTAACCATACACAGCCCAACCCCTGCCCAACAGGAGCACCGATCTAGGGGTTTATTTTCCAGACTAATTCCTATCATCCAGCATAACGAAACAAACCAGTAGAGCTATTAGATAGTCCCAGAACATAACATAGCTGCGGTGATAGGATCCCTTTAAAGCGAATATCAACCAGATGTAGAATTTAACATATCAGACACCAACAACAAAGGAGAAATACCATTATGTACCTAATTAAATACAATTACCAAACTCCAATAATTGTAACTTATAATTTAGTGACACATGACCAATTTGGTGGGATTTGGGTGCATGTTCATTTAGTAAAGGACACATTTTAACATAGGAAAACAAATGTATACAGCATATCTATAGAGAGAGATTTACTTGCTTATGGCTGAAAGGATTATATAAATATAAATGACCTGATTCCTAATGCTTGTTTTGTTGCTAGTGAGAAGGCTGCAGTAAATTCCCAGGAGGAACATGATATATAATATAAATATATAATAGCTGCCTCACATGGGATGACTAAAAAGACGTTTACGGCATTTGTTGCAGAGAACAAGGCTAACACGTCTATTTGAGAAATATGTGAAGTCCAGATCCCTCTTTGGGGACTCATTAGATTCCAGTCTTTCTCAGCCAGCTTCAGGAAAGACTCTGCACTATGCGATTGGAGGAAAAAACACTAATTTGTTCCTTTCTATTTAAATGAAATCAGAAAAAGAGGTTGTGCGTGGCCTGTAGTCACTAATACTTCCCTCTGGTAGGACAGAGTTTACACTGTATTGTAATTACTACAGTTCACACTACGGAATTTACGCCTGCAATTCCGCTTTGAAATTGCAGGCAGAAATTCCGCTTACAAAAATGTACTATATAGTTAACGGGTTTCACACTTCAGAATTTGTGAAGCGGAATTTATGAACTGAAAATCCGCTTTAAAATTTCCGTTGCTCATTCTTCAGGCGGAAATACTCGTTGAACACATTGCAGTCTATTGGAGACTGCAGAGTCCGTGCGGTCCTAGCGCTGACTGATTCAGACGGCTCTGGCCGCACTCAGAATCTCCTGGCGGAAATTTTCTGCTCAGAGATTCCACAGTGTGAACCTAGACTAAGGGTCTATTCACTTGGCAGAATTTCCACTTCAAATTAAAGAATCCCACAGACTTCTGAGTTTCAGAACTTAAAATTCAGAAGTGTGAATGGGAGTGTGGAATCCCATAGAAGTCTTTGTTCTTTAATTAGAGGGGGAATTCCGCAAGCGGTAATTCTTCCAAGTGAATAGACCCTTAGTCTAGGTTCACACTGTGGAATCTCTGAGCAGAAAATTTCCGCCCGGAGATTCCAAGTGCAGCTAGCGCCGACTGAATATAGGTGGACACTGCAGTCTCCAATAGACTTGCTCCTACTCTGGACAGTTCCTAAAATGGACAGAGGTGTCATCAGAGAGCACTGTGGTCAGACAGAAAGGAAATTCAAAAAGAAAAGAACTTCCTGTGGAGCATACAACAACTGATAAGTACAGGAAGGATTAAGATTTTTTAATACAAGTAATTTACAAATCTGTTTAACTTTCTGGCACCAGCTGATATAAAAAATATATATTTTCCAGGGGAGTACCCCTTTAAGCTGACTGGAGGTTGAATAAGCATGTGACTGTGGTGGGCAAGTCCCTATGCTGTGTAATGCTGTGTGTGACAAGAGAAGCTGTGCTGTACTGAGCTGGGCTGAGGATGCCTGGGGCCTGGGGTGATGCTAGGATGTGGGGGATGCAAGGAGGGGGGGAGCAGTAAACTATTGGAAATTGACAGCTGTGTATCTTATTGCTGACTGAGCCAAGGACCACTGGTATCTTATGTAATTCCTCCTAAGAAAGGGCCTCATCCGAGGCCTCTGTAGCAGAGATATGTGTGTGTGTGTGTGATGGGCAAGGCATCATGGGCAGAGTACTCTGCATACCCTGGAAAAGGAAAAATGAGCAATAGAGGGAGCAGCAGCTACAAGCCAAAATAAAACAAAAGTTCCAGGAGTAGGTAGGGCTTGTAAGGTAGGAGCCATAGGGGCAAAGGTTCTGCTGCAATGTATCTATGGTTTCCAATACAAGTATATTACACTGTTATATAGCTTTGGGCACTATCTGACTAGAATACCCAATTAATAAATTACACCCATGTCTATTACCTTATTTCTATATTGCTATCTATTCAAGGAATAGGTCTTTTGAGTTGTAAGTATATAGGCTAATTACAAAAAAATTAAAGGCCAAATCCGCTCTCATTGCCACAATCTGCCATCTCTCATATTTCTGAGAATAATATTCAGGTGTTGACAGTACAGTGATCCCTCAACATACGATGGTTAGCCGTTCCAAATGGACCATCATTTGTTGAAACCATCGTATGTTGAGGGATCCGTGCAATGTAAAGTATAGGATAGTGGTCTACAACCTGCGGACCTCCAGATGTTGCAAAACTACAACACCCAGCATGCCCGGACAGCCAACGGCTGTCCGGGCATGCTGGGAGTTGTAGTTTTGCAACATCTGGAGGTCCGCAGGTTGAAGACTACTGGTATTGGAGGTTATAGTCACGTGTCCCCGCCGCATCGGACCGTCCCTGCTCGTCACCATGTCCCCGATGCTCCGTCAAGGCCTCTGCTTCCCCGGCATCCTCGCTCTCTGTCGCCGCCATCACGTCTCTACGCACGCTGCTCCTATTGGATGACGGGATGGCGTGCGCAGCGACGTGATGATGACGATGGAGAGCGCTGACGATGCAGGGGATCCCGAAGAGGACGCTCCGGAGCCCCGAGGACAGGTAAGTGATCGTCAGCGGACCACACGGGGCACCGTAAACGGCTATCCGGTGGCAGCTGAAGCAGTCAGCACTGCCGGATAGCCGTTTATGCGATGGCCCCGAAATACAAAAGCATCGTATGTTGATGTTGCCTTCAACATGCGATGGCCTCTGAGAGGCCATCGTATGTTGAAATGATCGTATGTTGGGGCCATCGTAGATCGAGGGGTCACTGTATTGTTATAAACTCTAAATAGTATATTTTTCCTTATATTTGTTGCATTACAGTATGTACAGATCCCACTGGGCTGCTATGTGATATTGTGTGGGATGTAATTACATAGTATTGCCCTGTGCACTCACATTTCGTCAACTTAACACTGCAAAATGCATTTAGAGGGAAATGTTAAAATGAAAAAGGACTAGAATAACTTCTTTCTGAAAAGTATAAATGGCGGCATATTCTAAGCACGCCATTGTAAGCCAAACATCAAAGCTAATATTTTTCAACAGATATATCCATATTCCTGACCAAATTAACACTCTAAAAGCTGCAAAAGGGCATATGTGATACAATTAGATGTTCCCAAATTATACTTTATTTTGTATATGTTCAGACTAGCCCACTAGGGTAGTAGATGATCCCCCAGTAATGGACCCCAATGGCCCAGCAGAAGTTCACCTCATTTAGAGCTGACATAGGATCCAGTCACTTTTCACTAGCGTTTATTTTATATAGTTTAATTTACGAACTATTAATGTTATATCTTTTGTATCCACAATACATTCCATACAGCACAATGGTGGTTTTTAAAACTTATTTCCATTGACTGCTCAACATGCCTCTACAGTGCGCTCGGATACTATTTCTCTAACTTATTGAGAAACCTTGAGAGGGGGGCGTCAATGTACAGTGATCCCTCAACTTACAATCGCCTCAACATACAATAGTTTCAACATACAATGGTCTTTTCTGGACCATTGTAAGTTGAAACCAGACTCAACATACAATACTACAGACAGTCCAGATCTGTGATACCTGTCAATGGCTGGAAGAACTGACCAATCAGAATAGGCATTGACTGGTAAATCACCTGTATTACTGAAGTGCATGCACTGACTGGTGTCTGGTAGCGCCCCCTACAGTACAGGGAGGTATAATTACAGACTGCATATTAAAGTGTGTATCACAGCCACATTGCCTTGACCTTATGCTATTCTAAGGAACTGAACTAAGAGCAACAGAAAACCCAGAACACTAGTAGAACTGCAGGATATTCAACTAATGTGTCTGTAATACAGACACTGATATAGCATTTATAATCTAGCCAAATTAAACCCGGCCTTCCTCTCACATTCTACATATTGCACTGATAATATTAGGTAATTCCAATGTAAACGCAACCGTACATCCCTGTCATCCGATTCCTCACTATTTATATTTTTATGACGATCATTGTCTTTCTTAAACAGAAATGTTTTCACAAATACACCCTAAGGGTGTGTTCACACGGGCGTATTTGTCAGCGGATCCTCAGCTGCGGATCCGCTGACAAGGCCTCTAAAGTGCTGCCCTCTTTGTGCCTGCTAATAGCGGCAAACCGCCGCTACCAGCAGACACACTGTGAGGTGCGAGTCGCAGTGTGTTAGGTTCGACCCCAAAGGCCGAGACGTCTTCTGTCGGCAGATGCCCAATTTGTGTGTGGAAAGCCTGTATGGGGCTGCAGTCACCCAACGTTCCTTCCAACACTACCTGCCATTCAAAATCACGACACAAACACAAGTGTTGTCTCTGTAAGCTGTAGGCAGAACTGGCCTAGCCCTCTTTTCAGGAGTATTTTATAGCCCACTTTCAATTAGGCGTGCGCAGTAAACTCTACATTGTACAAACACAGGAAAACCATAAATCTTTCGCAGAAGAAAGTTAGATACAAAATATACATTGCTTAAGCTCAAATATAATGAACCATTGTTTCAAGGACGCATCTGGGATAGAAAAAAGATAAGTGTCTGCATTCTTGAAGATAAGGTACCCATCGTCTCTTAGTTCAAAAGTTTAAAGTTTGTTATGTAGAAAAAAACAAGAAAGATAGAATACAGTCACTTAGACCGAGAATAATCAAGTCTTCATACAAAATGGAGTCTTTGAACACAAAAATGGAGTCTCCTCTACCCAATTCTATCATTTCCCCCTTTGACATCATCATCTGAAAGAACTGGGTCCTCCGGGTCAGGTGTATAGCAGGTCTTTCCTCAGGTACTTTCCCAGACCGCGAGTTGTCTGAGGGAACCAAGTCTTCTTAAATTGGCTCCGTCCCCTGAGTAATGGACCGGCATCCTCACCAGGAAGAGTGTTTCAGGTGTGATGTCAATCTAAAAACAAACGAAAAAGAGAGGAGACATGAGAACCTGAAAACAAATGCCGATCATTATTCCTTCTACATCCTGGGAAAACAACATAAAATGTTTATGTTAACCCATTCATTTGAAGTAAACAATACTCAGTATTTACCGATTCTATATTTACAGCGACTTATGCATATCATCAAAAGCTTTATAACTAAATAAGATAAAAGAATAACAACTGCGACTTGTAATATAAAATGTATGGCGCCTCCTACCCATCCCCCAATACCTTACAACCAGGTGACTGGGTTCATTATGGAGAAAGTATCTCCCCACCACTTATCTTTATTTTTGTCATTGTCTTTAGCGTACTGTTCCCTTAGTTTTTGTATGTTCTCAAGTTGGTGGTGCATCTGGATGGTACTTGTGGTGTCTGTAGTGACAGCAAGTGGGGCCTATAATCTGACACATTCCCCCTTGAGCAGCTGTAAGGTAATCAAGAACTATTGTGTGCTGGTTAGTTGTACAGACACAGAGGTGTTAGTGATTTCCAGAATGTCATATATTTGGTTGTCAAGGTAGTCAGTTGTCTCAACTAATTTGTCCCATATTTGCATCATCATGGGGTATACAAAGAGAATGCTGAAGAGTTTATTGGCTGTTCCCATCTGAACTACATGTGGTCTTCCATTTTCTCTTTGCTTGTTGTTTGCTGCTCTCTGGTATAGCATGTGTCTTGGGACTGCTCTCATGTCAACGTCTTTGTTGCTTATCACAAAAGTCGAGGGAGTGAGTCTGGCTAGGGTGCATGTACCATTAACCCCTACTGGTAACCACTTGCAGGCCCCCCCTTCCGCATACCCAATATGTGTCTCTTGGGAGTTCCCAATATGAGGAATGTTGATTTATCAGTTTATTAACTATGTCAACCAGTCTTGAGGCGTTAGTCATGTAGCACCATCCAGGTTTCTGTCCTAATGTACCACAGTAACCTACATCTGGGTTATTACATGTCGGGTCATAGGGCTGGTAATATGAAGATTCACAACTTTTTTGGTGTCCTGTCATGTTATGACACTCTTCTTCGGTACCTTGAGGAAAAAGTGTATTATTCAGCCAGTTTTTGTCTCTATTTCACTAGGCTTAAATGTATCAGTACTTACAGATGTTCTGCTAAAACTGACCTTTATCCCCTGTGTGGGTATTCGTCTTAGGTCTAGTATTTGTGTGACTTCACGTGCTACCCAGGAGCCCCCCTTAAAGGTCAGTATCTGCTGCGGTCCTTGTCCAAAACTGCTCAGGTTTCCCTGCCACCAGGGTTGCCCAATCCACCCCACTATTGGAATCCCCACTGAAGTGTTCCAATGTTTTGTGTACCGTGGCTTGTTGCTTGCTAATGTGTCGAAGCAATTCCCCTGGAACATCTCATGTGGTGGTACAGGGATAGCCAAATAAGGCATACTCTGGGCAGATGTAGGAGCATGTGTGCATATCCAGCAATCTTTCACTGTGAGATTTTGTGCCACCATTAAGTGGTATTTCAAGAATTTGTTATCTGGATGCTTTTCTGGCTCATCATGTAAGGTTGTGATGTAACATATTAGACAGTTAAACAGAAACCAAAGTGTTGTCATGGTCAGATACCGCCCTCTTGCAGTGTGACGCATGAATCCAGCTGGCTGTAGTCAAGAGGACTTGATATGGTCCTTCAAATCAGGGCTCGAGGGACTTCCTGGTATGTTTCTTTACATACACGTAGTCTCCAGGCTGTAGCATGTGGGTTCAATGCTGTCCGGATCTGGGAAGGAAAGACAACACTTGCCCACATGTTAGTTTCAGATACTTTCACAAGAACTGCACATATGAGGACAGATTCTCATACTAAATGTTATAACTGTAATACATCCTCCCCATGGGGTAGGCCTCATGTCAGCCTAAAGAGATCAACACACACCAAGACAAAACACATAGCCTGAACAAGGGGTCAAGCTTATGTAATCTACCTGGACTCTCTAGAGCAGACAGAGTGGCTTTGGGTATACTTTCAGGGGGCTGGTATAGTCCTCCCTGGATTGTATAAAACACAGGTCATACAGGCTTGAATAAAAGCTACTATGGTAGTGGAGATACCAGGGGCTATCCAGGATTTGTCTATGACTTGCAGCATGGCCCCTTTGGACAAAATGTGTTTTACCATGTATTACTTGGACTATCATTGGGAAGCAGAGTTCTAGGCAGGCAGACTTTTGCAGAAGTCCCCCATATGCCGTCTTTTCTCCTCTGTCCCTTAACATCCTCCAAGATTCTTTTTACAGCAACATCTGCCTGTTGTGAAGGTTTTTTTTCCACGCTCACCTTCACGTCTCTGACAGATATTACTGGCAGTGCGGCGACTGCCTTTGTAGTGGTGTCAGCCAACTCATTATTTTTGGCTTCTAAGGTACCAGTCTTAGTATGGACCCTAATTCTGACAATTCCCACCTCCTCTGACATTAGCAGCCCCTCCATGAGTGCTCCAATTCTCTGCATATTTTATTGGTCTGCCTGAAGAGGTGAGAAAAGTCTTTCAGATAAGTCTGTTAGCGGTTTTACCCCAGCCAAGTCTGTAAGTTCCAGTTAGTGCAGCCAACTCATTACCTTATTGCCCTGGGCAAGCAGGTAGAGAGTTTGCTCTTTTGACTACTTGGTGTCATGCAGAATGCATACGCCATCATGTGAGAACCCTGATGTCTCCTGTAATATGAACTCTATACAGGCATTCATCATCATTATTATTATTATACACAGAGTTTGTAATAAATTATGCCCCTCTCCCCTCATCTCTTCCCCCCCCCCCCCCCCCCCCCCTCTGAATCCAGTCATTCTCCACCAGAGAGCAATGAAGCTGGATTCAAGGGCACAGTTATCTAGTGTAGAGAGGAGTGTGATGGATTGGAAAGAAGACCAGACTACCAAGCCGCTACAAGTCAGTGAATGGAATCAACAGGTTGACTCCCTCTCACAAACCAAAATGTAATTCTGAAATTATCTCAATCTTTCACAAGAACAGAATTTTAACCCAATAAGACAACAAGGAAAGTATGTCCCCCTCGTTGCCTTCTCCTTAGGCGGCTAGTAGGTTAAAAAGGCTCTTTTGGCCTTTTTACCTGATTAAAAGGCTCTCCTGGCCTTTACCTGTGATGCATGACAATTCTGTATTAGATATTAGCTAACTCATACTAGCCGTCCGGTCCTAGGTAGCTTATTGGGGAAACCCTCGTAAGGTGTCTTTCCCTCGTTGCCGTCCTCCTAGGAGACTAATATGCTAAAAGGCTCACCTGGCCTTTTCACTGTCATCCACATCACTCTCATAGGGTCAGTGTCCGTTCTAGATCTGTTATTTATTTATTATTATTTTTTTCACACCTTATTCCCCCAGACTACACGGGCTTATCACACGAATCCTGTCCTGGACTTATGATGTATTCCAGGCTCATGCTAACAACCAGATAATGGTTTATGTGATAATATGGGATTTAAGCATAATCTGTGACCCCGTTAGGCGCTTTCACAGATCAGTTCGGCAATACCCTCATAAAATCACATACCATCCTCTCTTGGCTCATACATTCATTCCATGTCTCCTTGCGGAGTAACACTGTACATATCCAACCGACAGAAGGAATCGGGTTCTTTGTCTATTCAAATAGACCCACTATCACAGGAGTTTAGCTATTCTAAAACCCAGTCTATGCAGGACCCACAGCCACAGATCTCAGGAGGGCACAGATATAAGAAAAATGAAGCTTTTTCTTACCTGGCCAGGTGATTTCAATCTGTGGTCTCCGGAGGCCCGAGCCATAGTGTTCCCGCACTATACCTGAGATGCTCCTTGTGATGCGGAAGCGGGTCCCTGTTCGGGCACCAAATAATGTTAGGTTCGACCCCAAAGGCCGAGACGTCTTCTGTCGGCAGATGCCCAATTTGTGTGTGGAAAGCCTGTATGGGGCTGCAGTCACCCAACGTTCCTTCCAACACTACCTGCCATTCAAAATCACGACACAAACACAAGTGTTGTCTCTGTAAGCTGTAGGCAGAACTGGCCTAGCCCTCTTTTCAGGAGTATTTTATAGCCCACTTTCAATTAGGCGTGCGCAGTAAACTCTACATTGTACAAACACAGGAAAACCATAAATCTTTCGCAGAAGAAAGTTAGATACAAAATATACATTGCTTAAGCTCAAATATAATGAACCATTGTTTCAAGGACGCATCTGGGATAGAAAAAAGATAAGTGTCTGCATTCTTGAAGATAAGGTACCCATCGTCTCTTAGTTCAAAAGTTTAAAGTTTGTTATGTAGAAAAAAACAAGAAAGATAGAATACAGTCACTTAGACCGAGAATAATCAAGTCTTCATACAAAATGGAGTCTTTGAACACAAAAATGGAGTCTCCTCTACCCAATTCTATCACAGTGTATCCGCATATCCCGCACATCGCGGCCGCTCCCCCGACTCCCTGAGCTACACAGAGAGCGGCCGCGATATGTGCGAGTACACTGCAGGGTAATGCAGTGTGTCTGCTGGTAGCGATGGATTGCCGCTATTAGCAGGCACAAAGAGGGCAGAACTTTAGCGGCCTTGTCAGCGGATCCGCAGCTGCGGATCCGCTGACAAATACGCCCGTGTGAAAGCACCCTAAGGCTAAGTTTCCACTTGTTTTTTTTTCTGGCAGTTTTTGGATATCTGCCACTGCAGTTTTTGAGCCAAAGTCAGAAATGTATTCAAAAGGAACGGGAAATATAAAGGAAGGACATATACTTCTCCTCCCTTATGGATCCACTTCTGACTTTGGCTCAAAAACTGCAGTGGCAGTATTCCAAAAACTGCCAGAAAAAAAACAAGTATAAACTTAGCCTTATTATTGACAAAAAATAAATAAAAATATTTCAACCTGAAAAGTCTCATTCGCCCAACGGAAAATTTGCGGAATGTCTGCCTGGAAAACTCGGGCAGACATTCTGCAAATAGCATGTTCTACCTGCACTAGGATCCCTCGGAAACATAACGCTTCCGACGTCAAAGCATTACCAAGGGATTTCTGCCAAAACAATGTTCATTGTTTCGCTTTTATACATTTTTCCATTTCCATTTTTCTACTCAACTGATAGAATGTAATAATTATATTGTTTACATTTTTATTTGACGTGACTCCGGTGACTGTCTCATGTTATTCTCTTCCCTTTTAATTTACCCAAGTGTTTTATACATCAACAATATCTGTTTCCAAAATAATATTCAACATTTTATGACTCTCGGTAAGCAGGCGTAATCCTGAACAGATCTGAAGGTATGCTGTACAATATTGCAGTATGTTTTACTGTGGCGAAGACTGTCTGCTGTTTGTATTGTATTCCATCAAAGCAACTGTTGTATATCTGACATTTACATTTACTGGCCCGTTTACTGCACACCAGGAGAATACGGCTTCCCGAATAATAGAAAGCAGGCATGTTCTCCGGCTTGTAGCTGTTACAGTGAGTGTGACTTTCACTTCCAATTTTAATCAAGTCAGTCCCGGTCTGAATGTTTACGCTGCAGGAAGATGTCACTGCTGAAGTTGGGTTTCTTTGAAACTGTTCTTTTGTACCAAAAAAAAACAAACTCTATCTTACTCCCCTAAAACAGTGGTCTGCAAACCGTGGTTGCCCAGGCATGCCGGGAGTTGTAGTTTTTAGCACCTGAAGAACCAGTTTGGAGACCACTGCTCTAAAATAATGGATTAAAGGGGTATTACGGCTTTAGACATCTTATCCCCTATTCAAAGGATAGAGGATGAGATGTATGATCACACGGGTCCCTCCAATGGGGACCCCTGCGACCCCGATGCAGCCCCCAGCATTCTGTGCCGGGCGCTGCCTCCGAGATAGGGACTTGATGTCACAACTACTCCCCCTAGTGAAATCATGCCACGCCCCCTCCATTCATTTCTATGGGAGGGGGCGTGGTGGCCGTCACGTCCCCTTCCATAGACATGAATGGAGGGGGGCGTGGCGTGATGTGATGTCACAGGTCACGGGGGTCCCCAGCAGCGGGACTACTGCAATCATACATCTTATCCTCTATCTTCTGGATAGGGGATAAGATGTATAAAGCCGAAATACCCCTTTAACATAAATACAATTTAGCTGTAGAACTGCTCAGAGATGACCCAGTGCAATATTAATAATTCTATGTTTTATATAGCGCAACATAGATCCTGCAGCGCTGATATGTGAATTCCCATTTTTAACATTGCATAGTTATAAGACTAGTAATTGCATAACAGAGGAAACAACTATGCTAAAATCACAAAAAAAGAGAAAAATAGCTGTAATGCACTCACCTCTAAAACTTCAATATACTTTATTAGTCCATTAACAAAACAGGCAAGATTCCGGCAAAGTAGAACGGTAAAAACGCCATGGCAGAGCCGTTCTACTCTGCCGGAATCTTACCTGTTTTGTTAATGGACTAATAAAGTATATGTGCATAGAAGATAGATTCAAAGATGAAATATCCGCACTCACCATTAGGTTAGCGACAGCCAGCTCCTAGGAATCAATGATGGTTAGACCAACGGAACGGGGACCATGCTGTAACGGGCGCTCAGGTGGGAGGCGATAACCGGTTATTTCGCGCTATGTGCGCTTCGTCCGGCCTCTAACTAGCATCATTGCGCTCGGCTTTTTATTATGCAGGTGAGTGTGCAATGATCATGTGACTTATCCACCAGAACTTATGTGATATTAATACAAATATAAAAAGCGGAGAAATATTAAAGCCTAAATATTACTGAATAACATGTAATCTATATCAAATCATAGAAATATATTTATAGCCCTATTTTAGACAGAAGAGATAATAATTAGAGGAGCAGATTTATTCTAAGAAAGGGGCCATATCAACTCGGTCATTGAAGCCGAGCGGGCCTTGCGCTTCCAGACGCATTATCCAATGCGATTCTGCTCTCTAATCTAAGATTCCTATGTAGGGGGGAATCTGTGTGCTGAATAACTTCCAAGCCTCCAAATTTGAGGCATTCAGGACTGTTAGCATGCACTTCCTTCATATGTTGAATAAATCTCGGGGCACCTAAACCCGTTCGTAATGAATAGGTGTGCTCCCTAAATCTAATCCTTAGTTGCCGGTTTGTTTTACCTATGTAGTAGAAATTACAGCTACATGTTAAAAAGTACACTACATACATGGATCTACATGTGATTAAATCAGTGATGGTGTAAGTATTGCCTCCCAAATTTATTATATTACTATTTACATTATATTTACATTGTGGGCAATTGCCACATTTTTTATTGCCTTTAGGAGCAAAGTTAGTCAGCCACTGTTCATTTTTTTGTAAAGTTTTTTTCCGTTGTCTGTTATTTTTGTTCAATTTCTCACCCAATTTGCTTCATACTGGATTTTCTTAGCTCTTTGCACCCCTCACCCGTTTATGCATCGGTTTACATCTCCCTTTTTTGCTACATATATTTTTTTCCTTGTCTGTGGATTAGCGTCCAGTGGTGCCACCCCCGTCTTTCCTCTACAGTGCCTTAACTATGCTAAAATGTTTTTGTACTGTATTTTTTTTTATTTTGAATTTGTATATATTGTATTTATAGATTTAGCCTTTTTCCATAATTACCGGTATATTTATAAAGGCATCAAGAACTTATAAGAATTATTACAGCAACAGACTGTGCTTCAGAGCTGCTCTTCGCAAAATAAATTCGATGAAACTGTATTGATAAGGGATCTCCCAGAAAATGGCCAGGATGCATAATACACGACGGGGCCAAAACAGGAAATCTAGTTTGCGTAAGGGGGTGGTCCCCCATCTGCTGCATACAGAGGCTTAGATGGTACTATTATTACAGCACACACTAAATAGTATAATATCTACAAAACTGCCTGTACTTAAAGTTGTGTCTTTTCATTCTGTTTACAGGAAGATTCATTTTCCTTTTCCCATCACTAGTGTTACAGGCCATGTCAAGTAATGAAAATGCTTTTTAAGGAAACAGCTTACTCTGGATGTAACCTACATGTGACATCTAAACTGTCTGTATAATCTTGAGATGTAAGCTAAAAAGAGCATATTGCTGGGCAATCCAACAGATAATGGCCAATAGTCTGGCCATGTTTTATCAGTGAATAATCTGCTATGGGCATTATTCCACAGAGAAGGAGAAATGCATTGTCTGGGGGATATCATTAACACAAACAGTGATGTATAACATGTTTATCTGAAGCACTTACATAGTCTCTAATATGTCATTATAATCTAAATTGGTTCCCGTCCCTTTAAGAGGAAATATACACTTTGTATAGCTTTGTACTTCAGATCTCTTTGTAACTCAAGCAGTTTGCACAGTGGATTAACTGAGGCAAAATACATTAAATGTGAAAGTTTCCTAAAAGGTCAGCAAGATCATATGATCTCTATTTGTACAGTGAAGTAAATTAAAGAATCAACTATTTCCATTATGAGTTAATCAGTTGTTAGGGGGTGTCATCGTAGCTGTAAGGAGACGTAGCCTAGTAATATATACCTTCCATTCTTACTACTTTCCCTGCCTTTTAGCCCGTCAGTCTGCCCCTTAAAGGGGTACTCCAGCCCTGAGACATCTTATCCCCTATGCAAAGGATAGGGGATAAGATGTCTCACCGCGGGGGTCCCGCAGCTGGGGAACCCCGCAATCTTGTATTCGCCACCCACCTGTTTGAGCTGCATGCCGGGGTGCTAGCTCACAAATAGCTGGGTGGCGACCAGAATATCGTGACGTCACGACTCTGCCCCCGTGTGACGTCACCCCCCCACCCCTGCTATGCAAGTCTATGGGAGGGGGCGTGCAGCTCAAACATGTGGGTGGCGAACAGGGCCGGCGTTAGGGGGGGGCAACCCAGGCAATTTCCTAGGGCCCCCATCCCCCAGGGGGCCCCCTGCCGGCTGCTCAGTAGGGGGGGGCAACTGTTTTAAAGTGTCCACAGCGCCGGCTGTTTGTTAAAGATAAGCAACCCGGCCACGGGTTTAAAACGGCGGGTTTGCGGGCTGTGTGAATAATATGACGAGTGACGTGTCCTGCCGGGTCCTCTATGCGGCGTCAGGGACGTCACTCCTCATTTTCTGCAGCGCCGGTGTAGTGAAAAAAACTGTGTCGTGAAGTGTTCTGTGTCCGGCTGCAGGAAATGAGGAGTGACATCCCTGACACAGCATAGAGGACCCGACAGGAGACGTCACTCGTCATATTATCCCCACAGCCCACAAGACCCACCACATTACCTGAGCCTGCGGAGTGCGGCTAGGTAAGGAAATGTGAAAAATAGAAAAAGTAGGGGGGGGGGGGGGAGAGGGGAACTATACTGCCAACCTAATGGGGGGGGGCTTGCAACCTAATGTGGGGGGAACATACTGCCAACCTAATTAGGGGGGGGGGGACTGCAACCCAATGTGGGGGAACTATACTGCCAGCCTAATGTGGGGGGAACTACAACCTAATGTGGGGAAACTATACTGCCTACCTAATGGGGGGAACATGCTGCCAACCTAATGGGGGGGGGACTGCAACCTAATGTGGAGGAACATACTGCCTACCTAATGGGGGGGGACTGCAACCTAATGTGGGGGAACTATACTGCCAGCCTAATGTGGGGGAACATACTGCACCTAATGTGAGGAAACTATACTGCCTACCTAATGTGGGGGAACATACTGCCAACCTAATGGGGGGGGGACTGCAACCTAATGTGGGGGAACTATACTGCCAGCCTAATGTGGGGGAACATACTGCACCTAATGTGGGGAAACTATACTGCCTACCTAATGTGGGGGAACATACTGCCTACATAATGGGGGGGGGGACTGCAACCTAATGTGGGGGAACATACTGCCTACCTAATGTGGGGGAACATACTGCACCTAATGTGGGGAAACTATACTGCTTACCTAATGTGGGGGAACATACTGCACCTAATGTGGGGAAACTATACTGCCTACCTAATGGGGAAACATACTGCCAACCTAATGGGGGAGAACTGCCTCACCTGGAATACGCTGTTCAGTTTTGGTCGCCTGTTCATGAAAGGGACACTGCGGAGCTGGAAAGGGTGCAGAGACGTGCGACTAAACTAATATGGGGCATGGAACATCTTAGCTATGAGGAGCGATTAAAGGAGTTACAATTGTTTAGTCTTGAGAAGAGACGTTTAAGGGGGGATATGATAAATGTATATAAGTATATAAATGGCCCATACAAAAAATATGGAGAAAAACTGTTCCAGGTTAAACCCCCCTAAAGGACGAGGGGGCACTCCCTCCGTCTGGAGAAGAAAAGGTTTAGTCTAAAGGGGCGACACGCCTTCTTTACCGTGAGGACTGTGAATTTATGGAACAATAAACAGCTTTAAAACAGGGTTAGATACATTCCTGGAACAAAATAACATTAATGCTTATGCAGAATTATAAAACTACATCCCTTCCCCTTATCCCCTTACACCCTACCCTTCAATTCCCTTGTTGGACTTGATGGACGTATGTCTTTTTTCAACCATACTAACTATGTAACTGCAACCTAATGTGGGGGAAGTACAACCTAATGTGGGGGGGGGGGGGGGAGGGAACTATACTGCCAACCTAATGTGGGGTGAACTATACTGCCAACCTAATGTGGGGGGAACTATACTGCAAACCTAATATGGGGAACATACTGCCAACCTAATTAGGGGGAACTGCAACCTAATGTGGGGGAACTACAACCTAATGTGGGGGGAACTATACTGCCAACCTAATGTGGGGGAACTATACGGTCTACCTAATGTGGGGGAACTACAACCTAATGTGGGGGAACTACAGCCTAATGTGGGGGGGAACTATACTGCCAACCTAATGTGGGGGGAACTATACTGCCTATCTAATGTGGGGGAACTATACTGCCAACCTAATGTGGGGGAACTATACAAAAATATAAAATTGTACTATTATGATCCCTATAACTCTTTTATTTTTCTGTATATGGGGATGTATGAGGTCATTTTTTGCGCTGTGATTTGTAGTTTTTATCGGTACCATTTTTGTTTTGATGGGACTTTTCAATTGCTTTTTAAGATATTTTTAATGGTATTTGAAGTGACCAAAAATGTGCAAATCTGGTTAGTGCACTATTACGACTTTTGGGGCCCCTCTTTTGATTTTGCCTAGGGCCACGCGAAGCCTAAAACCATCCCTGGTGGCGAATACAAGATTGCGGGGGTCCCCATCGGCGGGACCCCCCGCGGTGGGACATCATATCCCCTATCGTTTGGATAGGGAATAAGATGTCTCAGGGCCGGAGTACCCCTTTAATGCCCCCCTCTGCCTCTCCTTATCCTCTGGGTGCCTTTTTGAAGATGCTTCTGGCCTGCAACACCTACCTCTAGCACTGAGACCATGGCCTGGAGTGTAGTCCTGAATCCGGCGCCGCCTTCTTGTCCTAAGCACCTCCGTTTCCAAGAAGCCTACAGTCCTGACAATGTGGAAGCCCCTCATCCAGCCAGAAGCTCCGTTTTCCATCCTCCATGCAGTGACAGATCTTCCTAGTGCAGGGGGGACGGCCATCACTAAGGCCTGTGAACGGCTCTTTCTTTCCTGCAGCAAGGCTCATAGGTTAACCCTTCAGGTGCTGTCCCCTCTTTCTCTTCTCGCCTGTTAACTCCTCAATTGCTGCCTCTTTGCTCTTATCTTCTGTTAACCCTTCTGGCACTGTCCCCTCTCTTTTCCCCTGTTAACACTTGACAATGCGGTACCTTTTCCACCTAATGTAAAGTAGTGAGTGCACAGCTTTTATAACAGTGTTTAATGTTGTGTCTCCTGAAATAACTCAACAGATAGGTGTTAATGTCTGAACCTTGGCAACAAAGTGAAAATGTCCAAATTGGCCCCATTAGCTATTTTCCATCCCCGATGTCATGTGACTTGTTAGTGTTACAAGGTTTTAAGTGTGAATAGAGAGCAGGTATCTTAAATTTGGTATTATCACTCTCACACTCTCTAATACTGGTCACTGGAAGTTCAACATGACACCTCATGGCAAAAAACTCTCAGGATTTGAAAAAATAGAATTGTTGTTCTACTAAAGATGTCCTAAGTTATAAGAACATTGCCAAGACCCTAAAACTAAGTTGCAGCATGGTGGGCAAGACCATACATCAATTTCACAGGACAGGATCCACCCAGAACATTTCTCGCCATGGTCTATCAAAGAAGTTGAGTGCAAGTGCTTTCATTCTGCATCACATACAGGGGACATATGAGTGCTGCAGAGGATGAAGTGGTGGGGAGTCAGCCCGTCAGTGCTCAGACTATACGTGCATCAAATTGGACTGCATGGCGGTCATCCCAGAAGAAAGCCTCTATTAAAGATGACGCACAAGAAAGCCTGCAAATAGTTTACTGAAGACAAGCGGACTAAGGAAATGGATTACTGGAACCATGTCCTCTGGTCTGATGAGATCAAGATAAACTACATGCACTAGGGAGCTAAAGCTTATTAGGGGTCCATGAATGCCAACTAAGCAGCCCACATCGGTCATGGGTGTGGCCGTGTGAAGGCGGAGCCAAAAAGTGGATTATATACAGAACCAGTGGCGTTGCTAAGGTTGGTGTCACCCGGTGCGATATAAAATGGTGTCACCCCCATACCCCCCCCCCAGTAAGTTTTTAGCCTGTTGTGACAGGCGCCACTGATGTAGCGCATTGTGAAAAATTCCAGTATAATAATCAAATATACCAATTGCCAAAGAATGGGAAAGCGCTAAAAAAGGTTTCACCAATTAAAACTCCAGCTCCCAGTATGACCTAAGCAGTGGTGAGTTTATGCTGGGAACAGGCCCGGTGCTGTCATAAGGCAAACCATGCATCCGCTTGAGGGCGCATGCACTCGCAGCTGATGGGGGCGGAAAAATGAAGACTTTTTTTTATACTAAGACCCCCACCTGTGCGCCCCGCCGCCGCACAACAGAGGCCACTGCTACCACTGCACCCTCTCTGGTTTTATTGCTGCGGCCCACCGAGATTCCCGAAATGGAGCTTCGCTTGTGTAGGCAGAAATCCTTGCACCGGCCCTGGCTGGGAGTTGTAGTTTTACTCATCACAACTGCAGAACTTACAAGTGACTACAGCTCTGATGGGACATAATGAGGAAAATACACAATAATATCAGTGACTACAGGTGACTTCTCTATAGTCTTTCCTTATGCACCCTCATCATACATAAGGAGGATCATCCTCCTGCCAGTGGCACCCCCATCATCCAGGATGGTGGGGGTGCTACTGGCAGAAGGATGATCCTCCCAATGGATTATGAGGGTGCTACGGCCAGGATGATGGGGGTGCTACATCTTCAGGAGCATCCTCCTGCCAGTAGCACCCCCATCATCCCGGAGGATAATCTGCTGATGGATGATGGGGGTGCAGCACCCCCATAATTCATCAGTAGCACCCTCATCATACATAAGGAGGATCATCCTCCTGCCAGAGGCACCCCCCCATCATCATCCAGGAGGATGATCCTGCTGATGGATGATGGGGGTGCTACTCACAGGAGGATGATCCTGCTGATGGATGATGGGGGTGCTACTCACAGGAGGATGATCCTGCTGATGGATGATGGGGGTGCTACTCACAGGAGGATGATCCTGCTGATGGATAATGGGGGTGCAGCACCCCCATCATTCATCAGTAGCACCCCCATCATACATAAGGAGGATCATCCTCCTGGCAATGGCACCCCCCAGAGCCTCTCAGCACCCCCTTTCTCCCTGTTACATTAAAACATTAAATCAGTGTTTCCCAACCAGGGTGCTTCCAGCTGTTGCAAAACTACAACTCCCAGCATGCCCTGACAGCCAAAGGCTGTCTGGGCATGCTGGGAGTAATAGTTTTGCAACAGCTGGAGGCACCCTGGTTGGGAAACACTGCATTAAATAAACAGTTTTGCAGAGAGGTCTCACCAGTCACTTGTTCTTCACTTTCTCCTCTCCCCGGGCGGCTCCAGGTCCAGGAATGTCCGGGGGTTGGGGAGGAATTTATCACCCATGCAGACGCGGAGCACATGAGGCAGGGACACGTCGGGGGAGGGAGCAGACGTGCGCACGGCACTTCTGTTCCCAGAAAGCATTGCAGGTCTTAAAGAGGCAGCTTCCTGGGGCTGGGGGGATAGGATTTAGTGTCGGGGGCTGAAACTGGAGTGCGACAGCCTGCAGTTCATGGAAGAAGCCTCTTCTGTTTGGGGATGCTGCAAATACCGGCTGAGTTGAGTGACGGTTTGCAGATGTGGGGGGGTGCTGCCGGCCGTGGTGTCACCCCTCCAGGCTGGTGTCACCCGGTGCGCTCCGCACCCCCCGCACCCGGGTCGCAACGCCACTGTACAGAACCATATAGAGGTACATACCAGCTGTACACAGGATATATACCATATAAGTTATTATATACAGGACCATATAGAGATATATACCATCGGTGCACAGGATGTAAACTATATATGTGATTATATACAGGACCATATATAGGTATATACCAGTTGTACACAGGATATATACCCCATATAAGTGATTATGTGGTGTCCCAATACAGGTACATTGTGTCAAGGTATTTTAGGCCCTGTCAGATTGAGACCTCCAGTGTCCTGGGGGCTCCCCTGCAGGGACTCAACCATTTTTAATGTGTATTTGCACTGTTATAACTTAGCAATCCGTTATTAGGTGTTTGTAGCTTTAAGTATGTTACCTAGCAACCTCATGCTTAGTCAGGGCATGTGAGAGGGGAGGACTGAGGGCTAGACTAAACTGTTGTGTAAGGTGTTATATTATGTTATTACTTGTATGTAACTTTATTGTAAATCCTAAAGGGGATACAGACAACTCTATGATCCACAGCTGCCTGGCCAATGGGCTTTAGTTTAGCCTTCCCTTATAAGGGGTGGCATTTCCTGTGTGAAGGAGAGTAGGAGAGTAGAGGAGGAGAGGAGTTGAGAAGAGTGGTGTGGAGTTCAGAGTTCAAAGTGGAGGTCCGAGCAAGTTCAGAAGAGGTGAAGCTCCAGTGTAGCAGAGAGAATCCGCAGAGGAGTGAGAGCAAAGATGAGAGGGAGATAAGAAAAGCATGAAGTAACCCCAACTAATAGCAAGCCTTTACTTCAGCCTTGATCAGAGAATTCCTAAAGGACAATTCATTATCTTCCGGCGAAAAGCCACAAATCTACCGACACTTCAGTAAGTGACTTTAATCTCAAGCCTAATATAGCGCAGACCTAAAACTCCTAGTCCAGCCGTAAGAGCCAAGCATATATGCAATATCAAGTCCAAGCACTGCAAGCTGTGTGGTCCTCAAGAGACTGTCTGTTAACCTTTGGGAGACTTTGGTTGAGCGCTGTGGAGATTGTACCACCTATCTTCAAGTTAGTAAAGCCTCCGTTAAACTGCAACCTTAGTGTGGAGTCAATTCTTTCCTTGCTAGCCTGTGGGGAGACGGAGTTCCCCGGACCTGTAGTGCCCCGGGAGATACCAAGACTACAGTGGCATCACGTGACATTAAGGGTTAATACCATCTGACCCAGGGTTCATAACCCCCCCAAGAACCAAGTAGCTAACCCCAGCATAGTGGCGGTCGCGGGTTTCACTCGTGGCTACCACACGTTTTTGGCGTCCACGAACAGGATTCGGGTGTACGCCTTAACTATTCAGCCACTGAATCAAGTCCTTCCCCCAAGTCTGAACTGTGTCTTATTTGTATGCCCAGCAGAAATACAGGACTGTGTCATAGAAAACAAATTGTCTGCCGAGGCGCAAATGCAAGTGGTGGGGAAGGTAAAGGAGAGACTGTTAGCTGCCAGTACTAAGTGTAAAAAGGTCATACCTGAAGGGGTTAAATTGTTTCCACCATTTCCCACGCGCGGGAGCGGTCGCAGCTCCGCCCAGTCAAGCCCCGGCGGTGATGCCTCTTCAGTGTGTGAGCCGGAACTAAAGAATCTGACCTGTGTTGCACAGGGGAAGCATTTACTGACCGGACCAAACAGGAAATTGCCGGGCGCAGCCATAGCAATGCGTCCGGCGATCATCACCAAAGCTGCAAAAGACAAGTAAGTGCCCGTGGCAGCTCAGGCTGGATACGGAAGCCTCCGATACCCCCAGCATTAACCCTGGGCGGCACGACACGGCACGCAGACACTCCCGCAGCATCCAGCCAGCTTCAAGAGATGGCGCACTCAACGACGGCGCACTCAAAGACAACGCACTCAAGGACGGCGCTCTCAAATTTCCTTAAAGCGACAGCGCACTCAAACAAGTCGACAAGATGTCAGATTCAAGATCACCGGACGCAGGTGATGTGCCAGATCCTCTTGCAGCTCCTGTGCAGGCTATCCCTCCGGGATCACCCCCGGCTAGGTCCCTCCCTATTGCATCACCTCAGCCATCCTCAGCCAGATCATCTCCTGTTTCAGAAGGTCGGAGACTGCTGCCCTCCTCCCCTCCAGTACGCCACCATGATGGCGGGGCTCCGTTCTACCTGGGAAAGCCTGTACTTCCTAACTACAGAGGGGATCCCTTTTCGCTCAAAGATTTCCAAGAGACCTTCCAGAGCATCTTTTCTCTTTATTCTCTCCCCCCTAACCAACAGGTGCTGTTACTCATGAAGAAACTGCAGGGACCTGCACGTGAAGAAGTTCGCACCTGGCCCACTTCTGAGAGGACTACAGTAGAACAGATCTTTGAGGGATTGCACCAGGTATTTGAGTCCCACTCCCCCTCAGAGGTCCGCCTCCGACTATATGAGAGGCGACAAAAGCCAGGTGAGACACTACGGGCATACACAGTAGCCTTACAAAATGCCCTGGAGGCAGTTCAAAAATTAGACAGCATAACCCCCGATCAGGGTAATAAGCTTTTGCTGGACAGATTTATTGAAGGGGTCCAAAATAAATGGGACAAGGCCCAGTTAAAGATGTTGGTTGTGCAATACCCCAATATGTCTTTCTCTGCGTTTAAGCGTCTAGCCCTTCAAGTCATAGAGCAGGGGGCAGACCCGGAGAAAAGTTCTGACCATAGATCAGAGCCCATGGGTGCAACGGCTAGCTCTACGCCAATGTTACCAACAACCCCCATACCCGTGGCTGACACTCCAACCCCCACCACAATTTCTGAAATCCAAGGGATCAAGCAGGACATTGCCCAGCTCACTCAAGTGGTAAAGGAGCTAGCTAATCAAGCCACTAAGGTCAATAGAGAGCCCCCAGTGACTAAGAGACCTACCCCTGCTCCTCCTTCCCGTTCCTGTGGCTCTCGTCCAGTCTCTTCTAGTCGGCCTTTTTGTGATTATTGCAACAAACCTGGGCATTGGAAGATGCAGTGCTCGGCTTTAAACGGGCATTCCCTGAGGTCGAGGGCCGGCCCTCAGGAAAACGAATCACAGGTCCAGCAAAAGAGCAACCCCACTCAGGACAATCATTGTACATTGCATCCTGCCCCTATGTAAATGTTACTATAGATGGTATCCAGCTGCAGGCACTGATTGACACAGGCTCGCAGGTGTCTACCATCTCTAAGAACCTATTTTATAAATATTGGAATGTTGATTCCTTGTGTGAGCCAGACGGTATGGATTTTAGTGTCATGGCAGGAGACGGGAAACCAATTCCCAGACATGGGTACTGGGAGCCCACTATTCAGTTGAGAGGTCACACACTTAGGGGCAAGGAATAATTGTTACCAATGTGACGGCACCAGGGGCCACAGAGTTCATTCTAGGGATGAACATCATGAGACATTGCTTCACTGATATTGTAGATGCTTTGCATGCCTCTCTCCCTTACATGTCTCCTTCAGGACAAAGGACTGTGCAGCACCATCTCAAAATTCTGTGGGCGGAGCAGAAGTTCGTGAACCAAAAAGGAGAGATCTGTAAAGTCCGGATCCAGGACATGAGGTCAGTGACCCTACAGCCAAATAAAGAAACAATTTTATGGTGTCAAGCGCGTCCTGGCATAAGGAATCAAGATTATCAGGCCTTGCTAGAACCTCTACAGTCTGAAGATTTTCCCTTGGTTTGGGCTGCGAGAAGCCACAGTGATAAATGGACGAGTCCCAGTTCGGTTGGTCAATCTGTCCGGTGCAGCCACTGTGTTGCCAAAATACACCCCAGTGGCCCAACTCCTCTTCTTGGACTCCAGTGATATTCTCTCTTCACGAAAGGTGGCTCAACAACAGAATGTCCAAACTACACTAAGTTATACCGAATGTTCTCCAGAACCTTGGTGGCGCCAGCTACAAGTAGGAGGCTCCCTTACCCCACCGGAACAAGTCAAAGGGGTCATTGAAGTGGCGAAGAGGTATCAAGATGGCTTCAGCAAACATCCAACAGATTTTGGACGAACTTCTATGATCAAACATCGAATCTTGACTGGTGCTAAACCTCCCATCAAAGAAAGGCATCGGCCCGTCGCACCGGGTATGTACCAAACAGTCAAAAAGCTGTTAACCGACATGAAGGACGCGGATGTGATCAAGAAAGTCAGAGTCCCTGGGCCGCTCCCATGGTGTTGGTCAAGAAGAAAGATGGGTCCATCCGTTTCTGTGTCGATTACAGAAAATTGAATATCACCCATAAATATGCATACCCTCTCCCCCAGATTGAGGAGTCACTCACTGCGTTGGGTTCTGCAGCCTACTTCTCCACGTTGGATTTGACCAGCGGGTACTGGCAAGTGCCCATGGCTGTAGAAGATAGAGAAAAGACAGCCTTTGTAACCCCCATGGGTCTGTTCGAATTCAAGAGCATGCCCTTTGGGCTATGCAACGCTCCGGCTACCTTCCAACGGCTGATGGAACGATGCCTAGGGCACCTTAACTTTCAAAGTGTCCTACTCTATCTTGATGATGTGATCGTGTATTCCAAGTCTTACCAGGAACATTTGACTCACCTGTCTGATGTATTTCAAGTATTGATCCAGCATAGTTTAAAAGTTAAGCCCTCCAAGTGTCACTTACTCAAGCCACAAGTACATTACCTGGGCCATGTCGTCAGCGCTGAAGGGGTTCAACCTGACCAAGCTAAAGTGGAAGTTGTCAAGAATTGGCCTACCCCAGGCACTGTCAAGGATATCAGGAGCTTCCTAGGATTTGCGGGGTATTATCGCCGCTTTATCCCTCATTTTGCACAAATTGCCGAGCCGTTGACCTCTCTCTTGCGGGGCACAGCGAAAGAGAATTATAATGGGAAGCTACCTGTGGAATGGGCTAAAGAACAAGAGGTGGCCTTTCAAGCCCTGAAACATCTATTGACAGAGCCCCCCATCCTCGCCTATCCGTATTATATTCAGCCTTTCCGACTGTATACAGATGTCAGTTTTGAAGGACTAGGGGCGGTGTTATCCCAAATGCAAGCGGGACAAGAATGAGTGATAGCTTACGCCAGCCGGAACCTGCGAGGAGCCGAGAGGAATGATTCCAATTACAGTTCATTCAAGTTGGAGCTCCTGGCCCCCGTGTGGGCGGTCACTGAAAAATTCAAGGACTACTTGGCAGCAACCTCGTTCACTGTTTATACCTATAACAACCCCCTGGCTCACCTGAACACCGCCAAACTAGGGGCTCTGGAACAAAGATGGGCCTCCAGGCTGGCCAACTATGACTTCTCTATTAAATATCGAAGTGGCAAATCCAATGTCAATGCGGATGTACTACCTCAAATGACTCCCGGCGAAGATCCCCCGGTGGAGGACAGGTGGGAAGATGTGGAGATGCCCCCATTCTATCAGAGGTTCGTGAACCAAGATGTTGCAACCACCCTCGAGGGGAGGGAGTCTAGGTCTAAAACAGTACAGGAGGACTTGTATACCTGGAGGACCTTAACATGGGGGATCTGTTAGAGTACTTATTGAACAGAAGGGTACCTCCCAGTTTACCCCGGAGTCAGAGTGACTATGAATTGAAGCGTCTGTGGTGCCAGAAAAAGAGACTGTTTGTGCACAAGGGAATTGTGTAAAGGAACTTCTTGGACCCTGTGTCTGGCGAAAGGCTACATCAGATCCTCATTCCTCGGAGAGATGCTGCAATGGTTCTGAATGCCTACCACGATCAGTCAGGACACTTTGGGGTTCACAAGACAGAAGCCACCGTCCGACGCCGGTTCTACTGGATTGGGATGAGAAGTGATGTTGAAAAAAGGGGCAGTGAGTGCCCAGTTTGCAGTATCACCAAGAATGGCCGCAAGGATGCCCGAGCACCCCTCCATTCCATCCAGAGTGAGAGGCCTAACCAATTGGTTGCATTGGATCATGTCAAGCTATCGCCTCCGGGTATTCGTATGCCCTCACCATGGTGGATAACTACTCCAAGTGGGTAGTGGTTGTGCCAGTCAAAGGTCTAACGGCCAAGTACACAGCCCAGATGTTCTACACCCATTGGGTACAGATACTCGGATGTCCTGAGACTGTCTTGTCCGACCGAGGACCGGCCTTTGAGGCCCAACTATTCCAAGAATTGTGCCAGTTCCATGCGTGTAAGAAACTCAGAACCACTGCTTATCACCCACAAGGGAATGGACTTTGTGTAAGACTCAACCAGGTGTTCATCCACATGCTGAGAGCTGCATCTGTATCTCGACCTGAAGAGTGGCCTCGATTGATGCCCGAGTTGTTGGAAATTTATGACAATACCACTCACTGCTCCACGGGATACACTCCATTTTATCTAATGATGGGCCGACATGGCCAACTACCCAAGGACAGGATCTTTGGCCTTCAAGCACCTTTCAACAACTCACCACAAGCCTCTATGGAATGGGTCTCTGAACACCAGAAAAAGAATTCAAGAAGCCAAGGAGATTGTCAACAAAAAAATGGGAGAGGCACACTATAGACAGCAACAGGACTATAACCGCCATGCCTCTGCCCAGCCATTGCAGATTAGTGACAAAGTTTGGTTGAAGAAATTCCCCAGGACTCATAAATTGGACTCCATTTGGGAAACGGAACCTACCCAGACACCGATGTCTACACACTCCAAAAAATAGGGTATGATCCGCAAGTTGTTCACCGGAACCGGATCAAGATGTGTCATAAAGGGGATTTGCCTTTATTGCCGCCTTCTTCTGCACCCCCAAATCTCCCACCTCCAGTTCAGCCATCACAAGTCCAGCCAGCAAGAACAGTTGAGCCTGGGAGACCGCTCTTAATGTTTGAAGATGATCCTCTCTTCCCTTCAGATCAGACTGTCTTTTTCGGCTAAGTGCCAGCCAAGGCTCCCCCATCAACCCCAGTCTTGGCGCCAGAAGCCTCAGAGTTTACTCCAGTCATCCATCCACCTGCCTCAATTTCATCTGAACCTTCCAATGTGGGAGAATGCTCTGTGAATCAGGAATCATCACCTGTCCCAGTTGCTGAGAACGAAAGCACTGTTGCTAGTCCAGCAGAATCAAATCGTCAAGAAGAAATTGTTGCTCCAGAAAATTCAGAGATGGTGTTGTGTAGATCCACACGTTCTAATTTTGGACAACCCCCAGCAAGATATAGGGATTAGTCTAAAAACATGTACATAAACATATGCAGATAAACTACATACACATAAATCAGTATACACCTCAAGTATACATCTTTGATAATTTACCTTAAAGGTATCTAATGTGTAACCAGTTATCTTTTAACCCTGTTTGTGCACAGGAACCTACCTGGCCAGTAAGTATCCTGTCCATAGCCTTTGCACTACAGTAAAGAAAAAGGGTTATATAAAAATGTCTAGCTTTGTATTACATGCATACATAAGAATGTCTAGCATAAAATAAAATGTGTTCTGGGGAGAAGTGCTTGATCGCCCAAGGGCCCCAGTAGCCAAGGCATTGAGTAGAGAGCCTCCGGCAGCCCAATCTGCACCTATTAGTATAAGAAATGTATCTAATGTTACATAATATAAGGTGATATAATGTACAGTTAAGTTACATAAGTCTGTATATTCAGCTGCAAAATTGTCTAGTTGACATCTCAATTGTGTATAGTGTATCCTATGCATAGTCCACTTATAGAAAGTACATAGAAAGGTCTTTACAAATGTATATACATGTGTACCGGTTATAAATAGTAAAATAGCTAAATCTTATTCATAAGAAGCCTTCAATACTCTGGACAAACAGTCTACAAAACCAGTCTGTTAGTATACTTAGATAAATGCTCCTAGTTATAACTATAAATATAAATAGTTTATACACATAGGTATAGTCTGAAGGTTATGTTAGAGGTCCAACTAAAGAAAAAAAAAAAGAAAAAATCCTGTTCGAAACACTTTGATCAGATATAACAGGTATATATTCTGTCTGTGAACCAAATAACCACGTATCCTACACCAATAATGTTTCGTATCCTACCTCTAAAAGCCTGACATGGACGTTTGTGTGTAAAATGCCTCAGGACTTATTATGTGTTTATTTCTCCAAAGCCTGAAATGGACGTTTGTGCATAAAATGCCTCAAGACTTCTTTTGGCCCCAAGGCCACTTCGCTCTTCAATCCGACAGTACCTTTATCGTCGAGGACGACTTCTGTTTAGTGGTTGGGTTTGTGGTGTCCCAGTACAGGTACATTGTGTCAAGGTATTTTAGGCCCTGTCAGATTGAGACCTCCAGTGTCCTGGGGGCTCCCCTGCAGGGACTCAACCATTTCTAATGTGTATTTGCACTGTTATAACTTAGCAATCCATTATTAGGTGTTTGTAACTTTAAGTATGTTACCTAGCAACCTCATGCTTAGTCAGGGTAGGTGAGAGTGGAGGACTGAGGGCTAGACTAAACTTTTGTGTAAGGTGTTATATTATGTTATTACTTGTATGTAACTTTATTGTAAATCCTAAAGGGGATACAGACAACTCTATGATCCACAGCTGCCTGGCCAATGGGCTTTAGTTTAGCCTTCCCTCATAAGGGGTGGCATTTCCTGTGTGAGGTCAGAGCAAGTTCAGAAGAGGTGAAGCTCCGGAGTAGCAGAGAGAATCCGCAGAGGAGTGAGAGCAAAGATGAGAGGGAGATAAGAAAAGCATGAAGTAACCCCAACTAATAGCAAGCCTTTACTTCAGCCTTGATCAGAGAATTCCTAAAGGACAATTCATTATTTTCCGGCGAAAAGCCACAAATCTACCGACACTTTAGTAAGTGACTTTAATCTCAAGCCTAATATAGCGCAGACCTAAAACTCCTAGTCCGGCCGTAAGAGCCAAGCATATATGCAATATCAAGTCCAAGCACTGCAAGCTGTGTGGTCCTCTAGAGACTGTCTGTTAAACCTTTGGGAGACTTTGGTTGAGCGCTGTGGAGATTGTACCACCTATCTTCAAGTTAGTAAAGCCTCCGTTAAACTGCAACCTAGAGTGGAGTCAATTCTTTCCTTGCTAGCCTGTGGGGAAACGGAGTTCCCCGGACCTGTAGTACCCTGGGAGATACCAAGACTACAGTGGCATCACGTGACATTAAGGGTTAATACCATCCGACCCAGGGTTCATAACCCCCCAAGAACCAAGTAGCTAACCCCAGCATAGTGGCGGTCACGGGTTTCACTCGTAGTTACCACAATTATATACAGGACCATATAGAGGTACATACTAGCTGTACACTGGATATATACCTTATATGTGATTATATACAGGACCATATATAGGTATATACCAGTTGTACACAGGATATATACCCCATATAAGTGATTATATACAGGACCATATAGAGGTACATACTAGCTGTATACAGGATATTTACCCAATATAAGTGATTATATACAGGACGGTATACAGTGACCCCTCGACATATGATCAAATCGACATACATCTCAGAGGCCATCGCATGTCGATGTCAGCACCGACATACGATGCTTTTTTATGTCGGGGCCATCGCATTAAGTGCTATCCGGCAGCGCAAAATGCTTAAGCTGCTGCCGGATAGCAGCTTAATGTTCCCCGTGTGGTGCAGTAAGTATTACTTAACCCTCCATGATGCTCCGGGGTGCCCTCCGGGTCCAGCGCTGATCTTCCGGTGTCTTCTCGGCCCTCTCCGATTACGTCAATACGCTGCTGCGCACGTCATCCAATAGGAATGGCGTACGCAGCGGCGTAATGATGTCGCTACGCAGGCCCAGTAAGGCCTTGCGGAAGACAGCAGAGGACCGGAGAAGACAGCGGAGGACCGGAGAAGACCAGGAGAGCCCAGCGGAGGCCAGGGGTCACTGTCGGGAGCGGCGGGGACACCATCGCGAGCGGCGGGGACAGGTGAGTACAGCTTCCTATACTTTACATTGCACAAATCCCTCAACATAAGATGGATTCGACAAATGATGGCTCGTTTGGAACAAATTACCATCGTATGTTGAGGGACCACTGTAGAGGTATATACCAGCTGTACACAGGATATATACCCCATATAAGTGATTATATACAGGACCATATAGAGGTACATACCAGCTGTACACAGGATATATACCCCATATAAGTTATTATATACAGGACCATATAGAGGTATATACCAGCTGTACACTGGATATATACCCCATATAAGTGATTATATACAGGACCATATATAGGTATATACCAGCTGTACACAGGATATATGCCCCATATAAGTGATTATATACAGGACCATATAGAAGTACATACCAGCTGTACACAGGATATTTACCCAATATAAGTGATTATATACAGGACCATATAGAGGTACATACCAGCTGTACACAGGATATATACCATATAGGTGATTATATACAGAACCATATAGAGGTACACACCAGCTGTACACAGGATATATACCATCTAAGTGATTATATACAGAACCATATAGAGGTATATACCAGCTGTACACAGGATATATACCATATAAGTGATTACAGCTACATGAAGGAACTCACAGGTCACTTCTTTTCTGATCAGCGTCGTCTTCTTTCCTTTTCTTCTCCATCCGACTCAGACCGCCATGATGTCTTCTTCCAGCCAAAACTTCATCTCTCTTCATCTGCAGCATAAACATCTTAGACTCTGCATTTTTTCAGTGCTCTCCTTAACACTACACAATCTCCTCATCTATAGGCCCCCCTTGGTGTCCCGCTCAGTAAAAAAGCAGGTTGCCAGATATGAAGGTAGGTAGCCGTTCCCCAACCATGGTGCCTCCAGCTGTTGCAAAACTACCACTCCAAGCATGCCCAGAAGGCCTCTGGCTGTCCGGGCATGCTGGGAGTCATAGTTTTGCACCCTTGTTGGAAAAAAACACTGATGTAGGTAGTTAGGTAGCCAGGTACATAGCTAGTAGGGCTGCACGATATGGGGAAACTCTGATTGGGATTATGGACCTAAATATTGTGATTCTTCTCCATTTCATTTCCATACCCCCTTAGTCACATTCCTCCCCCCATCACATTCTCCCCCCCACTGCCACACTCTCCCCCCATGTTACATCTTCCCCTTCCCATCCCTCCCCCGTCTCATCCCCCCACCTGTTACATTCTCCCCTTTCCATCCCCACCCCTGTCTCATCTCCCCCATGTCACATTCTCCCATTTCAGATAAATTCCCAGTAGGCAGGTAGTAGCCCCAGATTAACCCCCATTGGGGAGGTAGTACCCCCAAATTAGACCCCCCCAATGGGCGGGTAGTACACATAGATTAATCCCCCCCCCCCAGTAGGCAGGTAGTACCCCCAGATTAACCCCCTCCCATTAGGCAGGTAGTATCCCCAGATTAACCCCCTCCCCCCAGTAGGCAGGAAGTACCCCCAGATTAGACCCCCAGTAGACAGGTAGTGCCCCCAGATTAACCTTCTCCCCCCCCCCTGAGTAGGCAGGTAGTACCCCCAGATTAGACCCCCCAGTAGACAGGTAGTACCCCCAGATTATATCCCCCTAGTAGGCAGGTAGTACCCCCAGATTAACTGTCTCCCCCCTATAAAAACCCCTCCCCCCAGTAGGCAGGTAGTACCCCCAGATTAAACCCCCCCTAGTAGGCAGTTAGTATCGCCATATTAGACCCCCCCCAGTAGGCAGGTAGTACCCCAGATTAGACCCCCCTAGTAGGCTGGTAGTACCCCCAGATTAACCCCGTCCCCCAGTAGGCAGGTAGTATCCCCCAGATTATACCCCTCCCCCAAGAAGGCAGGAAGTACCCCCAGATTAGACCCCCACAATAGGCAGGTAGTACCCCCAGATTTACCCTCTCCCCCAAGTAGGCAGGTAGTACCCCCAGATTAACCCCCTCCCCCAGTAGGCAGGAAGTACTCCCAGATTAACCCCCTCCCCCAAGTAGGCAGGTGGTACCCCCAGATTAGCCTCCTCCCCCCAGTAGGCAGGTAGTAAAACCCCAGATTAATCCCCTCCCCCCAGTAGGCAGGAAATACCCCAGATTAGACCCCCCAGTAGACAGGTAGAACCCCCCAGATTAACCCCTCCCCCCAGTAGGCAGGTAGTACCCCCAGATTAGACCCCCTCTCAGTAGACAGGTAGTACCCCCAGATTAACCCCCTCCCCCAAGTAGGTAGGTAGTACCGCCAGATTAGACCCCCCCTAGTAGGCTGTTAGTACCCCCAGATTAACCGCCTCCCCCAGTAGACCCCCTCCCCTCAGTAGGCAGGTAGTACCCCCAGATTACCCCCCCAGTAGGCAGGTAGTACCACCAGATTAGACCCCCCCAGTAGGGAGGTAGTACCCCCAGATTAACCCCCAGTAAGCAGGTTGTACCCCCAGATTAGACAACCCAGAATAGACTCCCCAGTAGGCAGGTAGTAACCCCATATTAACTCCCTCCCCCAGTAGGCAGGTAGTACCCCCAGATTAATCCCCCAGTAGGCAGGTAGTACCCTCAGATTACCCCCCTTCCCAGTAAACAGGTAGTACCCCCAGATTACCCCCCTTCCAAGTAGGCAGGTATTACCCCCAGATTATCCCCCCTTACCAGTAGGCAGGTAGTACCCCCAGATTAGTAACCCCCTCAGCTGGTACCTCTGTAGTTGCCAGGGATTCAGGGCAGCATCTCCCACCAGATAAGGGCCTGCACAGCTACATGTGCCACGTCACGCTCTCAAAATACCTAGGTCAGGTGTTAGGACGTAGGGACGCCGGCCCTTGAATTCTGGGAGCTTGACGTGAGCGAGCGTCAATACGCGGCCGACGTGCGTAGGCTGTACGGGACTTAACTAGGGGGCAGGCAGCCCTGAGTCCCCAGCAACTACACGTGAGCTGGGCACAAAATAGGAGCTGGAAGCCGAGCGTCTTTAGTCTCTGCCTCCTCATTTCAAAATGATAATGACCATAAAATGAAAGGTGGGGATCCTCAAATGGAAGGTGGGGAGCACAAAGACTCTAAGAAGGACAAGGACTGTAACATCCACCACCTCCGTGATGTCATCATGGAGGAGCGGAAGAGGACTCCAGTGGCAACTTGTGAAGCTCTGTTGAACTCCATGTTTATATGTGTTATTTATTGCCCTGTAATATGTATTTTCAAATGCACTTTTATGCTCTTTGTGTCCTTCTACCCTGCTTCCCCAAGACTGGCTAGATGGGGAGGAGCTAGTTAGATGTATAAAGAAGAGGAGAGTGAGTGGAGATCGCTGTTAGACCTCTGCTGTGGACCTTTACCTCACCACATGAGGACAGGCCTAGGAAATCCAGTTGCTGCATCAATCTTTTTCTGAGCAACAACACCCTTGACAGGATCCCACTGACCAGGTCATCCAGCAAGTCTGTCCATTCAAGTTCAGACCCAAGTCCGCAGTGGGGAGTCGAGTCAAGAGAGCCCAAAGACCCCATTTGCAAAAGAAGGGGAACAGGAGAGAAAGCCTTGCGCAACTCCGGTCCACAATTCTAAGTCAACCCTGGCGGTAACCCCTAACCCAGGATTTCGAGTGAAGAGCAGAGTCAGAATAAGTTGCTCAATATTAGTCAAGCTACAAAGCATAGTCTAAAGTATACCTCAATCAAGCAAGAAGCTAGTCAGCAAGGAAGTGCCCAGAAGCAACTGTGATTCCTAGGGCATCCTTCAGCGAACATTGCCTCAAAGAGGTATGCCCGTGGAAAACTTTTTTTTTAGATCAACTGGTGCCAGAAAGTTAAACAGATTTGTAAATTATCTTACTGGCACCAGTTGATTAAAAAAAAAAAAAAAAAAGTTTCCACGGGAGTACCCCTTTAATTATTGAACTGTTCCTGTTTCTCCTGCAAGTTCCTGAGTAAAGTTAAAGTAGTTTCCTTAACCCTGCATCTGTGGTCTTTATTGCCTCAGTGCTTGGCTCATGAAGCTGCCCTGCCCTGAAGTCATGAATTCTAATTCAGTTTCCCACCCTGTTCGATACACTACAACATGCCACCCAGTTAGCCACCATACAAGAGGCTTGAGTACTGAAAAATAATAGTGACCAAACTAAATATTCCCACTTTGGGTCCAATTTGGACATTTACACTTTGGGGTGTGTTCACTTTTGTTGACAAGGTTTAGACATGTATGGCTGTGTTGAGTTTTTTTGAAGGAACAGCAACAATAAACACTTATAGAGGATGTGCACTCACTACTTTATTGTAGCAGAGGGTCATGTCTTCAGTGTTGTCACATGAAAAGATATAATAAAATATTTTCAAAAATGTGAGGGGTGGACTCACTTATGTGGTGAAATATTGTAGACTAATTGACAACAAAAAAACTACGCACCCAGATAGAAATGTTGATTGCTGCTTTAAACAGTTACGGCTGCAGTCTTTCTAGATGTGAGTCTTGCCACAAGACACTGTTGCTCACCATCTATGCCGGTTCTTACCAAGATGTAAGATATAGGAGTTATTTGGAGCAGTGGTTACATGAGGGTACACACACGGGGAGCAGGCTCTGCATTGCTTAGACAGACCACCAGTAGAGAGGATCATTTGCTCTGCCTTCAAGAATGAACAGCTTCCACAGTTTCACTGTCCACCATCCAGATACAGGGGGCACATTAATTATACACACCTGACTATGCCCAGACTTTTTCCACGTTTAGCAGGAATATGTCATATTGCCCATTACGCTTCCTGCCGTTGACATCCAGCCACCCTTTCCTTTATTTGTGTTGGTGCTATTTACAAGAAATGAGGATCGTACTTAAACCGTTTCACCTTAAGCAACAAATTCAGGTTCTGTTTGAGACCTGATGAGAGTATGTAGGTCTCCTGGTAAGAGCTTCAATCCTGCCTTTGCTGTGAAGCGACACATTTCTCCCAACTGCTAGTGTGATCTAAAGAGCCATCGCTTAGGACAGCCTGTCATCCCTAGTAGTTATATGAGGGATGAGAACAACATCAGCAATATGAGCAGGATGTTCCTGCAGCTGAACCATATGTCATCTTGTGTCCAGGCTAGAGAGGACCCAACAGGGTACTTCAGTCTCCTTATTTGTTTGTCAACAAAAAGCATCAACTTATCAACCTTAAAGCGCAACTGTCATGAAATCTTGGTGCAATAGCCTGCACACAGCCTTTGTACTGTGTGCAGGTGGTGTGTATAGCAATGTTTTTACCTGATATTTTGATATTTGCAGGCTTTCATGATGCCAAAAAATGCTTTTATTCAAAGCCACTGACGGTTGGATAGGCGTGGCGCAAGGTACGCGATGCCCCGCCGCCACCATGCCTACCCCGTATATCAGCGCTGGGACCGCAGTGTAATTGACACACAGGTCCCAGCGCATGTGCCCTTCTGCTAATTTATCGTGCGCGCCGCTGTGTGTAATCCAGCAAGCGCTCACTCCCGCCGCCGTCTTCCTCCTCAGTGCACCTGCACAGTGCTAGTATCGAGAACTAACCTGATTGTGCACTGCTCTGCGCAGGTGCACTGAGGAGGAAGACGACGGCAGGAGCAATCGCTTGCTTGCTGGAGTTATAAAGCTCAACCTACAAATCATGTGTGACTACTATTACACTCAAATCTTATAATAAGTAGCACAGTGGCCTGCTTAAAGCTAAAAACTATTTGTCTCAGCAAAGCCTGTGAGGAACCTGCATCCCAGTTACCTCAAGAGAAACTGTACAATTGCAAAGACTGTTGCATAAAAGTTCAAGTAAAAGTTTCCAGTTATCTCATAAAATCTGCTGTGGACATTCCGTTTATTATCCCTGCCGTTTGTGGGCCGGTTGGCGGCAGGACCTCCAATACTAAAGCAAACTGCACCCTGGCTTCACGACAAGTAAGGGTTAATACCACCAGACCCTTCATTCACCATTGCAACACCCCGACTCCACATTTGTAATGGTAAGAAACTTGGCAAAACCTATGCCATGTAGGTTGAAAATTAATTAAAGGGGTATTCCCGGCAAAAACATTTTATCCCCTATCCAAAGGATAGATAATAAGATGTCTGATCGTGGGGGGCCCGCTGCTGGTGCCCCCCGCAATCTCCCTGTAGCACCTGCATTCTATGCGGGAGCTGCATCTCCAGTTTCTGAAGCCTCCGGGTTTCTGGGACTGGGGACGTGACGTCATGCCCAGCCCCTCAATTCATGTCTATGGGAGGGGGCGTGATGGCAGGTGCTGCAGGGAGATTGCGGGGGTCCCGATCAGACATGTTACCCCCTATACTTTGGATGGGGATAAAATGTTTTTGCCCAGAATACCCCTTTAAGTATAATATTGATTAAGGCTAAGTATCCACTTGTTTTTTTTTTCCTGCGTTTTTTTGTGTGAAAAAACCACCAGAAAAAACACCAGTGCAATTTCTTGCATCTGATGTTTTTTCTGGCGTTTTTGCATTTGAGTGGAAATTGCATTTTTGGCCCCTTTGGTGTTTTATTATAAAATTTGCAGGATGCAGTAGTGATGGAAAAAAATGTATTTAACGAAATCTATATTTTTTTATAACGAAATTTTTATAAATTTTTAAACAGGGATCCATTTATGTGGGCGGGCAGGGCACAAAAAATGTAGCCAACAATGATAAAAATGTAATGTGTGTGTGTGTGTGTGTTTTTTTCATTTCTTTTTCTTGATTTTTTTTATTTTTTAGGTAGTGCTGTAGTGCTATTACTCCCAGCATGGAACACACTGTTTCATGATGAAAGTAGTAGTTCCTGTACTAATAGACAGATCCCCCGGGTGTCACTCCTGACACAATCATCCATAATTTAGCAGAGATGCGAAGCGGCTCTATACAGCGCTCGCATCTCTCATTCATATTTTCCGCCCAGAGTTGTGATTGGCCGGATGGTGACAACCAATCCCCGCTCTCTGAGAGAAATATGAATGGAACCATGTGGCCAACCATAGAAGAGCGGCCGGCCACATCTATAGATTATACAGGAGGATCGCAACGAGTGTCAGAAGTGAAATGGGTGATCTGTCAATTAGTACAGGTACTACTACTCCCATCATGGAACAGTGTGTTCCATGCTGGGAGTAGTAATACTACCTAAAAAATAAAAATAAATAAAAAAGTGAAAAACACACACACACTACATTTTTTTATTATTGTCGGCTACATTTTTAGTGCCCTGCCCGCACACATAAATTGATCCCTCTTTTAAAATTCATAAAAATTTCGTTATAATAAAGCTAAATTTCTAAATTTTTTCCATCACAACTGTATCTTTTTTAATATATTTTTTTAATGGTACCCTACAACATTTTATTAAAAAAGGTATCTCCATGACTTTTTTGGATCGCTAAAGTCCAAAAATGAATAAAAAACGCCTGCAAAAACGCCAAAGTTAAAACTCACATGGTGTTTTTCTTGGCGTTTTTTTTACTCCCAAAATGCCATGATTTCAGGGGAAAAAAATGCCATAGACTCAACATGCTGCGACTTTCAAAACCGCTAAGGAGCTGAAAACCGCCAACAGGATTAAAAAAAACGCCAAACTGAAAAACGCAAAGTGGAGAAAGAATTTAGCGATTTCTCATTGATTTACAGCTAACATCTGGCCACAGCGTTTTTTTGCTAAAAAAAAATGCCAAGCAGAAGAATTGGCGTTTTTCATGCCATTTTTCCCTAAAAAAAAAAACAAGAGAAAACAGCCTTAGGAGTAATGGAAATCAACTCCTGACCTTTCCGTTCTGGGGGAAAAATCAGAGGCTCGTTTTGATATTTACTATTAGTTCCCCAGTCTTCTACGTACACCACTGAACCTTCTACATTTTGTAAAAATATAAAAGTAAAGTTGACCTATTAGAATCTCAGCATCACAAACAGACATGACTAGCTTTAAAATGGATTGTTGTTTGGACAATTATAAAGTTTGCATTTATCCAGGCACGTGTGCTGCTTTGCTATTGGATCAAACATTTACGATGTAGTCACTCCTTTTACTGTAGTCACTCCTTTTACGATGTAGTCACTCCTTTTACGATGTAGTCACTCCTTTTACTGTAGTCACTCCTTTTACGATGTAGTCACTCCTTTTACAATGTAGTCACTCCTTTTACGATGTAGTCACTCCTTTTACGATGTAGTCACTCCTTTTACTGTAGTCACTCCTTTTACGATGTAGTCACTCCTTTTACGATGTAGTCACTCCTTTTACGATGTAGTCACTCCTTTTACGATGTAGTCACTCCTTTTACGATGTAGTCACTCCTTTTACGATGTAGTCACTCATTTTACGATGTAGTCACTCCTTTTACGATGTAGTCACTCCTTTTACGATGTAGTCACTCCTTTTACTGTAGTCACTCCTTTTACGATGTAGTCACTCCTTTTACGATGTAGTCACTCCTTTTACGATGTAGTCACTCCTTTTACGATGTAGTCACTCCTTTTACGATGTAGTCACTCCTTTTGCTGTGGTCTAAACAGATTTTCACCATAATTGTCTGCTGAAAATACATCCGCTGAGTCTTGGAAAAGTACAGTAGAAAAGTAATTATGTATCTGGTGCTCAGGAAACCATTACTCTTGCACTTAACTTTACATACTCCATGCTTGTGCATTTCCATTAGTAATAATAGAGGATGCATTTCTCAATATCCCTTCAACTGACATGAAAACATCTTAAATTTATAGCCTGCAAATTTACCAGGTATTTTCCGCCGTTGTGGAAGTTACATTGATGGATGGACGGTGACCCATGATCCATAGTTCCCATAGTAAAGTGCTGACTGATCACTCTTTATAAGAGGTGCTTGTCCAGTTCATCAGGGTTTTTCCTTAAGCAAGGCTGACAGTTCTTTTAAACCTTTTTTTCTGTTTCAGTCATTGCCGTTCACATCAGATCTTTGTCTAATACTTAACATGTGCGCTATTAGCAGCAAACCATCGCTATTATAAATCATAAAAGTCTTCAGTATATTCATCATATATCTCTTTGGTTTATTCAGCTACTATGCAATTCATTCTGATTATTATTTTAGGTTAGGTTTGAGTTATATATTCTTATAAACAGGGACAATTCGGCCTATTGGCAAAATAGGCAGTTGCCTAGAGCGCCCTCTTGATGAGGGCGCTGTGCTGCCTGCTGCAAAGAAAGTTAGACAGCCAGCATATAAACCACTTGCTCAACCAGCAGCATGAAGAGGAGGCTTGTTACAGGGTGTCACCCCAGTAGTAAGGTGGGGCATGTCAAAGGGCGGGCCAATGGGCAGAGGCAAAGGGGCAGCAAAATTAGCCAACTCATAAAACCCAGGACACCACTAGTCCTAAACCTGGTCATAAAAACTAAGGATGAGACAAGAATCCCAGACCTTAACCAGTCATGCACTGGACTTTTGAGATGATTCAGATGTCAGTCAACTAGGCCTGAACTCTTGAGAACTTATGATGGTCCAGCCCCCACCTGGTCAACCCCAGGGGAGCAGGGGGGGGGGGGGGGTGTTGACTCTCTAAAAAAAAGTACCTATATAACTAAGATACTAAGAGGTTGTCTTTGTTACAACTTGGTTACACAATTTTGTTACATTTTAGAAATATCTGGAGGAGATCTCTTTTATCTACTGCATGGGACTATATCATCAAAGATCTCTCACAAGGACTTTTATGCACCGATAATCATAGTTACATAGTTACATAGTTAGTATGGTCCAACCATCATCTGTAAGGACTTTTCTTGTGTTTACCCCATATTGTTTCCTGAACTGTTTTGTTGCACTCATTATTTTCTTGTAATCTGTATGTCATTTGTTTCTGTATGTTTATACATAGCACAGTCTTACAATTTTTTTCAGATTACATTTTATCAACCAGCTTGTCTTTGCTCTAAATGTAAGCTCGCCTAAGGGAAGCTTGGGTAGAGCAAGCTTACAAAAAGGGACCCCAGGGGTTGGGTGGCTTTAACCCCTTAAAGGGGTACTCCGCCCCTAGCATCTTATCCCCTATCCAAAGGATAGGGGATTAGATGTCAGATCGCGGGGGTCCCACAGCTGGGGACCCCCGGGATCTCTGCTCCAGCACCGCGCTATCATTACTGCACAGAGCAAACTCGCTCTGTGCGTAATGACTGGCGATACAGGGGCTGGAGCATTGTTACGTCACGGCTTGGCCCCCTCGTGATGTCTCGGCCCACCCCATTAATGAAAGTCTATGGGAATGGGCGTAATGCACGAAAATTAATACATTTCAAATTGTCCTCTTCTGACCCCTATAACTTTTTTATTTTTCTGCATACAGGGTGGTATGAGGGTTCATTTTTTGCGCAGTGATATGAAGTTTTAATCAGTATCATTTTTGATCACTTTTTATTCCTTTTTTATAGTATAAAAAGTGACCAAAAATACGCTATTTTGGACTTTGGAATTTTTTTTTGCACGTACACCATTGACCATGTGGTTTAATTAATGATATATTTTTATAGTTTGGACATTTACACACGCGGCGATACCACATATGTTTATTTTTATTATGTTTATATATTTTTCATATGGAATTTGGGAAAAGGGGGTGAATAAAGAAGGGGTTTTTAAACTTTTTTTTACACTTTTAGTCCCCTTAGGGGACTTTTAAGAGGAATCATTTGATTCCTCATACAGATCAAGGTGGTTCCATAGAACCACATTCATCTGTGTGCTCTGCGCTCGATTGATAAAGCCTGGTCCTGCCAGGCTTTATCATTCTGAGCACCAGAGCAGGCACAGGAGGAGAGGTAAGCCCTCAGGCTACCTCAGCAGTGGATCACTGCGCGAAGGCGATCCACCCCACTGGACCACCAGGGATGGGATAAAGGCACCTTTAGACACTGCTATAAGCTTTGACAGCTGCGATCTAAAGGGTTAATAGCCGGCTGCGGCGATTGCCGCATGTCGGCTATTAACGCCGGCCCCCAGCTACAGGAATCAGCTGGGGGTCGGCCGGTATGACGTGGGCTCAAGTCGGCTCGCGTCATATCCTGTTAACGGCACATGAACGAGCATAGACATCCATGGTCGTTAACGGGTTAACCATTGCTCTATCACACTCTCTTCAGTGTCTCAACTAGACTAACAGGGTGTTACTGTGACACTACCCACCCATTATAAAGTGTTTACATATTTATATACACGTAAAAAAACAAAACCCATTTGAACTTCACCAAGCAGCATGTCTGTCATATATTTTGCTGTCTAAGACTGTCACTGCAAAGCCAGTTGAGTCAGTGTATATTAACTACAATCCACTTCAACAGGTTTGAGGATATCCTATAGGTAGAATGCCTAAGGCAATGCCTGAAGTACTGGCAATAATTCTATCGGATGAAGAATAGGAAGGGTCCTTTGAACGGGCCGAACCATTTAATTAAACAGGCTCTGATCTCCTAGATTGGCGCTCATATCAAGAGCCTCTAAACAGATCAACTATAATGCAGACAAGGCCACAGAAACAATCACTGGAACGTTTGGCCCTTTTGTCCCATCATTTATTGGCTGTACATGTCCTGTTACATGGGGAGATGTCTGGCCTATGAACAATAGTTTTGTGACCTGCTAAAACAATGTGGCCATCTGTAAAATTAGCATTGTTTGTTCTTAGGCTGATCACTGGACCTATAACACGAGACCTGTTTGGCCGATATTGGCCCTCTGTAATAGGACCCAACATCTGGAAAAAATTACCCTCGCGGGGCATTTTTTTCAGGACTAATGAAAAAAATGGTGCAAAAATTCATAATTTTTCATTGTTTACCTAACCTATATGCAATATAGTCATACTTTGTTCTATACAATGATATTTTACATCTGAGAGATACCTTGATTGGTGTATTTACATCGATTAAGGTGTCTCTCAGATGTAAAATATCACTTATTTACACCAACTATGAACAGTTGGTAAAACTATAGGTAGAAAGCAAGTGTATTTATCATGTGTCTGAAATAATATTGAGACTCTTTTGTGCTACTAAAATACTGCAATGTATCCTTATATTTGGGCAATGTGCATTAGGAGTATTGGGTCTACATACATTCCCTCTAGGTGTATACACTTATGAATTGTGATGTTCCTCCTACTATGTGTTATTTAATATGTCCTACATGTATATGTGTTTTTAGGGGGGGGGGGGGTCCTGATGTAGAAGAATTGAGTATATAATAAAATTGATTTATTCCCATTATTATGGTTTGATGTATATGATTCAGCAGTCTTTGTAGGTTTATATACACAAACCAAAGTGGGATAAAGTCTATCAATGAAAATGTTGCCCGATTGAAATTTGGGATTGCAAAGGCTCTATTACAGTTAGAAATAAAATGTATCCAGAATTTGAAAAAAAAATTCTACTGCCCACTGGTCCAAATAACTCTCTTAGTAAAACAAAAATATTTATGGATAGGAAAGAAATGGATGATCACTGGGGCCCCCATATGGTTCCTGAGCCCCTCTATAAATAGAGCAGTGCTTACCTGGGCCTGCTGTTCTATTCCTTTTTATAGGGCAGGTGAAAACATCCATGAGGCGGGGCTTAATAATCTTCCTGTCCTACTGTAAACTAGGCAAAGAGGGGAGGCTCCTGCTTCAACCAGTTGTTTTACAGCTAAACACAAGACAATGACAAGGAGGACCATGGCTGATCTCCTGGGACACAGAGAAGCATTCTCATTTCTCAGTTTTAATGTTAATATGAGATAATATAGGATTGAATGAAAGGAGGAAATTAATGGAGGTAGTGTTGTTTTTTTTTTCTTTTGTGCATTTTTTATGTTTAATGTTCCTTTAAGCAAAACTATGTAATAGTATACTTACAAAGCCAAAATTCCTGTTTCCTCTACATGACCCCAGCTGATATAGCAGATCACGATCACTGTACAGCACATAGAATACATAATAAAACATTAAAACCTACCTGCAACCTTCTCTGGTTCTCCAAGAATCTGACCTGACTCATAACAAGGGTTAAGCGATCCCTTAAATAAAAGAGTCATTTTCTGATTTTAGCCATTACATTATACACTGATGAAAAACCTCCAGGGCAAATGAAATCTTTCCTTGATCTTATTTTCCATTCACTAAAGAGAGTAACTTATCTTCTCTTGTCTTTCACGCAATTTGCTTCATTTGTTCCTGTACAGGGAACATACAGCACAAAGCAAATTAAAGCCATCACTTTCCCGGCTCCTGAGCCTTCTGTTGACATGATCGGTGATACATACTGTAATTGAAAACTAATCTCTTTAAGCATCCTTTCCCTTTAATGCTTGTCAGTCGGACCAGGGTATCTGATAAGCATTAAGACCTCTACTGCAATTTGATCTACAACACCCTTCACCTCAACTTTGTCGCGGACAACGTCTTGCATTGCGTTAAATTCTTTATAGTCAGCAGCACTAATAATGAGCTTATCACCTGTACACCGGACCTGATGCCATTCATCAGAGCAGTTGATGACTCAATCTTCTTCTCATATGTGGACATATTTTCTACATATTGAACCACTGCAGTATTCAGTCAATGCTTATAGCTTAGTCCTTAGAGACTTTGTTTTTGCAAATGCAGCTTTTTCTCGTTTCATTTTTTGCCAATTTGTTTTCGGTTCTTCCCTAAAAATATGCTTCTGGTTGATGGCAGGTAAAATCTTTTACAGATCTAACATGAGAAATGTCCTGTTGCCAACACTTCAGAGGATAATAACATCAGTGTATAAAAGACAGGACTGGGTAAAAAATGGCTTTTCATATTTGCCTTCAGACACATGTTTAGATTCATCTCATATCAATACTCAGTTTAAAAAAAAAAAAGATAGATGAAGATAGAAGCAAAGTTTCTAAAACAACAAACTTTCTAAAATCCAAGTAAAAAATAAAATTAATTTTATTTAATTAAATTATTTCCCAAATATTTATATTGTATTTTCAGTCATATTTGTAGCAATAAATAATGCAATTTTGTTATGTTTTACAGAATTCTTTTTTCCAATTATTATACAATGTGTCGCTTTTCTATAGACTTTAACAGAACAGATTATTCTACAAAAATACTGACTTTTTAATTCTTTATTCATTTTATGGCCATATTTTTGTAAACAATAGGGCTCGCGTAATGATTGCCAGGCTTAGCCTGCTGTGCTCTGGTCAGTTTCAGACCAATTAGCAGCTGAGGTGGGGTATTTGATTCCTGCTCGGCTTTCTAGCTGGGCACTTGATTTCAGCTTTCTTATGGTTTTAGATCTGTTGATTTCAATTCAGACTTATTACTTTAATTTAGCCATGGCTTTGTAGTTCGGACCCATTTGTTTAGCTTTTAGCCTAGTCCCATTTGTCTTGTGATGTGTCTTTGCTATGGTCAGTTTATCCTGTCTAGTTTGTATCTCTACCTGGACCTGTATCCTGACTTGTAGTCAGTCCTGTTCGTGTTTTGTACTCTACCACTGTATGGGTCTTGATCCATTGCTTCTCTTGCTTTGCCCCTATGCCTGGTCGTTTCTATTTTTGGTCTTGTGTGATCCTTAATCTGTGTACCCTGATCTGTATAGTGTCCTGACTTTAGTTATCTGTTTACTTACCTTAATTCCTGGTAAGCCTACCACTTTATCCCCTGGTAACCTGTTTATCCTTACTCTCATTCCTGCCGTATATTGCTTTAGTTCTGAGGCTGTTAGTCAGTAAGTTATATACCCATTGCTATATCCTACTGATATAAGTTTGTTACTACTTTGCATTCCTGTCTTTATATATGATCCTTGTTTCCTGTGTTCTAGTGTGTTAACCTGTGGTATCCTGACCTGTTTCCACAATCTCCATATAGTTCTGTTTATTATTTTGACTTGTCGCCCCTGAATTTTATTCCAGTAGAGGGATTGTTCCCCGGTTGTTGATCCACTGTATATGCGAGTAGGCAGTGTAAACCCTTATTGAAGGATTTTTAACCAGCTCCAATCTATGAGACCGAAGCTGTTTTACATGCTGTGTAATATAGCCCTTAGAGTAAATTCACAAAGGATGCAATTGCTGGGATTTTACCTATGGATTTGCTCTGGTAAAATACAAAGGGCAGTACAGTAGTACAGTATAAGGCATGTGGATGAGCCCCATTCACTCCATTTATTTGGAGAATGTTCTTCCTCTGGTCTCCAGATTAATGAGGCTCCCAGCAATGGGACCCCAGCAATTCACTAGTTATCCCCTATGCTCTGAATAGGGGATTACTATTGATCATGAGAATACCCCTTTAAAGCAACTTCCCACATACCCTGAATAGTATACAAAGCTGCATCATTAAAGGGTACCTCTCATCAAAAAAACTTTTGATGTATTATAGATTAATGTATGCAGAATAACTTTATAATTGCATGTTATTAAAAAATATGCTTCTTTCTATTTAATTTTCCACTTTGAAGAAATGACCACTAGGGGTCTCCCTACCAGTCCTGGCAGCAAGCATTTCAGACTCATGCTGGAGTCCTAAACACTACGAGCTGCCAGTCTGCTTTGTTCACAAAGGAGAACACTCAGAGCTGCCAGCCTGCTTTGTTCACAGCCTGTTTGGCTGTGAACAAAGCAGGCTGGCAGCTCTGAGTGTTTAGGACTCACTCCAGCATGAGTCAGAAATGTTTGCTGACAGGACTGATCGGGAAAAATACAATAGAAAGAAGCATATTTTTCATTAACATGCTATTGGAAAGTTATTCAACATTCATTAATCTAAAATATATCAAAAGTTTATTTGATGAGAGGTACCCTTTAAAGGGGTATTCCAAGATTTTTTTTTATTTGACTGTGCTACAGGGGCTGTGAAGTTAGTGTAGTTCATAATATAGTATGTGTACCTGTGTGTGATGGTTTTCTCACAATTCTTCTGTGATTTTCACTCCAATATTTATTTTTACCAGCATAAAAAATGACTGTTGTCTCAAATTTTTCCCAGCTTGCAATGCAGCCGAGACCTGACTCCCTAGTCAGCTGATGACAGGGAGCCTGTCTGCTTCAATGGGTGGAAGGATCGCTTGGTGGGAGAGGGATCAATCTGCAACAGCTGTAGGCACCCTGATTGAAAACCACACTAATTTGAATGGATGCAGCTCATTTATGTTTCAATGGGTGGGGTGGCTGATGTGTGGGAGGGAGGAAGATGGAATTGTGGGATTTGTATTCAAAAAAAGAAAATTCAAACAAGAAATGACAGTTCACAAACAGCTATCCCCAAGACAAGCGCAGATCCTTCCTAAGCATGTCCATTACTGTCTGCCAGGTACGTACTAAAATCACCTTATGGTGGATAACGCCATTAAGTTATGTTCTTTCCTGATCTTCTTATCTTCCACAGTACTTTGGCAGTTGTGCACATCTAGCTTAACAGTGAGGAACAGGATGTGCCATAGCACATTATACAATCTTCACTGCATCACTACCACAGCCAATAGTCTACATCTTCAAAATATATTTTAATCTTTCTGAAAATTGCCCTTTGATTTTTGAATAAGATGAAGAGATGGTTATAGTGACAGAAGTTTTGTACACAGGATACACTTAATATATATAATAATGTAAGCAGAGAAAGCCTTTCCAGCTTCTATATGAATCTAATGTTCTGCTCCCTAATATGTAAGCAATGCTGATCCTGGATATATGGTTTTTGCAGTTAAGTCATTTCAGGCACATCTTCATTTTAGGACGAGAGTATAGGTTATAATAAGAAATGTGATTTTGTGTGTTGTCTTCACATATGAGTATATACAAGCACAGCCCTACATAAATCACGGCAATAAAACAGCCATCCTAAGCCAGTTAAACTAGGATTTTATAGGCCCACATAAAGTAGCCGCCCACACTTTCACATTAGCATGATTTTATTTTATTAGGCGATGGTTGCTTTAAGGTCTTTAGAGCAATAGCAAATAAACCAAAAGGCTGCACTTTATGCCTAATATATAACTTAAAAATATTTATAGGCCAGACTTGCGTTCATGCATCATTATAAAGACATCATGCTGAGGCAGAATCCAAAAAATATATTTCTTAAAAGAAAGAAGAATTTCAGGGCATACACTAAATAAACAGTGCAATAAAAGTTATAGCAATTATTTAAAATGTCAAAGTGACTGCATCAACCCGTAAATCACTTAATGTCTCTAGAAATTTACAAGAAAGCTAAACAAATGCCCAGACATAAGCTTATTGCCGGAGCCCTATGTGCGTGTTTGGGTGTATAAATTATTTGCCTTTATTTTTACTTTAAATATACACAGTTGTGTTGTAATTTATGCAATTGAGTCTATAATTCTAATAATCTCTAATTACAGATAACTACTCATAGTGGAAGGAAATTATGATTATTACTTTATTTCTTATTTTATACAGAAAGCAAAAATGTAAACATTAAAACCCCCACTTTTTAATATATTTGACATAGATATGTTCACTTTTTTTTATTCTAGCGCCTCTACAGATCAGCTTCAATTTTAAAATCTTATGATAGTATTGTCAGTATTTTTAGTGTGACTGCACTGAAATAAGGCATTTATTCTTATAACACCATCACCACTTTATGCAAAACCTTAAATGTGGTATGATTTTCAATTTATTTTGCTGTATCAAAGATTCAAGAATAAGAAAGAGGCACCAGCACTGCTGCATTTGGACTTTATTATGACTTTTTTTGGGCGGGGGGGAAATGCCCCGAATGCCATCAAAAAAATATCTTTCTTTGTAGAGACATATACAATTTATGTAGACTTTAAAGTGATATCTGATAATTCTGTTTAAAATAAGGCAAAATACCATTTGTAAAACTGTAAAGTTGTAATGAACTACCTGGTATAGATCAAAAGTAGAGATGAGTGAACTTTTGCCGGTTGACTGAACTCTGCCAAAAAGTTACGGTTCTGGCCAAACTAGTTGTGTCCCAACCTGTACTTAAACAATAGCCCCAATACATCTGTTTAATTCTGTCTAAGAGCCCTAAAAGCCCTGTATACCACTGTTAGGTCACCTAGTAGTGTATTTATGTAGTTCTAAGATGTTTTTGAGGCAACGTTATTTGCAAAGTTACAGCAACATATATGGCTATGGGTAAACGGATGATATGCGGTGGCAACTAACAGGTTGAATAACAGGTTGCTTTTTAAAATTAATGTCCAAATACTACCCCTTCGTAGATGCCTGCCCATGTTTATATATTGGCTTTTTCCAAGTGGTCCAAAAATTATCTGTATAAAGGGGTACTCCACCCCTAGACATCTTATCCCCTATCCAAAGGATAGGGGATAAGATGTCTGATCGCGGGGGTCCCACCGCTGGGGACCCCCGCAATATAGCACGCAGCACCCACCTGTTACTGCTCCGGAAGAGCTGGAGGGGTCTGGCTCCCGACCACAGGGACGGAAGATCATGACGTCATGACTCCGCCCATGTCACGATCTTCCGTCCCTGTGGTCGGGAGCCAGACCCTCCAGCGATTCCTGAGCAGTAACAGGTGGGTGCTGCGTGCTATATTGTGGGGGTCCCCAGCGGCGGGACCCCCGCGATCAGACATCAAATCCCCTATCCTTTGGATAGGGGATAAGATGTCTAGGGGTGGAGTACTCCTTTAAGGAGTAGCAACAAGTTTTGTACCTGGAAAGTAATATTATTTTTGTTTACAGTAGTTACATAGTTACATAGTTACATAGTTACATAGTTAGTACGGTCGAAAAAAGACATATGTCCATCAAGTTCAACAAGGGAATTAAGGGGTAGGGGTGTGGCGCGATATTGGGGAAGGGATGAGATTTTATATTTCTTCATAAGCCTTAATCTTATTTTGTTCCAGGAATGTATCTAATCCTGTTTTAAAGGTGTTAATTGTTCCTGCTGTGACCAGTTCCTGAGGTAGACTGTTCCATAAGTTCACAGTTCTCATGGTAAAGAAGGCGTGTCGCCCCTTGAGACTAAACTTTTTCTTCTCCAGACGGAGGGAGTGCCCCCTCGTCCTTTGGGGGGGTTTAACCTGGAACAGTTTTTCTCCATATTTTTTGTATGGGCCATTAATATACTTATATACGTTTATCATATCCCCCCTTAAACGTCTCTTCTCAAGACTAAACAATTGTAACTCCTTTAATCGCTCCTCATAGCTAAGATGATCCATGCCCCATATTAGTTTAGTCGCGCGTCTCTGCACCCTTTCCAACTCCGCAGTGTCCCTTTTATGGACAGGTGCCCAAAACTGAACAGCATATTCCAGGTAAGGCCGTACCAATGATTTATAAAGGGGGAGTATTATGTCCCTGTCCCTTGAGTCCATGCCTCTTTTGATACATGACAATATCCTGCCGGCTTTGGAAGCAGCAGCCTGACATTGCATGTTATTCTGTAGTCTGTGATCTACAAGTACACCCAGATCCTTCTCTACCAGTGACTCTGCCAGTTTAATCCCCCCTAAGACATACGATGCATGCAGGTTATTAGCACCCAGATGCATAACTTTACATTTATCCACATTGAACCTCATTTGCCAAGTGGATGGCCCAGACACTTAGTCTATCCAAGTCATCTTGTAACTTATGCACATCCTCTATAGACTGTACTGTGCTACAAAGCTTGGTGTCATCTGCAAAGATAGAAACAGAGCTGTTAATACCATCCTCTATATCATTGATAAATAAATTAAACAACAGCTTGCCCAGTACAGAACCTTGGGGTACACCACTAATAACCGGGGACCAATCAGAGTACGAATCATTGACCACCACTCTCTGGGTACGATCCATGAGCCAGTGTTCAATCCAGTTACAAACTAAAATTTCCAAACCCAAAGACCTTAACTTACCTGTCAGACGTCTATGAGGGACAGTATCAAATGCTTTAGCAATATCCAGAAACACTATATCCACAGCCATTCCTCTGTCAAGGCTTCTACTCACCTCTTCATAAAAGCAAATTAGATTGGTTTGACAACTTCTATCCTTAGTAAACCCATGCTGGCTATCACTTATAATACTATTATCCCCTATGTATTCCTGTATGTAATCCCGTATAAGTCCTTCAAACAATTTACCCACAATGCACGTTAAACTTACTGGTCTATAGTTTCCTGGGGAAGACCTAGAGCCCTTTTTGAAGATTGGCACCACATTCGCCTTGCGCCAGTCCCTTGGCACAATACCAGACACCAGAGAATCTCTAAATATCATGAACAGGGGTACAGATATTACTGAACTTACCTCTCTAAGAACTCTTGGGTGTAGTCCATCCGGTCCTGGGGATTTGCTTACATTTATATCACTTAACTTACCTTGTACCATCTCTACATTAAGCCAGTTCAGTACATTACATGATGTGTTACCAGCACTGACCTGGCCAATGTCAGCTCCTTCTTCCATAGTGTATACAGAACTAAAGAACCCATTCAGTAGCTCCGCCTTCTCTTGATCGCCTGTGACAACCTCCCCATTATCATTATTAAGGGGTCCTACATGCTCTGTCCTTGGTTTTTTTGCATTTATATGTCTAAAAAAATATTTAGGATTAGTTTTGCTTTCTTTGGCCACCTGTCTCTCATTTTGAATTTTTGCTATTTTTATTACATTTTTACAGATTTTATTAAGCTCCTTGTACTGTTTAAATGTTATAGCTGACCCATCAGATTTGTAATTTTTGAAGGCTATTTTTTTGTTGTTTATTGCTCTTTTAACATCATGTGTCAGCCATGTAGGATTTAGTTTTAATCGTTTATATTTGTTCCCCTTTGGTATATATTTAGATGTATAGTTATTTAGAGTTGATTTAAAGATGTCCCATTTACCTTCTGTATCAGTATTTGAGAACACCTCCCCCCAGTCTATGTCCTGTAGTGCAGATCTCAGCCCAGGGAAATTTGCCTTTTTAAAGTTATATGTTTTTGCCTTCCCCGCCTGTCTTTGTTTTCTACATTTTAAGTCAAAAGTAACTATATTGTGGTCGCTATTCCCAAGGTTTTCCCGCACAGTTACATTACCAACCAGCTCTGCGTTGTTGGAAATGATCAGATCCAACAAGGCATCACTTCTTGTTGGGTCCTCCACAAACTGGCCCATAAAATTATCCTGCAATAAATTTAGGAATTGTCGCCCCTTTGTAGTTTTAGCCAACCCCGGACCCCAATCTATATCTGGATAGTTAAAATCTCCCATTATTACCACTGTACCTGCCCGGGCGGCCCTCTCTATTTGTTTATGAAGCTGAACTTCTATCTCTTCAGTGATATTAGGGGGTCTGTAGATTACACCAAATACTATTTTTTCAGTATTTCCCTCCTTTTGTAATTCTACCCACAATGATTCCACATCCTCAGAATCATCACACACTATGGCATCATTCACACTGACTTTCATACCACTTCTTACATACTGACAGACTCCACCACCTTTTCTGTTCATTCTATCCTTGCGAAACATTGTAAACCCCTGCAGATTGACAGCCCAGTCATGCGAGGAGTCCAACCATGTCTCAGTGACCCCAACTATATCAATATGTTCCTCCAGTATCAAGGCCTCAAGCTCCCCCATTTTATTTGCTAGGCTTCTGGCATTTGTGAACATACACTTTACATTTCCATCCTTTATGTTATTGGGGTTAATGGGATTCAAGGGTGTAAGTTTTATTTTCCTATGAAGCTTATTCCTATTAACTATTCTAACCCCTTGTCACGATTCGGCTGGCAGGAGGTGGATCCTCTGTGCCAGAGAGGGATTGGCGTGGACCGTGCTAGTGGACCGGTTCTAAGTTACTACTGGTTTTCACCAGAGCCCGCCGCAAAGCGGGATGGTCTTGCAGCGGCGGTAGTAACCAGGTCGTATCCACTAGCAACGGCTCAACCTCTCTGACTGCTGAAGATAGGCGCGGTACAAGGGAGTAGACAAGAGCAAGGTCGGACGTAGCAGAAGGTCGGGGCAGGCAGCAAGGATCGTAGTCAGGGGCAACGGCAGGAGGTCTGGAACACAGGCTAGGAACACACAAGGGAACGCTTTCACTGGCACGATGGCAACAAGATCCGGCAAGGAAGGGAAGGGGAAGTGAGGTATAAATAGGGAGTGCACAGGTGAATGACTGATTAGACCCACTGCGCCAATCAGCGGCGCAGTGGCCCTTTAAATCGCAGAGACCCGGCACGCGCGCGCCCTAGGGAGCGGGGCCGCGCGCGCCGGGACAGGACTGACGGAGAGCGAGTCAGGTACGGGAGCCGGGGTGCGCATCGCGAGCGGGCGCCACCCGCATCGCGAATCGCATCCCGGCTGGGGGCGGTATCGCAGCGCACCCGGTCAGTAGATCTGACCGGGGCGCTGCAGTAGCGAGGATGTTGCGAGCGCTCCGGGGAGGAGCGGGGACCCGGAGCGCTCGGCGTAACAGTACCCCCCCCCCTTGGGTCTCCCCCTCTTCTTGGAGCCTGGGAACCTGAGGAGCAGACTTTTGTCTAGGATGTTGTCCTCAGGTTCCCAGGATCTCTCTTCAGGTCCACAGCCCTCCCAATCAACCAAAAAGAACCTTTTTCCTCTGACCGTCTTGGAGGCCAGTATCTCCTTCACTGAGAAGACGTCAGAAGAACCGGAAACAGGAGTGGGAGAAACAAACTTGGGAGAGAAACGGTTGATGATGAGTGGTTTAAGAAGAGAGACATGAAAGGCATTAGGAATACGAAGAGAAGGAGGAAGAAGAAGTTTGTAAGAGACAGGATTAATTTGGCACAAGACTTTGAAAGAACCAAGATAGCGTGGTCCCAGTTTGTAACTGGGGACACGAAAGCGGACATATTTAGCGGAGAGCCATACCTTGTCTCCGGGAGCAAAAATGGGGGGAGCTCTTCTTTTCTTATCGGCAAACTTTTTCATGCGAGATGAAGCCTGTAAAAGAGAATTTTGGGTCTCTTTCCATATGGTGGAAAGATCACGAGTCACTTCATCTACAGCGGGCAAACCAGAGGACAAGGGAATAGGGAGGGGGGGAAGAGGGTGACGGCCGTACACCACGAAAAATGGGGATTTAGCAGAAGATTCAGAGACTCTAAAGTTGTACGAGAATTCGGCCCAAGGTAGAAGATCTGCCCAGTCATCCTGGCGGGAGGAAACAAAATGCCGTAAATAGTCACCCAGGACCTGGTTAATTCTTTCTACTTGCCCATTGGATTGAGGATGATAAGCAGAAGAGAAGTTTAATTTAATCTTGAGTTGTTTACAGAGAGCCCTCCAGAATTTAGACACGAATTGGACACCTCTATCCGAGACAATCTGCGTGGGCAAACCGTGAAGACGAAAAATGTGTACAAAAAATTGTTTTGCCAACTGAGGCGCTGAAGGAAGACCAGTAAGAGGAATAAAATGTGCCATCTTGGAAAATCGATCAACGACCACCCAAACAACAGTGTTGCCACGGGATGGGGGTAAGTCTGTAATAAAGTCCATACCAATCAGAGACCAAGGCTGTTCGGGGACAGGCAGAGGGTGAAGGAGACCAGCAGGCTTCTGGCGAGGAGTCTTATCCCGGGCACAGACAGTACAGGCCCGCACAAAATCCACAACATCTGTTTCCAGAGTCGGCCACCAATAGAAACGAGAGATGAGTTGCAAGGACTTTTTGATGCCCGCATGGCCTGCGAGGTGGGAGGAGTGACCCCATTTGAGAATCCCGAGATGCTGGCGTGGAGAAACAAAGGTCTTCCCTGGAGGAGTTTGCCTGATGGAGGCTGGAGAAGAGGAGATCAGACAGTCAGGAGGAATGATGTGTTGCGGAGAGACCTCTACTTCCGAGGCATCCGAGGAACGAGAGAGAGCATCGGCCCTAATGTTCTTGTCGGCAGGGCGAAAATGAATTTCAAAGTTAAAACGGGCAAAGAACAACGACCACCTGGCCTGGCGAGGATTCAGCCGTTGGGCAGACTGGAGATAGGAGAGATTCTTGTGATCGGTGAAAATGATAACTGGAAATTTTGATCCCTCCAGCAGATGCCTCCATTCCTCAAGTGCCAATTTAATGGCCAGTAGTTCTCGATCCCCGATGGAGTAGTTCCTCTCCGCCGGAGAGAAGGTCCTAGAAAAAAAACCACAAGTAACAGCATGCCCGGAAGAATTTTTTTGTAGAAGGACCGCTCCAGCTCCCACTGAGGAGGCATCAACCTCCAATAGGAAGGGTTTAGATGGGTCAGGTCTGGAGAGCACGGGAGCAGAAGAAAAGGCAGACTTGAGCCGTTTAAATGCGTCTTCCGCTTGAGGAGACCAGGACTTAGGATTGGCATTCTTCTTGGTTAAAGCCACGATAGGAGCCACAATAGTGGAAAAATGTGGAATAAATTGTCTGTAATAATTGGCGAACCCCAAAAAACGTTGGATAGCACGGAGTCCGGAGGGGCGTGGCCAATCTAAGACGGCAGAGAGTTTATCTGGGTCCATTTGTAGTCCCTGGCCAGAGACCAAGTATCCTAGGAAAGGAAGAGATTGACATTCAAACAGACATTTCTCCATTTTGGCATAAAGTTGATTGTCTCAAAGTCTCTGAAGAACCATGCGGACATGCTGGCGATGTTCTTCTAAGTTGGCAGAAAAAATCAGAATATCGTCCAGATACACAACAACACAGGAATATAAGAGATCACGAAAAATTTCATTAACAAAGTCTTGGAAGACGGCAGGGGCGTTGCACAGGCCAAAGGGCATGACCAGATACTCAAAGTGTCCATCTCTGGTGTTAAATGCAGTTTTCCATTCGTCCCCCTCCCTGATGCGGATGAGATTATATGCACCTCTTAAGTCCAGTTTGGTAAAGATGTGGGCACCTTGAAGGCGATCAAAGAGTTCAGAGATAAGAGGTAGGGGGTAGCGGTTCTTTACCGTGATTTTATTAAGTCCGCGGTAATCAATGCAAGGACGTAGGGAGCCATCTTTTTTGGACACAAAGAAAAATCCAGCTCCAGCAGGAGAGGAGGATTTGCGGATAAACCCCTTTTTTAAATTTTCCTGGATGTATTCAGACATAGCAAGAGTCTCTGGGGCGGACAGAGGGTAAATTCTGCCCCGGGGTGGAGTAGTGCCCGGGAGGAGGTCAATAGGACAGTCAAAATGCCTGTGAGGGGGTAAAGTCTCAGCTTGCTTTTTGCAAAATACGTCAGCATAGTCCATATAAGCCTTAGGGAGACCGGTTACAGGAGGAACCACAGGGTCACGGCAGGGAGTACTGGGAACCGGTTTAAGACAGTCCTTGAAACAAGAAGTACCCCAGCTCTTGATCTCTCCTGTGGACCAATCAAGGGTTGGGGAATGGCGTTGAAGCCACGGTAGTCCAAGGAGAATTTCGGAAGTGCAATTGGAGAGGACCAAAAACTCAATTTTTTCGTAATGAGGTCCGATGCACATTAGGAGGGGTTCCGTGCGGTAACGCACGGCACAGTCCAATCTTTCATTGTTAACACAATTGATGTAGAGGGGTCTGGCGAGACTGGTCACAGGGATGTTGAACCTGTTGATGAGAGAGGCCAAAATAAAATTTCCTGCAGATCCGGAATCCAAGAAGGCCTTAGTAGAGAAGGAGAAGGTAGAGGCAGATATCCGCACAGGCACAGTAAGGCGTGGAGAAGCAGAGTTGACATCAAGAACTGTGTCACCTTTGTGCGGAGTCAGCGTACGTCTTTCCAGGCGGGGAGGACGGATAGGACAATCCTTCAGGAAGTGTTCGGTACCGGCACAGTACAGGCAAAGATTCTCCATGCGGCGTCGTGTCCTCTCTTGAGGTGTCAAGCGAGACCGGTCAACTTGCATAGCCTCCACGGCGGGAGGCACAGGAACAGATTGCAGAGGACCAGAGGAGAGAGGAGCCGGGGAGAAAAAACGCCTCGTGCGAACAAAGTCCATATCCTGGCGGAGCTCCTGACGCCTTTCGGAAAAACGCATGTCAATGCGAGTGGCAAGATGAATGAGTTCATGTAGGTTAGCAGGAATTTCTCGTGCGGCCAGAACATCTTTAATGTTGCTGGATAGGCCTTTTTTAAAGGTCGCGCAGAGGGCCTCATTATTCCAGGATAATTCGGAAGCAAGAGTACGGAATTGGATGGCGTACTCGCCAACGGAAGAATTACCCTGGACCAGGTTCAGCAGGGCAGTCTCAGCAGAAGAGGCTCGGGCAGGTTCCTCAAAGACAGTTCGAATTTCCGAGAAGAAGGAGTGTACAGAGGCAGTGACGGGGTCATTGCGGTCCCAGAGCGGTGTGGCCCATGACAGAGCCTTCCCAGACAGAAGGCTGACTACGAAAGCCACCTTAGACCTTTCAGTAGGAAACTGGTCCGACATCATCTCCAAGTGCAGGGAACATTGTGAAAGAAAGCCACGGCAAAACTTAGAGTCCCCATCAAATTTATCCGGCAAAGAAAGTCGTAGGCCGGAAGCGGCCACTCGCTGCGGAGGAGGTGCAGGAGCTGGCGGAGGAGATGATTGCTGAAGCTGTGGTAGTAACTGCTGTAGCATCACGGTCAGTTGAGACAGCTGGTGGCCTTGTTGCGCTATCTGTTGCGACTGCTGGGCGACCACCGTGGTGAGGTCGGCGACAACTGGCAGTGGAACTTCAGCGGGATCCATGGCCGGATCTACTGTCACGATTCGGCTGGCAGGAGGTGGATCCTCTGTGCCAGAGAGGGATTGGCGTGGACCGTGCTAGTGGACCGGTTCTAAGTTACTACTGGTTTTCACCAGAGCCCGCCGCAAAGCGGGATGGTCTTGCAGCGGCGGTAGTAACCAGGTCGTATCCACTAGCAACGGCTCAACCTCTCTGACTGCTGAAGATAGGCGCGGTACAAGGGAGTAGACAAGAGCAAGGTCGGACGTAGCAGAAGGTCGGGGCAGGCAGCAAGGATCGTAGTCAGGGGCAACGGCAGGAGGTCTGGAACACAGGCTAGGAACACACAAGGGAACGCTTTCACTGGCACGATGGCAACAAGATCCGGCAAGGAAGGGAAGGGGAAGTGAGGTTAAATAGGGAAGTGCACAGGTGAATGACTGATTAGACCCACTGCGCCAATCAGCGGCGCAGTGGCCCTTTAAATCGCAGAGACCCGGCGCGCGCGCGCCCTAGGGAGCGGGGCCGCGCGCGCCGGGACAGGACCGACGGAGAGCGAGTCAGGTACGGGAGCCGGGGTGCGCATCGCGAGCGGGCGCCACCCGCATCGCGAATCGCATCCCGGCTGGGGGCGGTATCGCAGCGCACCCGGTCAGTAGATCTGACCGGGGCGCTGCAGTAGCGAGGATGTTGCGAGCGCTCCGGGGAGGAGCGGGGACCCGGAGCGCTCGGCGTAACACCCCTCCCTCCGCTCCACCCCCAGGTACATTTATAATTCCCACCTCTCTATCTACACTATCTTCCCCCTCTTTGCTGTAGGTTCTCTCCCCCCAAGTCCCTAGTTTAAACATTCCTCCACCCTTCTAGCCATCTTCTCCCCAAGCAAAGCTGCACCCTCCCCATTGAGGTGCAGCCCGTCCCTACGGTAGAGCCGGTAACAGACAGCGAAGTCAGCCCAGTTCTCCATGAACCCAAACCCTTCCTTCCTACACCAGCTTCTGAGCCACTTGTTTACCTCCCTGATCTCCCGCTGCCTCTCTGGTGCGGCTCGTGGTACTGGTAGTATTTCAGAAAAGACTACCTTGGAGGTCCTTGCCTTAAGCTTGCGGCCTAAGTCCCTGAAATCATTTTTAAGGACACTCCACCTACCTCTTACTTTGTCATTGGTGCCAATATGTACCATGACTGCTGGGTCCTCTCCAGCCCCGCCCAACAACCTGTGAACCCGATCCGCGATGTGCCGAACTCGTGCACCAGGCAGACAACACACTGTTCGGCGATCCCGGTCTTTGTGACAGATTGCCCTGTCTGTCCCCCTAATAATTGAGTCCCCCACCACTAGTACCTGTCTGGCCTGCCCTGTACTCCTCCCTCCTTACTGGAGCAGACACCCCCCTGGCGGTCAGAGGTGGTATCCTGCTGCAGTTCTCCTAGCTCTGTAATGGCATCCCCCTCATCCTGCCAAGCGGGCAAACTTGTTGGGGTGTGCCAGTTCAGGACTAGCCTCCCTGACACAATTTCCCCTACCCCTCTTTCTAACTGTAACCCAGCTAACTGCCTGACTGTCCTGCAACTCCGTCCCACTGTCCTCCCCCACCTCTACTCCCGAGAGTGCCTGCTCAGTGAGCAGGAGACTCCTCTCCATGTTGTTAATGCTTCTCATTGTTGCCAGTCGCCCCTCTAGATGCAGGATCTGGGCTTCCAAACGGACAACTAGCACACATCTCGCACAACAATATGCACCCTCAAACTGTTGTTCAAGGATTGCATACATTGAACAGGATGTACATTGGACTGCATTTTCCAACATGGAGGCCATCTAGTAATGGGGATTTCACAAATGTATAGGAAAAAACAGACAGTCAAAATTACACTTAAAAATTTTTTGTAGACCTTGTGCGTTCAGAAATTAACACTCACAGCGATCTCAACCTCCTGCTTTCAAACTCCAGTTTTTGAAACTCCTCTTTCACGCCCCCTGTTACACAGCAACACTCAGAAAGAGCAAGCTCTCAATAAGAGTCCCAAGCTAAGATTTATACACCTGTGCCCAATCTACTCCTCCTCCCCCTAGAGGTGGAACAGAGAAAAAAAAAAAAAGGGTGTTTAAACTCTAACAGTTATCCCACTATGTGCAAAAGAGAAAAACTTACCCAAAATATGAATGTGGGCTATAGGCAGTCGCACCCACTCCACAGATTCACTCCGCACAACAGATAATCACAGTTTTTGAAACTCCTCTTTCACGCCCCCTCTTACACAGCAACACAAAGAAAGAGCAAGTTAGGGGAAAAGTTAGAGGTAAGGTAGCAAATACCATTTGATAGGTTGCAGGAGTTTATTGATGTACTGTAAGGGTCAGGCCATGACAATTTCTATCTGAGACACGACTATGCTAGTAGGTTGCAGGAGTGGACCACTTAAAACCCTCATGGGGCCTGAGGATCAATGAGGAACAGTTTTCCACCAAAGCTTTGCTCTCTAGAAAGGAATACTGTACTTTTGCTGTTTGCATAAGATTGAAATTCAATTTTGAACTGTATCTTTGCCAGAGCTCATAGTTCCGAATAAATAGCAGTGGCAACATGTAAATTAGAGCCTAAATACACATTACCGAAAATTCAGCTGGCCCAGAACTTCCAGCAAGACCAACCAACCATTTAATAGGGGCTTACCAACTCTCCCACTGCAAATGAAGTCAGGGAAGTGAAGGATCAGGAATGTTATATTTCAACTACACAACCCTTTAGTTTTACAGAGAGATTAGCTGCAAACAGGTGCGTCTCTGATGGGGGGGGGGGTATTTTAGTTGGGGTCCCCATGGTCCCCTTTGCCCCCCCCCCTACATTGAGCTGTGACCCCCAACTAAAATATAACTCCCAATCAAGGCCAGACTGCCATAAAGGTAGGTACTATTACTACCTTAAAGGGGGCTCTATTACTACCTAAAGGGTGTACTGTTACTACCTAAAGCAGGCTACTATTACTACCTAAAGAGGGCTACTATGAGTACCTAAAGGGGGCTACTATGAATACTTAAAGGAGGATACTAGTACTACCTAAAGGAGGATACTAGTACTACCCAAAGGTGGATACTATGAGTACCTAAAGAGGGCTACTATTGATAAGAAAATAATCTATAAAAATAGATATATATGCTAATATGCTGCAGAAATTTCCTTATGAGACATATCAGCTTGCTATTTGCTTGTGACTAAGATGAAGACCTTGGGATGAGGCCAGAAGAAAGATAAGCAGAGGTTGGAAGTTGAAAGACAAAACATTTGAAGAAATATAGACTGTGCAGGACAGATACATACGGAATTTTCTGGTAGAATAGGGAGAAGGCAACATAAGTGACCTATGGCTAAGAAAGAAATTAATGTTTAATATGTACTACCCAAAGGTGGATACTATGAGTATCTAAAGGGGGCTACTATTGATAAGGATGACCCTTATGATTTTAATTACTGATATATATATATATATATATATATATATATATATTAAAAATAGATATATATGCTAATATGCTGCAGAAATTTCCTTATGAGACATATCAGCTTGCTATTTGCTTGTGACTAAGATGATGACCTTGTGATGAGGCCAGAAGAAAGATAAGAAGAGGTTGGAAGTTGAAAGACAAAACATTTGAAGAAATATAGACTGTGCAGGACAGATACATCCGGAATTTTCTGGTAGAATAGGGAGAAGGCAACATAAGTGACCTATGGCTAAGAAAGAAATGAATGTTTAATATGCTAATATATACAGATGCAATATTCAAATAACCAATCAAAATATAACATGATGATTTTGACGTGATGACTAACCTCCCCTTTTTGTCAAATGTAAAAACCAATGTACTTCCGTATAATAAACAGAACTCTTTGGGACAGCTCCTTAGATTCTTGCTGAGAAGGAATTTCATACCAACTTTTTGTCTGGTGTTTATTTCTTGTGTCCACACTCAGCAGTATACAGCGTGCAGTGATGCACATTTTAAGGTCTAACCAGCAGCCAACCTTGACACTATTACTAAGGGCTACTATGATTACCTAAAGGGGCTACTATGAATACCTAAAGGGTGTTACTTTAAATACCTAAAGGGGGCTACTATGAATACCTGTCACGATTCGGCTGGCTGGAGGTGGATCCTCTGTGCCAGAGAGGGATTGGCGTGGACCGTGTCGGTGGACCGGTTCTAAGTTGCTACTGGTATTCACCAGAGCCCGCCGCAAAGCGGGATGGTCTTGCAGCGGCGGTAGCAACCAGGTCGTATCCACCGGCAACGGCTCAACCTCTCTGACTGCTGAGATAAGCGCGGTACAAGGGAGTAGACAAGAGCAAGGTCGGACGTAGCAGAAGGTCAGGGCAGGCAGCAAGGATCGTAGTCAGGGGCAACGGCAGGAGGTCTGGAACACAGGCTAGGAACACACAAGGAAACGCTTTCACTGGCACAATGGCAACAAGATCCGGCGAGGGAGTGCAGGGGAAGTGAGGTATAAGTAGGGAGTGCACAGGTGAAGAATCGATCAACGATCACCCAAACAACTGTGTTGCCATGGGATAAAGGCAAGTCAGTAATAAAGTCCATACCAATCTGTGACCAAGGTTGTTCAGGAACAGGCAGAGGATGAAGGAGACCAGCAGGCTTCTGGCGAGGGGTCTTATCCCGGGCACAGACAGTACAAGCCCGCACGAAATCAACAACATCAGTCTCCAGAGTAGGCCACCAATAAAATCGAGAGATGAGTTGGATGGATTTTTTGATGCCAACATGGCCTGCGAGGTGGGAGGAGTGTCCCCACTTGAGAATCCCGAGGCGCTGGCGTGGAGAAACGAAGGTCTTCCCTGGAGGAGTTTGTCTGATGGAAGCTGGAGAAGTGGAGATCAGACAGTCCGGAGGAATGATGTGTTGCGGGGAGGCTTCCACTTCAGAGGCATCTGAAGAACGAGAGAGGGCATCGGCCCTAATGTTCTTGTCAGCAGAGCGAAAATGAATTTCAAAGTTAAAACGGGCAAAGAACAACGACCACCTAGCCTGGCAAGGGTTCAGCCGTTGGGCAGACTGGAGATAAGAGAGATTCTTGTGGTCAGTGTATATAATAACTGGATATTTGGATCCCTCCAGCAGGTGCCTCCATTACTCAAGCGACAATTTTATGGCCAGTAATTCTCGATCACCAATGGAGTAGTTTTTCTCCGCCGGAGAGAAAGTCCTAGAAAAAAAACCACAAGTAACAGCATGCCCGGAAGAATTTTTTTGTAGAAGAACTGCTCCAGCTCCCACCGAGGAGTCGTCTACCTCCAATAAGAAGGGTTCAGATGGGTCAGGTCTGGAGAGTACGGGAGCAGAAGAAAAGGCAGACTTGAGATGTTTAAATGCGTCTTCCGCTTGAGGAGACCAGGACTTAGGATTGGCGTTTTTCTTGGTTAGAGCCACGATAGGAGCCACAATAGTGGAAAAGTGTGGAATAAATTGTCTGTAATAATTGGCGAACCCCAAAAAACGTTGGATAGCACGGAGTCCGGAGGGGCGTGGCCAATCCAATACGGCAGATAGTTTATCTGGGTCCATTTGTAGTCCCTGGCCAGAGACTAAGTATCCTAGGAAAGGAAGAGACTGACATTCAAAGAGACATTTTTCCATTTTGGCATAAAGTTGATTGTCCCGAAGTCTCTGAAGAACCATGCGGACATGCTGGCGATGTTCTTCTAGGTTAGCATAAAAAATCAGAATATCGTCCAGGTAAACCACAACACAGGTATATAGAAGATCACGAAAAATTTCATTTACAAAGTCTTGGAAGACGGCAGGGGCGTTGCAAAGGCCAAAGGGCATAACCAGATATTCAAAGTGTCCATCTCTGGTGTTAAATGCAGTCTTCCATTTGTCCCCCTCCCTGATGCGGATGAGATTATAAGCACCTCTTAAATCCAGCTTGGTAAAGATGTGGGCGCCTCGTAGGCGGTGAAAGAGTTCCGAGATAAGAGGTAGGGGGTAGCGTTTTTTTACAGTGATTTTATTAAGTCCGCGGAAATCAATGCAAGGGCGTAGGGAGACGTCTTTTTTGGAAACAAAAAAAAATCCAGCTCCGGCAGGGGGGGAGGACTTGCGGATAAACCCCTTTTTTAAGTTCTCTTGGATGTACTCCGACATGGCTTGAGTTTCCGGAGCAGACAGAGGATAGATTCTGCCCCGGGGTGGAGTAGTACCCGGGAGGAGGTCAATAGGACAGTCATAAGGCCTGTGAGGAGGCAAAGTCTCTGCTTGTTTTTTGCAAAAAACATCAGCATAATCCAGATAGGCCTTGGGAAGACCAGATACCGGGGGAACCACAGGGTCTTGACTGTGAGTACAGGGAGCAGGCTTAAGACAGTGCTTGTGGCAAGAAGTACCCCAGTTCTTGATTTCCCCTGTGGTCCAATCAAGGGTTGGGGAATGGCGTTGAAGCCACGGTAATCCAAGAAGAATTTCTGAAGTGCAGTTAGAGAGGACCAAAAATTAAATTTTTTCATGATGGGGTCCGATGCACATTAAGAGAGGTTCCGTGCGGTAACAGTTACAGTTACAGTCCAATCTTTCATTATTAACAGAGTTGATGTAGAGGGGTCTGGCGAGACTGGTCACCGGGATGTTGAACCTGTTGATGAGAGAGGCTAAAATAAAATTTCCTGCAGATCCGGAATCCAAGAAGGCCATAGCTGAGAAGGAGAAGGTAGAAGAAGAAATCCGCACAGGCACAGTAAGACGTGGAGAAGCAGAGTTCACATCAAGAGCTGTCTCACCTTTGTGCGGAGTCAGCGTGCGTCTTTCCTGGCAAGGAGGACGGATAGGACAATCCTTCAAGAAATGTTCGGTACCCGCACAGTACAGGCAAAGGTTCTCCATGCGGCATCGTGTCCTCAATTGAGGTGTCAAGCGAGACCGGTCAACTTGCATAGCCTCCACGGCGGAAGGCACAGGAACGGATTGCAGAGGACCAGAGGACAGAGGAGCCGGGGAGAGAAACCGCCTCGTGCGAACAAAGTCCATATCCTGGCGGAGCTCCTGACGCCTTTCGGAAAAGCGCATGTCAATGCGGGTGGCAAGATGAATAAGTTCATGCAGGTTAGCAGGAATTTCTCGTGCGGCCAGCACATCTTTAATGTTACTGGATAGGCCTTTTTTAAAGGTCGCGCAGAGGGCCTCGTTATTCCAGGATAATTCGGAGGCAAGAGTACGGAATTGGATGGCGTACTCGCCAACAGAAGAATTACCCTGGACCAGGTTCAGCAGGGCAGTCTAGGCAGAAGAGGCTCGGGCAGGTTCCTCAAAGACACTTCGAATCTCCGTGAAGAAGGAGTGTACAGAGGCAGTGACAGGATCATTGCGGTCCCAGAGCGGTGTGGCCCATGACAGGGCTTTCCCAGACAGAAGGCTGACTACGAAAGCCACCTTTGACCTTTCAGTTGGAAACTGGTCCGACATCATCTCCAAATGCAGGGAACATTGCGAAAGAAAACCACGGCAAAACTTAGAGTCCCCATCAAATTTATCCGGCAAAGATAATCGGAGGCTGGATGCGGCCACTCGCTGCGGAGGAGGTGCAGGAGCTGGCGGAGGAGATGATTGCTGAAGCTGTGGTAGTAGCTGCTGTAGCATCACGGTCAGTTGAGACAGCTGGGGGCCTTGTTGCGCCATCTGTTGCGACTGCTGGGCGACCACCGTGGTGAGGTCGGCGACAACTGACAGCGGGACCTCAGCGGGATCCATGGCCGGATCTACTGTCACGATTCGGCTGGCTGGAGGTGGATCCTCTGTGCCAGAGAGAGATTGGCGTGGACCGTGTCGGTGGACCGGTTCTAAGTTGCTACTGGTATTCACCAGAGCCCGCCGCAAAGCGGGATGGTCTTGCAGCAGCGGTAGCAACCAGGTCGTGTCCACCGGCAACGGCTCAACCGCTCTGACTGCTGAGATAAGCGCGGTACAAGGGAGTAGACAAGAGCAAGGTCGGATGTAGCAGAAGGTCAGGGCAGGCAGCAAGGATCGTAGTCAGGGGCAATGGCAGGAGGTCTGGAACACAGGCTAGGAACACACAAGGAAACGCTTTCGCTGGCACAATGGCAACAAGATCCGGTGAGGGAGTGCAGGGGAAGTGAGGTATAAGTAGGGAGTGCACAGGTGAAGATACTGATTAGGCCTGCTGCGCCAATCAGTGGCGCAGTGGCCCTTTAAATCGCAGAGACCCGGCGCGCGCGCGCCCTAAGTAGCGGGGTCGCGCGCGCCGGGACAACACAGACGGGGAACGGGTCAGGTACGGGAGCCGAGATGCGCATCGCGAGCGGGCGCGTCCCGCATCGCGAATCACATCCCGGCTGGGAGCAATATCGCAGCGCACCCGGTCAGCAGGTCTGACCGGGGTGCTTTGAATAAGAGAACGCTGCCAGCGCTCCGGGGAGGAGCGGGGACCCGGAGCGCTCGGCGTAACAATACCTAAAGGGGTTACTATTACTCCCTAAGAGCAGTCCCCTTTTAGGTACAACTACCTAAAAGGGGACTGCTACAACTTTTACCTAAAGGGAGCTGCTACTGCCTACTACCTAAAGGGGGGGCTACTGCTACTATATATGGGGGACTGCAACTATCTACAGAGGGAACTTCCTACAGGGAGTAATTCCTACCTATAAGGGGCTGCTGCGGACTACAGGGGGTAGCTATCTACAGGGGGACATACCTACAGGGATTAACCCCTACCTATAGGGGGCTGCTACTGCCCACAAGGGGAAGCTATCTACAAGGGGAACCTATTTACAAGTGGCCCCTACCTACTCAGGGCACATGCGTAATGGGGAAAACCATGTGAAGGGGCCTGTCTACCTACTTAAGTGACCTAACTACTTAATATTGGGGAGCTACCTACTCTTCTCCAACCCATTTATCTACCCACTTTACTGTGTGGGAAACCAGGGGGATTATTTTTTACTGTATGGAACACTCTAGGTGCTGGAAAAGTGTGGAAACTGAAATGTTTGTCTGGCAGGCTCTGTGGAGACGAATTGTGGCTGGAAGAAATCCTCGTGACGGTCTGGGCCGGATAGAGAAGAAAAAGGAAAGTGAACGACTCCAATCAGAGAAGACGTCACCTGATGTAACTGTATGTAATCACTTATATGGTCTGCAGAGCCTGTGTAGAGCTGATATTTACCACTATATGGTCACTGTATGCGTGGAATATTTTCTCCTTGTATACTGAATTCATTGGTAATATTGGTCTCAGTATTCAGGATTTGGTCAGTAACAGTATGATGGCAATATGTATGGGGATATTTCCTACTAGTATACTGGAATTATTGGTAATATTGGTCTCCGTACACAGGATTTAGTCAGTAACAGTATGATGGTGATATGTATGGTGATAATATTTCCCCCTTGTATACTGGTCTTATTGGTAAAATTGGTCTCAGTATACAGGATTTGGTCAGTAACAGCATGATGTAATATGTGGGGATGTATGGCTCCTGTGTCATTGTGTGGAGACAGGCATGCTGGGAGTTGCAACACTATCACTCCCAGTATGCATGGACAGCTGTTGGCTGTCAGGGCATGCTGGGAGTTGTAGTTTTGCAACTTCTGCTTTATAGGCTAAAGCAGCAGTATAAAGCGATATTCCCATCTCATTAAATTATCCCCTATCTGCAGTATTGGGGAGAACAAGCAGATTGGTTGAAGTCTGACTGCTGAAACCCACACAGAATCTGAGGATGGGGATATAATTGTCTCCAGAGTGAATGGTGCGAACGATGCATGTAAATGTTAAGCTACCTTATAAAAAATTATTGGAGCAGTGGCTGTGCAGGTGGGGTCCGCATCGTTCACTCCAGGGACAACTGTGTCTACATTCTCAGAATCGGCAGAGGTTCCCACAGTCACACCCCCACCTATCTGCTTGTTATCCCATATACTGTGGACAGGGGTTAACGTAATATTATAAGAAAATACCTTTAAAGTAAAACTGTCAGCCTGTTCACCCACACAAAACCCAATACACTGGGTTATAGTGTGGGTGAACAGGATTCCATAGAGGGGTCACTTACTCATTTTCGTCAACTGGTTACCGAGTTATTTGGCTCTAAAATTCCGTTGCTGAAACCATGAATTGCGCACTGGAGGTAGGGCCCCAACCTGCTGGCCACCTCTGCCTCCCTCTTTCAGCTTCTAAGCCCACCCCCGCTATTTGCATATTCATTATCTTCAAGTCCATGTCCTAGTGACATGGAGTCACAGGTCACCTGAGCGCAGTGCTCTGTCTGCAGAGTGCATATGCCAGAAGATTTCACCCAGCTCTCACTTCCTGATGACCTGCATCTTGCATCCTTCTTACACTGAGCTCCTACGTCATCAGGACATGAGAGCTGGGTGAAATCTTCCAGCGCATGCGCTCTGCAGAAAGAGCGCTGCGCTCACGTGACCTGTGACTACACATCACTAGGACGTGGAGTTGAAGATAGGGAATATGCAAATAGCAGGGGGGGGGGGACTTAGAAGCTGAAAGAGGGAGGCAGAGGGGCCCCCACCTCAAACACGAAATTCATGCATTCAGCAACGAAAATTTAGAGCCACATAACTCGGCAACCAGTGGACGAAAATAAATAAGTGACCGCTCCATGGAATCCTGTTCACCCACACTATAACCCAGTGAATTGGGTTTCTCTTTTTTAAATCAACTGTCAAGAGCAGGATAGGTTTGCTATAGGGATTTGCTCCTGCTCTTGACAGTTCCTGAGACAGACAGAGGTGTCAGCAGAGAGCACTGTGGCCAGACAGAAAATTAATTTAAAAAGAAAAGAACTTCCTGTGGAGCATACAGCAGCTGATAAGTACTGGAAGGGTTAAGATTTTTAAGTAAAAGTAATTTACAAATCTGTTTAATGTTCTGGCACCAGTTGATTTAAAAAAAATTTACTGTTTTTCACCGGCGTATCAGCCAAATGAACGTTCAGCCAACAGTTATTAATGGGCAACATTAGATCAATAAGAAAACAGTATGTGACTATATATAATAGATACAACATGCCATTTTCAGTTCTACATGGTCTAGTAAAATAACTTCCTAACATATAGTACTTGACATGGTCACAGACAATAATTTAGATAGGGACATAGGAAGAGAGCATGACAAAGAGACTCACCATAGAAAGAAAAAATGATAATGTGCATCGAGACATGGTTTTTGTTACCATGGTAAAGATTAATGTTTTATGATTGTGTTTTTAGACTTTAGGGGTGGTGTAGGCATTTCCACTTATTATATTTGAAGTATACCATTGTAACACCCCCAATAGGTGTGGACTGGCTGTTACCTTACCAGCTTGACTTACAACCAAACTGCAGACTGGAGTCTAAGTAGCCTTTAGGAGACACAGCACAGTCCAGAATAGTCAGAATGGGCTAAAGTCAGTAGCAGAAAGAAGGTCCAAGAGGTGTTGCTGGTCAGTAAAGGTTAAGCAGCCTCATGATGTGGATGTAGCAAAGCTGAGGATATTCTATTAACACAAGGATAATAATGTTGACAGTCTGGGTCATGCACAGGAGAGTTAGCGATGTACCCAAGGGTCAGGCAGTGGCAATGTCAGGTAAACAGGCACATCTCAGATACAGAAGAGTAGTTCAGGAACACACTAGTGTTGAGCGGCATAGGCCATATTCGAATTCGCGAATATTCGCGAATATATGGACGAATATTCGTCATATTCGCGAATATTCACATATTCGTAATATTCTCGTTTTATTTTCGCATATGCGAATATCCGCATGTGCGAAAATTAACATGTGTGAAAATTTGCATATACAATAATTAGTATAGGCAAATTCGCATATGCGAATATTAGCATATGCAAATTTTCGCATATGCGAAAATTCGCACGCCAGTCTCACACAGTAGTATTAGAGCCTTCTTACACCACATAAGCTGGAAGCAGAGAAGGGAGATCACTGTGATGTGTACTGTGAAAAAAAAAAAAAACGAATATTCGTAATTACGAATATATAGCGCTATATTCGCGAATATTCGCGAATTCGCGAATATGCAATATTCGCGAATAAAATTCAAATTGCGAATATTCGCGAGCAACACTAGAACACACATCTTTGTGGCAAAACAACAATATTGCTATTGGCACAAATGACTGGGTGGAGATGGGATCAATGGAGGGCATATTAGAGAAGCTTGCACAACCCTTTAAGTTGCAGGCAGTCTATAGCCTCTAGAGGGCAAACCTGTAACTGCAGCCACAGGAGGAAACAGTATGAGAAAGGCCAGAGGAGCAAGCCTGGAACAGATAATGGGGAGGAGGAGCAGAGAGCATGGATCAAAGTCGATGACTGCCTGGACAGGAGAATGCTGTGTTACAACTAGAGATGAGCAAACTTTAGAAAAATTTGATTCGGCCGATTCGCCAAATTTTTGGGAAAAAATTTGTTTCGATCCAAATTTATTTGCGCCAAATCTATATTAAAAACAGCTATTTCTGGCCTACAGAGAGCCTCAATAGGGGTGTAGAACACTTTGCTGTGTTCTAACACGCATATGGAGTGTGCTGGGGTAGTGACATAATACTGTTATTCAGAATAACATGCAGATTACCGGCATCGCTTTTAGAATCACTGCTGCAGAGCTGCACAATGACAGAGCCTGGAGGTGGCATCAGTATAAGGAGACCATATAGTGGCTGAATGGCACAGTGTGAAGGTTTTGGCAGCATGAGGAGACCATATAGTGGCTGAATGACACAGCGTGGAGGTGTTGGCAGCATGAGGAGACCATATAGTGGCTGAATGACAGCTTGGATGAGGCTGTAGCATGAGGAGACCATATAGTGGCTGAATGACACAGCGTGGAGGTGTTGGCAGTATAAGGTGAACATATAGACGCTGAATGACACAGCGTGGAGTTTATGTTAACCCCTGGGTTGGTATCAATTATCCCTGACCTCATAACAGTGTTATTTACCTTGGTTATCAAGGATGTATGTACTTGGGTATTTTATTGGGATTCTATTATAAGTGCGGGACTCCATTTTCTTTGGTTTTCACTGTCAGTTTTTCCTTGTTTTTAACAAACGGTTAATTTTCTGTCTGTGACTGTTTTTAATGATTTGTATTCAATAAACTATCTTGATTCATTATACGCTGGTTCTCTGTGTATATATACTATGTTTTGCATATGATCTGTGATTTCAAAAGGGTTTTCTTTTGGTTTCCTCAGCGTGGAGGTGTTGGCAGCATGAGGAGACCATATAGTGGCTAAATGACACAGCGTGGAGGTGTTGGCAGCATGAGGAGACCATATAGTGGCTGAATGACACAGCGTGGATGTGTTGTCAGCATGAGGAGACCATATAGTGGCTGAATGACACAGCTTGGATGAGGCTGAAGCATGAGGAGACCATATAGTGGCTGAATGACACAGCGTGGAGGTGTTGGCAGCATGAGGAGACCATATAGTGGCTGAATGGCACAGCAAGGAGTTGGCAGCAGACACTAGGCCTTCACAATCCCTAAGATTACAACATGAATTCTGAAATTTAAACCAAAGATTTTGGGTAGCTAGTGCTACCATAACAAAAATTTTATTCCCAGACCCAGTCACAGCAGCATCATTAAACCATATATTACTTGAATGGCCCAGCCTGGAGTTGGCCGAAGCATGAGGAGACCATATAGTGTCTGAATGGCACAGCCTGGAGTTGGCTTGGAGATGAGGAGACAATAGGGCCTCACAATCTCTAATAATAAAAGATGAATTTTGAAATTTCAATTGAAGATGTATGGTATCTAGTGCTACCATAAACATATATAGGTAATGTCCTAGGCTCAGTAGCATCAATAAACCATATAGTTGCTATATGACGCATACAGAAGCAGGCAGCAGCATGAGTACACAAGAGGGATTCACAACCCCTAACATTATAAGATGAATGTTGAAATCTCTATTGAAGATGCATGTTAGCTAGTGCTACCATCCAAAAATGTAAGTCCCAAGACCAGCAGCATCAGTAAGCCAAGTAAGTAAGGTCCTGAAACACACAGTCAGGAGCAGGCATTAGCAGTACACCAGAGGGTTTCATAACCCCTTACATTGAAAGATCAATGTTGAAATTTCTATTGAGCAAGTATTTAGCTTGTGCTAAACATCCAAAAATGTAAGGCCCAAGCCCAGAAGCATCAGTAAGCCAAGTAATTCCTGAAAGACACAGGAGAAGTCAGGAGCAGGCATCAGCAGTACACCCAAGGGTTTCATAACCCCTTACATTGAAAGACCAATGGTGAAATTTCTATTAAGCATTTATTTAGCTAGTGCTAAACATCCCAAAATGTAAGGCCCAAGCCCAGAAGCATCAGTAAGCCAAGTAATTCCTGAAAGACACAGGAGCAGTCTGGAGCAGGCATCAGCAGTACCCAAGGGGGTTTCATAACCCCTTACATTGAAAGATCAAGCTTGAAATCTCAATTAAGCATTTATGATAGCTAGTGCTACCAGAACATATTTGGAGTTAATATCCCAGTCCCAGTAGCATCAGAAAATAATATATTGGCTGAATGACACAGCCTGGAGGTGGGGAAAGCATAAGGAGCCCATGTAGTGTCTGAATGGTACAGCGTGAAGGTGGCTGAAGCATGAGGAGACCATTGAATTACAAGAATTTTAAATAGAAATCTAAGATATTGAAATTGAGGATTTTGAAATGGAACTTTTAACTCCCATGTTTTAGTGTCCCGGGCCCCAGCGTGTGGGTACAAAGGACCTAATCTAACAAGGAGTCACATGTAAGCACAATGACAGAGCCTGGAGGTGACTTCAGTAGGAGGAGACCATATAGTGTCTGAATGGCACAGCCTGGAGTTGGCTGAAGCATGAGGAGACCCCAGGGCTTCACAGTCCCTAAGAAAAAAAAAACGAAGTTTGAAATTGGTTTACTGATGCAGGCCCAGCAGCATCAGTAAACCATATATTGGCTGAATGACACAGCCTGGAGTTGGCTGAAGCATGAGGAAACCATATAGTGTCTGAATGGCACAGCCTGGAGTTGGCAGCAGCATGACGAGATCATTGAAATCAATTATATTTAAAGATTAAGATTTTGAAATTGATATAATGGATTTAGTCATTGAAATGTCCCTACTCTGCCTGACATACTTATTGCATATATGAGGGGAGTACAATACGCTTCAGTTCGCTTAAAACAGTATTTGTCTAGAACAGCAGCAGGTGTGTTACGCCGAGCGCTCTGGGTCCCTGCTCCTCCCCGAAGCGCTCGCGGCGTTTCTCTCCCTGCAGCGCCCCGGTCAGACCCGCTGACAGGGAGCGCTGCACTGACATGGCCTGCGGGGATGCGATTCGCATCGCGGGACGCGCCCGCCTGCGAATCGCACCCCAGGTCACTTACCTGTCCCGGTCCTCGGCTGTCATGCTCTGGCGCGCGCGGCTCCGCTCTCTAGGGCGCGCGCGCGCCAGCGCTCTAAGATTTAAAGGGCCAGTGCACCAATGATGGTGCCTGGCCCAATCACCCTGATTAGCTTGCACCTGTTCCTTGCCCTACTTATACCTCACTTCCCCTGCACTCCCTTGCTGGATCTTGTTGCCTTGTGCCTTGAGAAAGCTTTACTGTGTTACCCATACTGTGTTCCAGACCTCCTGCTATTCCACCATTGACTACGAACCTTGCCGCCTGTCCCGACCTTCTGCTACGTCTGACCTTGCTCTTGTCTACTCCCTTGTACCGCGCTTATCTCAGCAGTCAGAGAGGTTGAGCCATTGCCAGTGGATACGACCTGGTTGCTACTGCCGCTGCAAGACCATCCCGCTTTGCGGCGGGCTCTGGTGAATACCAGTAGCAACTTAGAACCGGTCCACTGACACGGTCCACGCCAATCCCTCTCTGGCACAGAGGATCCACCTCCAGCCTGCCGAATCGTGACAAGGTGATTACTTTTGGCTGTCCTTTCACAGTATGTAGGCCCTTGACAGATTAACAGGTACAAAATGGTACACCACATAGATGTACGTATGCGGTATGCACTGATGAGGGCAGAAAAATGCGATACAATACGCCTAAAAACTCTGTATTTTTGTAAAATACCAGCCGCTGAATAATTTTGCTTGGACTTTCACAGTATGTAGGCCCTTGACAGATTAACAGGTACAATATGGTACACTACTTAGATGTAGGTATGTGGTATGCACGTATGAGGCCAAAAAAATGCACTACAGAACACTTGGAAAACGTATTTTCCTAAAACAACAGCCAGTGCTTACTTTTCCCTGGCCTTTCACTGTATATAGACTTGTTGCAGATTAGCAGGTACAAAAAAGTGCACTACTTAGATGTAGGTATGTGGTATGCACATATGAGGGCAAAAAAATGCGCTACCGTACACTGGGAAAACGTATTTTCCTAAAACACCAGCCAGTGATTACTTTTGATTGGACTTTAACAGTATGTAGGCCCTTGACAGATTAACAGGTACAAAATGGTACACTACTTAGATGTACGTATGCGGTATGCACTGATGAGGGCAGAAAAATGCGCAACAATATGCCTAAAAGCTCTGTATTTTTGTAAAACACCAGCCGGTGAGTATTATTGCTTGGACTTTCACAGTATGTAGGCCCTTTACAGATTAACAGGTACAAAATGGTACACTACTTAGATGTAGGTATGTGGTATGCATGTATGAGGGCAAAAAAATGCGCTACAGTACACTTGGAAAACATATTTTCATAAAACAACAGCCAGTGATTAGTTTTCCCTGGACTTTCACTGTATATAGGCTTGTTACAGATTAACAGGTACAAAAAAGTACACTACTTAGATGTAGGTGTGTGGAATGCACATATGAGGGCAAAAAAATGCGCTACAGTACACTTGGGAAACGTATTTTCGTAAAACACCAGCCGGTGATTACTTTTGCCTGGGCTTTCCCAGTATCTAGACTTGTTACAGATTTACAGATACAAAATAGTAGACTGCTTTGATGTAGGTATGTGGTATGCACGTATGAGGGCAGAAAAATGCACTACAGTCCGCTGAAAAAAACTTATTTTTGCACAGCAGCAGGACACAACAGTTCAGCACCACAAAAAAAAAAATGTGTGTATTAAACACAAAATTGCACTCTGACACAAGAATGGTGTGAACTGCTGGTTATTATATCATCTACAGACTAGTATAAGCAGCAGATGATTTCTTGTAGTAAAAATAAAAAGAATTGCGCTGAAAAATCATTCCTGCCTCCTGTGATATGGGTCATGAAGTTCAGGCAGTTGTTGATATGTATGAGGCAAAGAAAAGCTATCCGTCCCTCTCTGATAAAATGCTGAATAAAATGACTGGAAGGTTAATGGCTGGCATAAAAATCCTTCTCAGTAAGAACAAGCAAAGCACTGCACTGCTCTCTGTCCACAACGCTGATGTGACTAGCAGTTGGCAGTGGAACGCTGCAGTATGATCAATTCAGCGTGTCTGTGTAACACACAGAGACACGCAGCCGTTCTCTCTCTCTGCAGTGAATGGCATGAAATGAGTAGCCACAAAATGGCTGCCGATTATATAGGGCTGTGACATCACAGGGGTGAATGAATGCTGATAGACTGCATCCTGCATGTGATTCAGGGTCATCCTGCCTACCTCCCTTCCCACCTTGCCTTCCCAGCATCCCCTGCGCCATGTACTGACATGTGGATTGCCCATTTTAGGTGTCCTGGAGCCTGGAACGCTGTAAAATGGAGTTTAATGAAGCGATTTGTGTGATAGAATCGCAGCGATATTCGCATTCGTTGCAAATCGAATAAATCCTGAAATTCTTAAGGAATTCGGGTTCGTCTGCTTCGATTCGCTCATCTCTAGTTACAACCATTATTTTATGAGAATATAAGCATCTAGTTCAACTATTCTCAAAGGGCAGATGGAGTGTTTTTTTTTTATAACTTCAAGTACATCCTATATTTTCCACAGCAAAATGTGTGAAAACAGCATGTTGTCATAGAAAAGAACACTCTTTGGAAATCTCACAGATTTCTTTTGAGAAAGACTGTCGGCAGGTTTTCCGTTCGATTGTTATTGCTTTATTACATGCCGTTTTGCTTTACTATCTATTAAGAAAAGAAAGTTTCCACATATCCACATGCTCTGAGGAGAAACTTCTGCCTCTGGGAGGTCTGGAGAAAATAGGTTTAGAAGCAAAAAGGGACATAAAAGACCCTGTACTTTTTTCTGTGTTAAATAAATGGTGCAAAAGGGTTTATGAAATAAATAAATTATAGAGAACAGATGACATGCTGCCAGACACATAATACATACATATGAGTACTCGGAAAAATACAATAATAACATTAAACATTTAATTCACCTTCACACAATAAGTGTCCAAGCATGAAAAACAAAGATTTCTGTAATATATATAAAAAAAAAATGTCCATTTCCCATGTTTCTTATCAAAATTGGTAAATACACTATTTATCACATGACAGTCAAATCTTCTCAATGCCTTCCTGGGTTACATGGTTCTTGTTTTTGATCCTATAAAATGTTAAAGGGTAGCTTCCACCATCCTATATTTTTTTTTCTGTCCCTGCCTATTGCCAATCTATCCCTAACCCCCTCCCTGCTTTTAATTTTTATTTTTACTATATTAAAAATGCCTTTTGTCTGCCTGGCAGTGTGCTCACTACCAGGCAGACTTCCCCAGCAGGCACCACGTCACTGATGCCTGCTGGGGGGGACTTCCGCCCTTAGTTCATCTACGCAGGGTGCCTCCAGCTGTTTCTCCACTACAACTCCCAGCTTGCCCTGACATCTATTGGCTGTCAGGGCATGCTGGGAGTTGTAGTATTGAAACAGCTGGAGGCACCCTGTGTAGATAAACTATTAGTTAGTTACATGCGGCGCTGCGGCCCTAGCCCGTCCCCTCCCGCCCGCACCATACCCCGTCCCCTCCATCACAAAATCACCCCCCCCGCATACCCCGTTCCCTCCATCACAAACCCCCCTCCCGCATATCCCGTTCCCTCATTACACTTACTGCAGAGTCCGGCAGCGGGCGTGCAGGGACAGCGGCGGCGACGAGGCGGCAACGAGGCGGCAGCGGCGATGTGCAGGAGGAGTGGCCTCCCAGCCAGTGGCCGGGGAGCCAATGCGCTTGCCCCCTGCCTGTCTGATTGACAGGCAGGGAGCGAGTGCAGCCCAACTGAAAAAGGACTGATTGCCAGGCCAAAATCAGTCCTTTTTCAGGCGTGAGGTCACGCCAGGCTGTAGACGGCCACTGGGAGGGTGACCCCTAGTGGTCAGTTTTCAAATGTAAATTAAACCATTTTAATAAAAAAAATAAAAATAAAAGTATATTAGAGATATGTTGTAGTACATAAGTACTACAACATATCAAAAAATAAAGTTGGTGACAGTGCCCATTTAAATAATAATAATAATAAAGTAAAAGGATATGCCTGTACCACATGCGCACTTGTTAGCACTATATAAAGGTTTCTTAAAACTTATAAACAGTTCAGGTTTCTTTCACACAGTGGGGAATGAGGGGAGAAGAGAATAGCGGAAGAGAAATGAGTGCATGGGCCGTCTTTTTCTCCTGCTATAAACAATGGTGCCCGATGGACCCAAATTTAGTCAATGGGATCCATCAGGACCCGTTGTTGCCCGATAACGGCCGTTGAAGGCAAAAAAAAAAAAAGAGAGAGCCTAATGGCTGTTTTCTGTCTGGACACAACGGCAGTGTGAAAGAAGCCTAAGCAGTGTGTAAGTGCACACAGGAAGGGTTCTTGTGTTTAATCAATATTTATTAAGAAAAAATTAACTGTAAATAAAATATAATAATAATGATAATAATAAGGTTAAAAAAAAATGTACAGTAAAACTGTAGTATAGAGAGTTACAGCAGTATAGCTGGACTACAACGATGATAGAACAACAACAGCCATCAGAATCTTACCTATGGAGAATGTTGTGATATATGAAATTACTTTCTAATTCTAACCAATAATTTAAACAGTGCACAGATCTTTACGGTGTATATGTTCGGTTAAATGTATCTATTGATATCCTTAAAGGGGTACTCTGTTGGAAAACTTTTTTTTTTTATCAACTGGTGCCAGAAAGTTAAACAGATTTGTAAATTACTTCGAATTAAAAATATTAATCCTTCCAAAAAATATTAATCCTGGTAAGTACTGGAAGGATTAATATTTTTAAATGGAAGTAATTTACAAATATGCTGCACAGAAAGTTGAATTGCCTTTCTGTCTGACCACAGTGCTCTCTGCTGACACCTCTGTCCATTTTAGGAACTGTCCAGAGTAGGAGAAAATCCCCATAGCAAACCTCTCCTGCTCTGGACAGTTGCTGACATGTACAGAGGTGTCAGCAGAGAGCACTGTGGTCAGACTGAAAGGAAATTCGAAAAGAAAAGAACTTCCTCTGTAGTATACAGCAGCTGATAAGTACTGGAAAGATTAAGATTTTTTTAATAGAAGTAATTTACAAATCTGTTTAGCTTTCTGGCACCAGTTGATTTAAAAGCAATATATTTTTCAGTGGAGTACCCCTTTAAGTTCTGGAGGAAAAGAAGGTGCAACATTTGTGCCTGTTGTTTTTACAAAATTAATTAATATTATGTGTAAAAAAAAAAAAAAGATCTTAATTCAGGTTTCCAGCACTACAACATGCATATAAATAAATACAGGGATGGGATTTTATATTTCTAAACAAATGTCAGAAGCAATACAACAGTCACATAGAATTATACAGGAATCATATTGGCGCAAACAAATTGAAAAACATATTTAGGGAGAAATCAGCAGTAATATAAAATACCTAAAAATAGTAAACTGGTCTTCAGAGACTGCTTTATACCTCATATATTGGTCCTGTTTAGGGAAAACTCACAAAGGTGAAATTGATGGTGTCATGGTAGCAGCTGCTTCTGAAATGACTCCTGGACTCTTGCCGGCACATCTTAGGCTCCTGTAAGCTTTCTGATAGACTCTAATATGTGAGAAGAAGCATTTTACTACTTAGAGTCAATCATCAAATTATTCTTCACTCATGCATGGAAGTTGTATGCTGTGCAAGAAGAATACATTACAGGCATTTACATACTACACTTGTATATGACTAAAGCGCTTGAATGAGAGTGCGCTTAAAGAGGTACTCTGCCCCTAGACATCTTTTCCCCTATCCAAAGATGTTTGATCGCGGGGGTCCCGCCGATAGGGACCTTCATGATCTCCCTGCTGCACTCGAAGTTCGTTTTGAGCGTCGAGTGCAGCACCGGAGGCTCGTGACGTCACGGCCATGCCCACTCAATGCAAGTCTATGGGAGGGGGCGTGACGTACGCCACGCCCCCTCCCATAGACTTGCATTGAGGGGGCATGGCCGTGATGTCACGAGCACCCTGTGGCCGTGATGTCACAAGTCTCCGCCCCTCATCGCCAGTCAACTGTTATAGAGCGAAGTTCTCTCCTTGCACCGGATGTCTGGGGTGCTGCAGCTGAGATCGCGGGGGTCCCCAACAGCGGGACCCCTGCGATCAGACATCTTATCCCCTATCCTGTGAATGCACGATAAGATGTCCTGGGGCCGAGTACCCCTTTAAGACTTGTATAATGTTCATATATTATTTCTATTATTTGTCAAAATTGGGAACTGATGTCGAAAAATATTGACATTTATTCAGTTTGTGTCTATTCACTGATGCCATAACTTATAACATTTTACAACTTTCGTAGTACTGTAATATGTTTAAAATATTTTTCTACTGTATGCTATACAATATGGCTAAAATATATGGATACCTGACAATCACTGGGGGGGGGGGGGGGTCTTGTTCTAAAGATAGGTGAGGATCCCAGAAGTGGGACATGTATCTATAAGACATTCATGGCAAATGTTTGGTTAAGTTATAAATGTTCAAGTTGGAAATAGCCTTTTAATTTAGCTGAACATGATTCTTATTAACTTTTTAATGTAGTAATGGACCATCTGTTGAGCACCAATAAATAAGATTACATGAGGCTAATAACTTGTATAGATGCCTCTTATCTTACACTTTTATTGGATATGTTTTACACTTTTCAAAAGTCCTTCTGTTTTAAGGACTGCTTCATTTTTTTATCAAGTAAAACATCACCGGCATTTCAAGTATATTAAAGGGATTATCCAGGAAAAAACTTTTTTTATATATATTAACTGGCTCCAGAAAGTTTAACAGATTTGTATATTACTTCTATTAAAAAATCTTAATCCTTTCAGTACTTTTTAGCTGCTGAAGTTGAGTTGTTCTTTTCTGTCTAAGTGCTCTCTGATGACACGTGTCTCGGGAACTGTCCAAAGTAGAAACAAATCCCCATAGCAAATCTCTTCTACTCTGTGCAGTTCCGGAGACAAGCAGAGATGTCAGCAGAGAGCACTGTTGCCAGAGAAAAAAGAACAAGTCAATTGCAGCAGCTGATAATTATTGGAAGGATTAAGATTTTTTTTAAGAGAAGTAATTTACAAATCTGGTTAACTTTCTGGAGCCAGTTGATATATATAAAAAAAGTTTTTTTTCCTGGATAATCCCTTTAAGGCTGAAGTTCATACTGCGTAAAATTTTGCAACGCATTTTATTTAAATAATAAAAAAGCCATATTTTCCTAACGTCTGGTTTCTTCCCCCTTACAGCCGAAATTAATGGCACTATCTACTTCTACAGTTATGCTAACATTTTCAGCATTAATGGCAACAAGAGGAATAAAATTGTAAACTGCAGATATATAAAAAAAAGCCTTTCAGAATATAATTTTTTATTATTATCAGGAACTATTTTATGCAGTGTGAACCTGGCCTTACAGTGCTTCTTTAATAAGCATATCCAAAAAACTAAAACATTTTAATAATTTGCTACAGGCATTAAAGAAACCACAAAAATGCCATGAAAAGTCGAAATGCTGTCTGTGTGAATCCTCCCTAAGGAATATTTTTCTGAAACTCTTCATAAAGAAAAAAAAAGTATGACTAGTCTAATGTTGCAATGATGGCGTCTATCAGACAGAAATGACTAGCGCTATCTACTTCTACAGTTACACTAATATTTTCAGCATTACCATTTTCTCTAATGGGAACAAGATGAGTAAAATGATAAACTGCACATATATAAAAAGAGTCTTTCAGAAAAAGTAATAGGGAAGCAAGTTGGAAATCCATAATTGTTCAGTGAAAATACATCATATGGCTTGCTGAATATGTATGAGCAATTAATCATTATGGGGGATTACTATCCATCTGCAGCTACATATCTCCCAAATTAGGTGGGAACCATTTACCAGTCCTGTCACATTCGCCTCTCGGCCGGCTGTCATGGTCCTTCTCGTCTTCCCTGGAACACGTTAATGACATTCTGCATTGTCATTCTGTGGATGGTGAGTGATCATTACTAATGAGTTATATTAACTGATAAATGATGTAATGACTTATCTTTTAATAATGTGTGTTAGCTATACTTGGCAAAAATATTATCAGCCTTAACAGAGCTTCATTAACACATAATAGGGCCAATGCAGGTATGCCAACCCTGGCACCTTATACAAGCCTCTGTTTGCTCGGACCCAACAGTGCCACATCTCGTGCCTAATACAAAAACACTTGGAAGCCAGTTATGGCCTAAAAAATATTATATTCTCCTACACCTTTCAAGGCCATCACATCAGTCGGTGTTAGTATTGAACAGCCTTGAATTATTGGTAGTGGCAGGGCAAAGAGGCAGGCAAAGTAGAAAGCCAGGTACTGAAGACCTGCCATTGTGGGCTTTAAAGGGGTATTCCCCCCTAGAAATCCTATCCCCTATCCAAAGGATAGGGGTTAAGATGTCTGATCACGGGGATCCTGCAGCTGGGGCCTCCTGCGATCTCCCGGCTTCACTCGGCATTCGTTTAGAGCGTTGGGTGCAGTGCCGGAGGCTTGTAACATCACGGCCACGGCCGTCACGCCTCCTCCCATAGGCTTGCATTGAGGGGACGTGGCCGTGCTGTCATGAGGAGTGTGGTCATGATGTCACAAGTCTATGGCCCCCTCATGGCCAGTCATTCGGCATGGAGTGAAGTTCGCTCCGTGCAACGGATGACTGGGGTACCGCAGCACAGATCAATGGGGTCCCCAGCTGAGGGACCCCCACTATCAGACATCTTATCCCCTATCCTTTGGATAGGGGATAAGATGTCTAGGGGTGGAGTACCCCTTTTAAGTGATTGAATACTGCTACCCGGACACTGAACAGAGCTAAAGAGTAGGGGGAAAAAACATAACAAAAGGGGACATCAAATAAGCAAAAAATTCAATGCCTCTGTTTGACATTCAATGCCCCTTTAGTGTCCTTCTGCCTTCTTTAGTGCTAATTTGCCATTTATTGATTTTTTAAGTGCCCCTTTGTGGAAAAAAGAGTTATAAGGGGAAAATGAATTGCAAATTGCATCCATCAGGGGCTAAACAGGACACCAAAGGGGATTCTGTACTTATTTGTCATTTAGTGCCCCATTCTACCCAGTGCCTGCTTTCTGCCCAGATACCGAGCTCTCTAGTGTTCTTCTGCAGAAGTTGCTATTGGGGCAAAAATGGCAAATGGGCACTGAACAAAAAATGGCAAGGAAAGTGTAGTGACATAATTCCTGTTTGAAGAGCATGTGTTGTTATGATCTATTTAAACTGGTTCGTGGATGGTTATGATTGCCAAACAACTGGAGTATCATTTGTGTCAGTTTGTTTCCAATCTTTTTATCTATTGGTCACTTTTATTAATAACAGTCTCCAGATTAATCCATTTATTTATAGGGGAAAGCACCTGTAGAAACCTGTAGATGATTTTAAGATGTAGATGATTAAGATTTGAATAAATGCATTAGAGGTAGATGTAGGACTATTGGCAGGGCTCAGGTGACTTGGTCCCTCTTTTTTTTTTTTGCATAGTTTTGCCATTTTGCAGGATTTGTCCTTAGTTAGCCTATTGGAGGTTGGGCTCACCATAATGTTTAGGCTGGTAGTAGGACCCTTAGGGCAGGGTTTCAAAGTGAGGCCACTATTTTTAGGGTGATAACTCTGTCAAGGGATAGGGCATAGTGGGGAAGGGAGTACCAAGGACAGAATCGGGTCCCTAAGGCCAAACATCATATACCTCCTCTAGCCTAATTAGGATATCCTTTTCGGCCAGGACCCATTTATTGTAACATGACTCATTTCTCCTGATATTTGATATATTTTTGTCCGTCCTATGAGTAAATATTTCACGGTATAAAGGTTACATTTTAGCTTGTTCTTTTCTGACGGGTTACAGACAGACAAGAAAAGCACTAAAGCATACCTGTGCTTTCAAATCAATTTTAAACACCTATTGGTTTTGTTACATTTAAGGGGTGTTTCAACTGAAAATGTTTATCCCCTACCCCCTATATCCCCTGCTGTTATTGAGCCCAACAGTCCCTTTCATGGTGCACAGCTATTTCTCATCCTCTCTATTTCAGGGGGCAGGACCAAAGCTAAGCTTTTTTTTACCTTTTTGCAGGAAATAGATCCGTGTGACTTCTTTTCCGCATGGAAAAAAAGTGGTGAAAAATATTTGTAAGCTATGGCAACAAGTTTAACAAAAATGTAATAATCGCTGAAAATTCGCTGAAGCTTAAAAGGTGCTAAAAAGAACCCCCATCTGTATGCACTAATATTAGTAGAAAAGTAGTTTTAAAAAAAAGTCCAGAACTAACGAATAATACACGTTTTATTAAAAAGCATAAAGACAAATACAAGGGAATATTCCTTCCAGAATAATGGTAGGCAAAAAAAGAGAGAGACCGATACCGGCGCCTAGCGCCTTACCCTTGGTGACAAGAGTAGTGGATTCAGATATTGGCAGAAGAGACCATATGGATGGCCGCTCACCTTGAGTAAGATGAATTAATGCCTATCACCCCAGTGATAATGGGATACTCAATATGCGTGGAGTCGCTGCTGGCCTTCTGGGTTGCAGGGAACAACTACACTGCGCTGTCCTGTAGCGATAGAGGAGAAGTTTTCGGGAAAAAAAAACCTTTAGAGATGGCGCTGCGGCTTCCTTGGGAATGAAGGAGATGACTAGATATATATTGTAAAAGGTTTGTAGTGGAACCACTTTTATTTAATCAGGTGCCCTCCCTTCCTCAGATCAGGATGCTTACAGTCAGATCAGTGAGCATATATATACACAAAAAACCCGCCAAAGTACAGGTAAAGGGGGCGTGGCTTAATTACATCATACAGGTTAACATATACAGTAGATACTTTACACATTATAAAACCCCATTCTACATGCTTCATACACAGGTAGGAGGAGGAACACTTATATAAACATGTATATCATAATAGAATTTGTTCAGAGTATTTTAATTGGTGTGTACATCGGGCGCAGGGCCGGAAGTGCGCACCTGTCAGTGAGAGCGAACAGGTGGCAGCTTCCGGGAGCCCCCCAGCACCCTGTTGCTAAGGACGCATTGCTATGCGCAGTCGACACGTGACCACACATAGCCAATAGATGACAACGATCCACGCTGTCATCTATTGGCTACCTGCGGTCACGTGTCGACCACGCATAGCAACGCGGCCTTAGCAACAGGGTGCTGGGAGGCTCCCGGAAGCTGCCGCCTGTTCGCTCTCACTGACAGGTGCGCACTTCTTGCCCTGCGCCCGATGTACACACCAATTAAAATACTCTGAACAAATTCTATTATGATATACATGTTTATATAAGTGTTCCTCCTCCTACCTGTGTATGAAGCATGTAGAATGGGGTTTTATAATGTGTAAAGTATCTACTGTATATGTTAACCTGTATGGTGTCATTAAGCCATGCCCCCTTTACCTGTACTTTGGCGTTTTTTTGTGTATATATATATATGCTCACTGATCTGACTGTAAACATCCTGATCTGAGGAAGGGAGGGCACCTCCCGAAACACGTCATCTCCATTTTTTATTTTATCCTTATTAAATAAAAGTGGTTCCACTGCGAACCTTTTACAATATATATCTAGTCCATCTCCTTCATTCCCAAGGAGTTTTTTTTTTTTTTTCGAAAACTTCTCCTCTAATGGTAGGCAAGGATTTTTTGTATCGGATACATATGTTAGTTGCAACATTTCAATCCTACATCAGACCTTTCCCATACCAGAGTGGTAGCGTGGTACTAAAATGTGACCATAAATGTACTGGTTTCTTTATAGCACATGCCAGCCCATTCCAGAGTCATATACTGTTGTTCATCATGTTATGGGTGTAGTTTACCTATCTTGTAATGCCTACAGGTACATGTCCACCCCTAGATATCTTATCCCCTATCGAAAGGATGCATGGAGCAAACTTTGCTCCATACCGGATGACTGGCGAAGCGGGGCGAAGGCTCGTGACATCATGGTCACACCCCGCTTGTGAGGTCATGGCCACACACCCTCAATGCAAGTCTATGGGAGGGGGCGTGATGGCTGTCAAGCCCCCTCCCATAGACTTGAATTGAGGGGGAGTGGCCGGGATGTCACGAGCAGGGTGTGACCGTGACGTCACGAGCCTCCGGCGCTTCACCCAACGTTCTAAACGAATGCCGGGTTCAGTAGGGAGATCATGAGGGTCCCTTTGGATAGAGGATAAGATGTCTAGGGGCGGAGTACCCCTTTAATTTGGTTTTATGAAGATCTCAATTTAATAGAGCACCTTAGAGATTTGGTACAAAGTGACACAACAGGAATATGAAATTAACGAATTTCGACCATGTTATTACAATAGAGGTAACCTACAAATAAACCAATACAGATACCTTATTTATCATGTTTAAATGTTTTAGATTTTCTCTGAGGAACAAAGCACCAAGTAAAACATACGTATTTTTAAATGTGACTGGGGTAAATCTGTTCATAAAATACAGAAGGCAGATGAACTAAAGAATGTACAAGACGCCATTTATATGTCTCTAAATATTGATTCTTCAAGCAGCACAGAAAATATTACACTGTAAAACATAACCTCTAGCCGTATGCTGAAGAACACAACAGATGATCTTATTAACATGCAAGAAATAAACATACTCCAAAAACCAGTATCAGCTGCCTGACCGCCAAGATCCATCCTCTGGTCACTGTTTTCTAAGCCAACATATATCACTGAGAGTTTATTGCAGGCTTCCTGCCATAGAAGCAAAAATTGCTTTCCTATTGTAAGTGGTGTCGGCAAACAGGTTAAAAGTAGTGACACAAATCTATCCCATTTAGCCAACATTAATTGTATATCAGACAGAATGAAGCTATCAATCTAAGTCACTAGAAAACAGATTTTCACCCAATAGTTCATTCTGTTTGGTGCAAACGATCAAATATGATTACCAACTGATTGGAAAAATGCACATTGTTAATAGATAAGGAATGAAGCAGCATCCCTTGACTCCATTCAAATGGAAGACGAGGGTCCATGTACTTAAAGGGGTACTCCGGTGGAAAAAAAAAAAAAAAAATTTTTAAACTGGTGCCAGAAAGTTAAACAGATTTGTAAATTACTTCTATTAAAAAATCTTAATCCTTCCAGTACTTTTTAGGGGCTGTATGCTACAGAGGAAATTCTTTTCTTTTTGGGTTTATTTTCTGTCATGACCACAGTGCTCTCTGCTGACCTCTGCTTTCCATTTTAGGAACTGTCCAGAGCAGCATATGTTTGCTATGGGGATTTTCTCCTTCTCTGGACAGTTCCTGATACGTAACAATACATGTGCCTGCTGCAAAAATTGCGCCAAAATTGCAATTTTTTATGTATTTTAACACAGCAATCAATTATATAATTTTAGAAATCTTAATATGAGATTCCAGCTGACGTGTGTTATTGATCTTAATAGCTAATCCTCACAGTTACAGACACAGGGAGCATGTTATTTTATGTGTGGTGTCCCAGCACCAAAGGGCTGTCCTGTGGGCTGCAGAACTCCTCGGGCATGCCTGCTGCACATGTGTTGGGCCCACTGTGAAAGTGTCTGTTATGTTCATCCTGTTAATATACTTTATTATATTTACCATATGCACTGTATAATGTTATTTATGTGTTGCATCTAACTAGGTGACCCTGTCTGCCCAATGGAAATCCCTAAATTGGCCAATATACAGTGAAAGGGAGGGGGGGGGGGGGGAGTTGCCCCAGTCCAAGCTCAGTTGGAGTTTGGAGTTCATGCTGAGCTACAGTGTGGAAAAGAGGTGAAGTTGTATGTGGGGAAATCCTGAGGGAAGTCTAAGAAAATCTCTTCTCAAGTCAGCCCCGCTATTCTGCAAGTGTTACCCTATACAGCGGAAAGTCAAGCCCTGGCGGTGATAGTAATTGGACCTTGTCAGAACCCTAGCCAGCGTGGGAAATCTTCAGTCTCTAATCTCAAGTCAGTATTATTCAAGTGGGCGAAAAGCACCATAAGTCCAAGCAAGGAAACAGGGCTTCCAAAGGGTTACACTGCATTCCTTCTACTCTGCTCCATACTGTGTGTAATACCATATGCACCTGCTTAGTAAAGGCTGTTATCTGTAACCCGATGTCGGTGTGTTTATTACCCCCCGAGTCTGGCCCAGGAGAGGCTGTCTCCACCTCGGACCATGTATAGGCTAACGGTGCCCTGGCATCACGGAGTGATAGGAATTTCTTGCACTCCTGTGTCACCACATATGTCATAAATAATAGATGAACAGAAAATGAGCAAAATGTTTGTGAATGATCTCTCTGCCATTTGGATGATCTAATGTTAAACCGAATAAATAAATGGACAGCTTCTTTATTAAAAACAAGTGTCAGTGTTGCCCAAAGCAAACAAGCAGATCACATATTTAATATTTTTAGAAATGTTGTTTGGAGACAACAGCTGCCATGAGCAACACTGATACTAAAACAGCTACAGTCTACACATAAGGACAAAATGTTTTACATTTAATACTTTGTGGCTTATGTAGAAGGAATATAAGATATTTATCAAAACGTGTGCAGAGGAAATTTTGACCAGTTGCCCATAGCAACCGACAACTCTGCACAGGTTTTGATGAATCTCCCCCATAATTTATAGTCCACTGTTTTCAAAGGTCTTCATGGTGAACATTATATATTTTTATATCTGATAAATCTCAGAAAAAAATCAATAACAAGAGTGCAGTAAAATCAATATCAAAACATGGTTTATGCAAACGTCAATTAAGATTGCCATTAACCCCTTTTTCATCTATAGACCCATATCAGGGCTTGCTTTTTGGCCCACCAATTGTACTTTGTAATCATCTCTCATTTTACCACAAAACAGGCAAGTCCACCAAAACTAACAAAATTACTTTGTAAAAGCAGGATTCTCGAGCAGCACTGAGGGTGGTCTATGTTTGCAGGTTTTTTCCAACTATTGCATTATTTTGCATATTTAGAAAAAAATTGCGATTGATAAAATAGTGACCGCTGCAAGAAAAGTGACCTACATGGAGATGTATTTAATTTAAACTATGACCCCAAGACACATAACTTACTAATTTAGTGTAACCACAAATTGTACTGGTATCAGCATGCTTCTGCTTGTCTCACCCATGACAGGAAGTTGTGTGGTTCTTTAGTTTTCAGGTATTGTCTTAGGCTTCCTGACTCTTTCCTACCTCCTGAGAAATGCACAATCCTCTCTTTGTCTCTGAGCACTAGCCCCGCCCCAAGTGATGTCAGTGCCTCTGACCATCCCCCTGTGTGATGTGCATTCAGCATGTTGCCTTTGTGCGGAGCACTGCCACAGGCAGAGGAGCAGACAGGGAATGAATACAGAAGCTACTCCATCCAAACTGACTGTGAGCATAGTGTGTCTGGCTGTGTGGATAGTTCTGCAGCAGCTATGGGCAAGGAACTGGCAGGATTATTCTCAGAGGGAAGTAGGCAGGATGGGAGGAGAGAAAGCAATGCATTCTGGGAATTGTAGTACTGAGCAACTGCTCAACGAGGAAGTACAACTGTTTCCTGACAAGAGAAGAGAGGACTACAGACTTAGGGAGGTTTAAGAACTAGGACATTATGGGAAACTGTCACGATTCGGCTGGCAGGAGGTGGATCCTCTGTGCCAGAGAGGGATTGGCGTGGACCGTGCTAGTGGACCGGTTCTAAGTCACTACTGGTTTTCACCAGAGCCCGCCGCAAAGCGGGATGGTCTTGCAGCGGCGGTAGCAACCAGGTCGTATCCACTAGCAACGGCTCAACCTCTCTGACTGCTCAAGATAGGCGCGGTACAATGGAGAAGACAAGAGCAAGGTCGGACGTAGCAGAAGGTCGGGGCAGGCAGCAAGGATCGTAGTCAGGGGCAACGGCAGGAGGTCTGGAACACAGGCTAGGAACACACTGGGAAACGCTTTCACTGGCACGATGGCAACAAGATCCGGCAAGGAAGGGAAGGGGAAGTGAGGTTATATAGGGAAGTGCACAGGTGAATACACTAATTAAGCCAACTGCGCCAATCAGCGGCGCAGTGGCCCTTTAAATCGTAGAGACCCGGCGCGCGCGCGCCCTAAGGAGCGGGGCCGCGCGCGCCGGGACAGGACCGACGGAGAGCGAGTCAGGTACGGGAGCCGGGGTGCGCATCGCGAGCGGGCGCCACCCGCATCGCGAATCGCATCCCGGCTGGAAGAGGTATCGCAGCGCACCCGGTCAGCAGGTCTGACCGGGGCGCTGCGATTGCGAGGATGTTGCGAGCGCTCCGGGGAGGAGCGGGGACCCGGAGCGCTCGGCGTAACAGAAACAATGCAATGTGTGTCTGCAGAATTTTATTTATTTTTTTACCTGATGGAAGAGTAACCATTTAAAGTATAACATATCTTCTTTCTTTAGTTCACATTAAAGGGGTATTCCAGAATTTAAGTCCTTGATGCCAAATTATAAAACTGTATAATAAGGTTCTATTAGTTACATAGTTACATAGTTAGTACGGTCGAAAAAAGACATATGTCCATCAAGTTCAACCAGGGAATTAAGGGGTAGGGGTGTGGCGCGATATTGGGGAAGGGATGAGATTTTATATTTCTTCATAAGCATTAATCTTATTTTGTTCCAGGAATGTATCTAATCCTGTTTTAAAGCTGTTAATTGTTCCTGCTGTGACCAGTTCCTGAGGTAGACCGTTCCATAAATTCACAGTCCTCACGGTAAAGAAGGCGTGTCGCCCCTTGAGACTAAACTTTTTCTTCTCCAGACGGAGGGAGTGCCCCCTCGTCCTTTGGGGGGTTTAACCTGGAACAGTTTTTCTCCATATTTTTTGTATGGGCCATTAATATACTTATATACGTTTATCTTATCCCCCCTTAAACGTCTCTTCTCAAGACTAAACAATTGTAACTTCTTTAATCGCTCCTCATAGCTAAGATGTTCCATGCCCCATATTAGTTTAGTCGCGCGTCTCTGCACCCTTTCCAACTCCGCAGTGTCCCTTTTATGGACAGGTGCCCAAAACTGAACAGCATATTCCAGGTAAGGCCGTACCAATGATTTATAAAGGGGGAGTATTATGTCCCTGTCCCTTGAGTCCATGCTTCTTTTGATACATGACAATATCCTGCCGGCTTTGGAAGCAGCAGCCTGACATTGCATGCTATTCTGTAGTCTGTGATCTACAAGTACACCCAGATCCTTCTCTACCAGTGACTCTGCCAGTTTAATCCCCCCTAAGACATACGATGCATGCAGGTTATTAGTACCCAGATGCATAACTTTACATTTATCCACATTGAACCTCATTTGCCAAGTGGATGCCCAGACACTTAGTCTATCCAAGTCATCTTGTAACCTATACACATCCTCTATAGACTGTACTGTGCTACAAAGCTTGGTGTCATCTGCAAAGATAGAAACAGAGCTGTTAATACCATCCTCTATATCATTGATAAATAAATTAAACAACAGCGGTCCCAGTACTGAACCTTGGGGTACACCACTGATAACCGGGGACCAATCAGAGTACGAATCATTGACCACTACTCTCTGGGTACGATCCATGAGCCAGTGTTCAATCCAGTTACAAACTAAAATTTCCAAACCCAAAGACCTTAACTTACCTGTCAAACGTCTATGAGGGACAGTATCAAACGCTTTAGCAAAATCCAGAAACACTATATCCACAGCCATTCCTCTGTCAAGGCTTCTACTCACCTCTTCATAAAAGCAAATTAGATTGGTTTGACAACTTCTATCCTTAGTAAACCCATGCTGGTTATCACTTATAATACAATTATCCCCTATGTATTCCTGTATCCCCTATGTATTCCTGTATGTAATCCCGTATAAGTCCTTCAAACAATTTACCCACAATGCACGTTAAACTTACCGGTCTATAGTTTCCTGGGGAAGACCTAGAGCCCTTTTTGAAGATTGGCACCACATTCGCCTTGCGCCAGTCCCTTGGCACAATACCAGACACCAGAGAATCTCTAAATATCATGAACAGGGGTACAGATATTACTGAACCTACCTCTCTAAGAACTCTTGGGTGTAGTCCATCCGGCCCTGGGGATTTGCTTACATTTATATTACTTAACTTACCTTGTACCATCTCTACATTAAGCCAGTTCAGTACATTACATGATGTGTTAGCAGCACTGACCTGGCCAATGTCAGCTCCTTCTTCCATAGTGTATACAGAACTAAAGAACCCATTCAGTAGCTCCGCCTTCTCTTGATCGCCTGTGACAACCTCCCCATTATCATTATTAAGGGGTCCTACATGCTCTGTCCTTGGTTTTTTTGCATTTATATATCTAAAAAAATATTTAGGATTAGTTTTGCTTTCTTTGGCCACCTGTCTCTCATTTTGAATTTTTGCTGTTTTTATTACATTTTTACAGATTTTATTAAGCTCCTTGTACTGTTTAAATGTTATCGCTGACCCATCAGATTTGTATTTTTTGAAGGCAATTTTTTTGTTGTTTATTGCTCTTTTAACATCATGTGTCAGCCATGTAGGATTTAGTTTTAATCATTTATATTTGTTCCCCTTTGGTATATATTTAGCTGTATAGTTATTTAGAGTTGATTTAAAGATGTCCCATTTACCTTCTGTATCAGTATTTGACAACACCTCCCCCAGTCTATGTCCTGTAGTGCAGCCCTCAGCCCAGGGAAGTTTGCCTTTTTAAAGTTATATGTTTTTGCCTTCCCCGCCTGTCTTTGTTTTCTACATTTTAAGTCAAAAGTAACTATATTGTGATCGCTATTACTTCCATGCACTGCCTTGTCTCAATTTCATACAGGGGACGCACATCTGGAAGTGCTCTAGTGGAAGTCTTTTTGTTTTACCTTTGTATCCTACCTTTCCCAGCATTTCATGCAGCCAGAGACAATATGTGTCACGATTCGGCAGGCTGGAGGTGGATCCTCTGTGTCAGAGAGGGTTTGGCGTGGACCGTGTCGGTGGACCGGTTCTAAGTAGCTACTGGTTTTCACCAGAGCCCGCCGCAAAGCGGGATGGTCTTGCAGCGGCGGTAGCAACCAGGTCGTATCCACCGGTAACGGCTCAACCTCTCTGACTGCTGAGATAGGCATGGTACAAGGGATAAGGCAAGAGCAAGGTCGGACGTAGCAGAAGGTCAGGGCAGGCAGCAAGGATCGTAGTCAGGGGCAACGGCAGGAGGTCTGGAACACAGGCTAGGAACACTCAAGGAAAGGCTTTCTCTGGCACAAGGGCAACAAGATCCGGCAGGGGAGTGCAGGGGAAGTGAGGTATAAGTAGGGAGTGCACAGGTGCAAGCTAATTAAGCTAATTGGGCCAGGCACCAATCATTGGTGCACTGGCCCTTTAAGTCTCAGAGAGCTGGCGCGCGCGTGCCCTAGAGAGCGGAGCCGCGCGCGCCAGCACATGACAGCAGGGGACCGGGACGGGTAAGTGACTTGGGATGCGATTCGCGAGCGGGCGCGTCCCGCTGTGCGAATCGCATACCCGACGGCCATGTCAGTGCAGCGCTCCCGGTCAGCGGGACTGACCGGGGCGCTGCAGGGAGAGAGACGCCGTGAGCGCTCCGGGGAGGAGCGGGGACCCGGAGCGCTCGGCGTAACAGTACCCCCCCCCCTTGGGTCTCCCCCTCTTTTTGGGACCTGAAAATTCTTTAATCCGGAAGACGTCTGAGGACCCGGAGACCGGAGTGGCTTCCTCTAGGTATTTAACTTCAAAGGGTCCAAGGTAACGTGGTCCCAGATAAAAACTGGGGACACGGAAGCGGATATACTTGGCGGAGAGCCACGCAAAAACAGGAGGTGCTCTTCTCTTTTTTCCGGCAAGCTTCTTCACCCGGGATGAGGCTAGTATGAGGAATTTTAGAGTCTTTTTCCAGACGGTGGCGAAGCCCCGGGAAACCTCATCAACAGCGGGCACACAAGAAGGCGTGGGGGTGGGGAGGGAGGGAAGAGGGTCAAGCTTGGCACGGGGCAGAGTGTTAACAGGACGGGGGCTGTAAGGAGGAGACACAGCATAGTCCAGATAGGCCTTGGGGAGACCAGGTAAAGGGGGAGACACAGAGGTTTGACTGACGGGACTGGGAGCAGACGTGAGGCATTTTCTGTGGCAAGAAGCACCCCAGCTCATGATCTCCCCGGTGGTCCAGACAAGGGTAGAGGAGTGGCGTTGGAGCCATGGCAGACCGAGGAGGAGTTCAGAGGAGCATTTGGGCAAAACAAAAAGTTCCATGCTCAAGAGCAGGGGTTCTGTGCGGTAACGCACAGTGCAGTATAGAAGTAAATCTTTCTTTCTGCGGCGAGTCCTCTCTTCAGGGGTCAGGCGAGACCGATCCACTTGCATAGCCTCCTCGGCGGGAGGCACAGGGGTGGATTGCAAAGGATACTGTGAGAGAGGTGCTCCGAGCGGTGTGGCACATGGCAGGGCCTTCCCAGGCAGGAGACCACGGCAGAGTCTAGAGTCCCCATCAAATTTGTCCGGCAGGGACAAGCAGGGGTTAGGAGCGGCCGGTCGCTGCGGAGGAGTTGCAGGAGCCGGCGGAGGAGATGGTTGTTGCTGTTGCAGCTGCTGTGTCTGAGACTGAAGTTGCTGTATCTGCGGCAGCAGCTGCTGTATCTGTGACTGAAGTTGCTGTGTCACGGTGGTCAAGTATGCCAGCTGGTGATTTCGTTGGGTGATCATTAGGGACTGCTGGGCAATCACCGTGGAAATGTCGGCAAGACTTGACAGCGGCACCTCAGCGGAATCCATGGCCGGATCTACTGTCACGATTCGGCAGGCTGGAGGTGGATCCTCTGTGTCAGAGAGGGTTTGGCGTGGACCGTGTCGGTGGACCGGTTCTAAGTAGTTACTGGTTTTCCCCAGAGCCCGCCGCAAAGCGGGATGGTCTTGCAGCGGCGGTAGCAACCAGGTCGTATCCACCGGTAACGGCTCAACCTCTCTGACTGCTGAGATAGGCATGGTACAAGGGATAAGGCAAGAGCAAGGTCGGACGTAGCAGAAGGTCAGGGCAGGCAGCAAGGATCGTAGTCAGGGGCAACGGCAGGAGGTCTGGAACACAGGCTAGGAACACTCAAGGAAAGGCTTTCTCTGGCACAAGGGCAACAAGATCCGGCAGGGGAGTGCAGGGGAAGTGAGGTATAAGTAGGGAGTGCACAGGTGCAAGCTAATTAAGCTAATTGGGCCAGGCACCAATCATTGGTGCACTGGCCCTTTAAGTCTCAGAGAGCTGGCGCGCGCGCGCCCTAGAGAGCGGAGCCGCGCGCGCCAGCACATGACAGCAGGGGACCGGGACGGGTAAGTGACTTGGGATGCGATTCGCGAGCGGGCGCGTCCCGCTGTGCGAATCGCATCCCCGACGGCCATGTCAGTGCAGTGCTCCCGGTCAGCGGGACTGACCGGGGCGCTGCAGGGAGAGAGACGCCGTGAGCGCTCCGGGGAGGAGCGGGGACCCGGAGCGCTCGACGTAACAATATGTCATAAGTCACATGGTCTCCAGGGGGTGTGGCTATGCTGCAGTGGGTGGGCAGATAGCAATACTTCAATAGATCCCTTTCACTCTGCTATCATCCCACCCACTGCAGCATAGCCACAACCCCTGGAGACCATGTGACTTATGACATGTTGTCTCTGGCCACATGGAATCCTGGGAAAGGTCAGAGACAAAAGTGATACAAAGAGACTTGCACTACAGCACTTCCAAGTGTGGCTCCAGTGCATAAAACTGGACAGGGAGGTAACAGAAGCATATCACACAGTATAGGCTCAAAGTCTGAAGACAAAAACATCCTGGAATATCCCTCTAACTGGTCCCTGCTGTAGGTTTTGAAATGATCAGGTATACCGAAAACATCATAGTCGGTGAATAACATCTATGTTGTCAACAAGTTCAAGCTCACCCCACCCTACCCCTTTATTTATTTCTAGACCTGTCTTTTTAATTTTAGGAGAAATATTCAAATAAGCTCCAAGACAAACATAAGGCCATAAAGTCATCGTGATAATGAGAGAGCACCATAAAATGTGCGCATTATACACACAGGCAATCATACTAACTAGCTTTGATGTAGTGTATCGCACATAATTCTTAGAAGATAAGATTTCTGTGCGGTGTTGTAGGACAGAATGGCCTCTGTGTGCCAAAGACCTCCAGAGGTGATACAGCTTAATCAGGAGATTTACTGATCTATTTATTGAACGCCTTTCCATCACTTTCTACATGAACACGAGAGGCTTTAGAACATTATTGTAAAGTCTCTGGATTTGTTAAGCAAGAAAGCGATGAATAAGAAAAGCATATAGAAGAGAATATCATTTCCCGGTTGACCACACTCCTAGGATCCCTATGTGACATATACAGACTGTATAAAATATGAGCAATTGTTTATAGTAGCCTTGTAAAAGCTACAAGTCTCAGAGGTGTCTTAATACATTACAAGACTAAAGGTTTTTACTGTCACAACAAAGGAATAGAGTCTCAGTAAATCAAAACCTGCCTGCGCATTTCTTATGTTGGGGAATTTCGTATTTGCACACACAAAGGCATCTGACTGATATATTGTGGGGCGAATTCTACAGTCGGTATTGTGCTTTTCAATGCAAAATGTTCAGTAGATGAGTAAATAGAACATATTGTAAATCTCACTGTTTTCTTTCAATGTACATGATTTCACAAATCCCTTTCTGAGCTGGGTGTGAATAATTCATTATTGTTATATCCCCATAATATGCTGCCGCATTAAAGGGGTACTCTGCCCCTAGACATCTTGTCCTCTATCCAAAGGAAAGGGGATAAGATGTCTGATCTGCTGCACCCAGCGATCGTTTAGAGCGTCGGGTGCAGCACCGGAGGGTCGGGATGTCACGGCCATGCCTCCTCAATGCAAGTCTATGGGAGGGGGCGTGATGGCCGTCACGCCCCCTCCCATAGACTTTCATTGAAGGGGCATGATGGCCGCAACGCCCCCTCCCATAGACTTGCATTGAGGGGGCGTGGCCATGACGTCATAAGCCTCCGCCTTGCATTTCCAGTCATCCGGCATGGAGCAAAGTTCGCTCCGTGCACCGGATGTCTGGGGTGCCGCAGTCAAGATCACGGGGGTCACCAGCAGCGGGACCCCCACGATCAGACATCTTATCCCCTATCCTTTGAATAGGGGATAAGATGTCTAGGGGTGGAGTACCCCTTTAAGGGACAACATATTACATGGCCAGTTCCACAGTACTATATGTATCCTAGAAAAAAGTGGACTCATAGCAATGACCCCACTGTACTCAAGAGGGGAGAGAGAGTACCTCTATACGTAAGGAGTCTAATAAAGTCCTTTAAATGACCCACTGCACTTCTATAGATGCCATATTATGGCTCCTTATGACTTTTTACAATCACTGCTTATCATATCTGGCACCTACTCCTCCAAATCTTCCATGTTGTGCTGTTTGCCTATTCAGGGGCAACTCCTCCAATGCTCATGGGCAGAGCAATAGGCATTGTAGCCTAGTCTGAGGGCATTAGTTCCTTTGACTCTCAAGATGTTGATGCAGCTTATCCAGTGACCATATTTCTGTCTGCTGGCTCCCTGATCTCCTGCAAAGTTTACTACTCCAACCAAGCTCTGCCTGCCCTGACCTCAGCTTGTATGACTTTGCCTACTGTCTACTCCTGCTATACTGCAGGGTAACAAAACTGCAGCAAAGTCCAGATCCCTGTACAGGTGTAAAAGAGTGAAGACCAGAACTTAGACTATGTAGACCCCAGTGACAGCTGTCACACAGACACACAGATGAGTGCTAGGGCTAGGTTCACACTACAGAGTTTCCGTTTTGAAATTCCGCTCGGAAATTCCGGTGCAGCAAAACCCCATTGTTCTGGTGCTGAAATTCTGCCGCCGAAAGAATGATCCTTGCTTATTCTTTTGGCAGAAACCAAGTAGAATATATTGCCGTCTATAGGGATGCCAATGTCTGCTCTCGGAATCTCAAGCCAAAATAATTCTGTCCCGAAATTCCTCGGTCCGAACCAAGCCTAAAACAGATAAAGATAAAAACCAGTAAATCAATGAATCCTGATAGTAGAATAGACAATGCTGAATATAACTGCAATATCAGTATGTGTTTTTTAGGCTCCAGGAAGAAGAGCTACTATCTACATTTAAGTGGATTCCTTCATGTAAAATTACGTTAAGTCACACGTCTATTTTCTATATGTAAGACTGTATAATTTTGTAAATGCTGATTCTGAATTATTTCCCATATTTAAGCAAATCTTTATTTACAATTTAGTTTGCTTCGTCGTACCCTACCTTCACATCTAGCATTCACCACCAGCCTTAGAGTATAAAGAGCTTGATGAGATTTGCATTCTGGGTAATATAGTCTTACCTCAAACACTGCATAGCTGTCTGATGTAGAAAGAACCAGTTCTATTGGAATGCAGTATTTCATATTGTACCACATGGGCTAAATTGATTACAGGCCCTCTAAGATGAGCTAAGTTTGGGGGGGGGGGGGGGGAATAATGGACGTCGATCTCTGTGATGGAGCTTGTTTATGGAGCCTTTATACGATTAATTGTCTGGCCCTTTAAATTCATCATTTTTCATCTGATAATCGGCCTTAAATCTAAGCGTTAACACAGTTTCAATGCAGCTTTGATTAACATTGGACTATGAAAAAGAGCATAGACATAGGGCAATATGCCACATTAGACATAAATAGATTTTAGAGCACATGGTAAATATGTTACAGGTTTAGGTGAGAATTGGGGCACAGGATTTTTTGTTACATTCCAGAAGGTAGAATATAGATAGCTGTGCCCTGTAAAATAGCGTTCAAAGGAGACAAAAGATAAAGTTACAAAAATATTAAAGTTGCCTACATTTTTTCTCCCGGCTTAGAATTAGGTCATGAAAAATAGATCACACAAAAAGATTTTCTAAAATACTCAAAACTATATATGTAACTCCATAAGACATTTATGGATGGAAAATGCCATGGCTGATGGCTGATGGTAAATGCAATTTTTTGTTTGTAACTTAGGAGATTTTATTTAGGTGTACCTTCACAGTTCAGATTCTCCCAATCTTCACATCGGGCAGAGAGGGATGCAGTCCATGTTGGGCAGTCAGGTTGCCAAGGCAACAATCCAAAGTCCAGTGAGTTCTATGCTGGAGTCTTCTTAAAGTGTAACCGCCATAAGAAAAACTTTTTATTAAATGTAGAAAATAACATTATATGTATATTTGTTAGTGATGCACCGAAATTTTGGCTGCCGAAAATTATCAGCCGAAAATGCCCCTTTCGGCATTTTCGGCTGAGTGGATTTTCCGCCTAAAATTTCTGGGGATGTGGCTTAACCCCTTCCCGACCCATGACATACATGTACATCATGGGTCGGGTGAGGACATAACGCGGGCCCACGGGTAGGTCGGGTCCGCGTCATACACAGGAGATGTCTCCTGCCATCAGCAGCTGACATCTGTCTGTAATGACGGACATTGGAGATTGCTCCGATGTCAGTCATCGACCATATCCCGCAGCTGGCTATTAACCCATTAGATCCCCTCTGTCAAAGTTGACAGCTGTGTCTAAAGGGACATGTAAATGCTCCCTAGTGGTCCATTGGGGTGGATCTCCCCCCCCCCCCCCCTGCAGCGTGATTGCGGAGGGCGATCTACTGTGGAGGTAGCCAGAGGGCTTACCTCTGCATCATTGGTGTCTGTGGCTCTTCATTTGATTGAGCCTGGATAAGCAGGCTGAACCAAATGAGCACAGATCACACAGGTCAATGGAATTCTTTGGAACTCCATTGATCTGTATAAGGAATCTAATGATTCCTCCTAAAAGTCCCCTAAGGGGACTAATAAGGTTTTAAAAGAAAAAAGTTAAATAAAAGTTATAAAATCACGCATTAACCTCTTCCATATAAAAAGTTTAAATCACCCTCCTTTTTTTAACATTTTCCATATAAAAAGTAATAAAAATAAACATATTTGGTATCGCCATGTGCGTAATTGTCCCAACTATTAAATGATTATGTTTCTGATCCTGCACTGTGAACGGCGTAAATGCAAAAATATCTCAAATGCAAAAATTGATGATGTTGGTCACATCACGTCCCCAAAAAAAGTTATAAAATGTAACAAAAACTATATAAAAAAAAAGGGACCAAAATTTTCCTTTCGGTGCATCACAAATATTTGCATAAATTTTTATGCAGCTATTGCCTGTGTGTCTTTGTGAGGAGTCCAAATACAGGAAGTGTGGGTGGACAAGCAGGGCTCTGTGCAGTGAGGACAAGCAGGGCTCTGTGCAGTGAGGACAAGCAGGGCTCTGTACACTGAGGACAAGCAGGGCTCTGTACACTGAGGACAAGCAGGGCTCTGTACACTGAGGACAAGCAGGGCTCTGTACACTGAGGACAAGCAGGGCTCTGTACACTGAGGACAAGTAGGGCTCTGTACACTGAGGACAAGCAGGGCTCTGTACACTGAGGACAAGCAGGGCTCTGTACACTGAGGACAAGCAGGGCTCTGTACACTGAGGACAAGCAGGGCTCTGTACACTGAGGACAAGCAGAGCTCTGTACAGTGAGGACAAGAAGGGCTCTGTGCACTGAGGACAAGCAAAGCTCTGTACAGTGAGGACAAGCACGGCTCTGTGCACCGAGGACAAGCATGGCTCTGTGCACCAAGGACAAGCAGGGCTCTGTGCACCAAGGACAAGCAGGGCTCGGTACACTGAGGACAAGCAGGGCTCTGTGCAGTGAAGGCAAGCAGGGCTCTGTGCAATGAGGGCAAGCAGGGCTCTGTGCACTGGAGGGCAAGCAGGACTCTGTGCACTGGAGGACAAGCAGGGCTCTGTACAGGGAGGACAAGCAGGGCTCTGTGCACTGAGGACAAGCAGGGCTCTGTGCACTGAGGACAAGCAGGGTTCTGTTCACTGAGGACAAGCAGGGCTCTGTGCACTGAGAACAAGCAGGGCTCTGTGCACTGAGGACAAGCAGGGCTCTGTGCACTGAGGACAAGCAGGGCTCTGTGCACTGAGGACAAGCAGGGCTCTGTGCACTGAGGACAAGCAGGGCTCTGTGCACTGAGGACAAGCAGGGCTCTGTGCACTGAGGACAAGCAGGGCTCTGTGCAGTGAGGGCAAGCAGGGCTCTGTGCAATGAGGGCAAGCAGGGCTCTGTGCACTGGAGGGCAAGCAGGACTCTGTGCACTGGAGGACAAGCAGGGCTCTGTACAGGGAGGACAAGCAGGGCTCTGTGCACTGAGGACAAGCAGGGCTCTGTGCACTGAGGACAAGCAGGGTTCTGTGCACTGAGGACAAGCAGGGCTCTGTGCAGTGAGGGCAAGCAGGGCTCTGTGCAATGAGGGCAAGCAGGGCTCTGTGCACTGGAGGGCAAGCAGGACTCTGTGCACTGGAGGACAAGCAGGGCTCTGTACAGGGAGGACAAGCAGGGCTCTGTGCACTGAGGACAAGCAGGGCTCTGTGCACTGAGGACAAGCAGGGCTCTGTGCACTGAGGACAAGCAAAGCTCTGTACAGTGAGGACAAGCACGGCTCTGTGCACCGAGGACAAGCATGGCTCTGTGCACCAAGGACAAGCAGGGCTCTGTGCACCAAGGACAAGCAGGGCTCTGTACACTGAGGACAAGCAGGGCTCTGTGCAGTGAGGGCAAGCAGGGCTCTGTGCAATGAGGGCAAGCAGGGCTCTGTGCACTGGAGGGCAAGCAGGACTCTGTGCACTGGAGGACAAGCAGGGCTCTGTACAGGGAGGACAAGCAGGGCTCTGTGCACTGAGGACAAGCAGGGCTCTGTGCACTGAGGACAAGCAAAGCTCTGTACAGTGAGGACAAGCACGGCTCTGTGCACCGAGGACAAGCATGGCTCTGTGCACCGAGGACAAGCATGGCTCTGTGCACCAAGGACAAGCAGGGCTCTGTACACTGAGGACAAGCAGGGCTCTGTGCAGTGAGGGCAAGCAGGGCTCTGTGCAATGAGGGCAAGCAGGGCTCTGTGCACTGGAGGGCAAGCAGGACTCTGTGCACTGGAGGACAAGCAGGGCTCTGTACAGGGAGGACAAGCAGGGCTCTGTGCACTGAGGACAAGCAGGGCTCTGTGCACTGAGGACAAGCAGGGTTCTGTGCACTGAGGACAAGCAGGGCTCTGTGCACTGAGGACAAGCAGGGCTCTGTGCAGTGAGGTTCTATGACACGCTCCCAGCTCTCACAGCAGGATGACAAGCCAGGAGCCTGCACAGAGCCCTGCTTGCTCCGTCCTCACTTCCTGTACTTGGACTCCTCACAGGGACACACAGCCAATAGCTGCAGGAACAGCATTTTTTCACCCAAAAATATACACATTTTTTTTATTCATGGAATATTACAAATAAAAATACAATGGTATTATCTACGCTATATAAAAAAGATTCTGCTAACGACAGGTACATTTTAATTACAAATGACGATGACCCCCCCCCCCCTGAAAAGAAGCATGGTATCAGGGTATTATTTTACTGTATATTCATGGTGGATGTTTTATAAATGTACCTGCATCAGTAGTCCATTGTGTAGCATTTTTGCTGCTGTCTTCATGCCATGTCATACCTTGTATCACATTGTATTACAGCATAGCACGCATAGAACTGACATACTATATATAGCTCTATAATTGTTACTATATAGTGATACGCTGAGTGTAGCTGATTATTTACTCCAAGATACCTTGTCTATATACCAACTAGCAGTGATTCTTAAGTATAGAAAGATAAATGTCATCACTTTTGCATGTATAAGGCAAAAATTTAATAAAGGCTACATCAAATATACAGTCATCGCAGTAAATGTTGGTACCCCTGAAATTTTTCAAGAAAATGAAGTATTTCTCACAGAAAAGGATTGCAGTAACATATGTTTTGCTATACACATGTTTAGTTTTGGAAAAAAAGCAAATGGGACATAATGTCACACCAAACTCCAAAAATGGTCTGGACAAAATTATTGGCACCCTTAAAGGGGTACTCCGGTGGAAAACTTTTTTTTTTAAATGAACTGGTGCCAGAAAGTTAAACAGATTTGTAATTTAATCCAATCGAAATAAAGTAATTCAAGCGCACTCACCATTTATGTTGCTTCTTCAGTATTCTTTATTTCATGTCGCTGGGACAAGGTGCAGGGGGGAGGTTGCGGGAGAGGTCAAACAGGGCTACGGACCCGTCTCGCGCTACAAGCGCTTCATAAGGCCCTTCACTGACGTCAAAGGTAGAAAGGTGTGCTTAAAAAGGACCCCACCGAAAGGGTATCCCAGGTAACAGGTAAACATACAATCCTTTAAACATAGAAAAGTGTTATAAAAACAAACAAAGTCACAAAGTAAAGATATTACTTGTACAGTAAGCACTCTACCGCCTGCGAGAAACATTACATGTTAAGTCTAGGTTATATTGGACCGCAATACAAAGGCAATAAATTATAACAAAAACGCGCCCATCTCATTCCGGTCATTGAGAGCTAACGGGCCTGTTGCGTTTAAATATGCGATCCAATACGCCTCCTTTCATAAAAGTTGGTTATCCTTATCTCTCAACCTTTTTGTTTTATCTACCCTTTCCAGGGCTGTAAACCTCAAGGTGTCAGGCTGGCCATTATGAACATCTCTCATATGTTTAATAAACCTTAAGGCGCCTGTACCTGTTTTAAAGGAACAGAGGTGCTCTCTCATCCTGTGAAACAGTGGTCTTATTGTCTTACCAATATAGAAAAAACCGTACCCGCATATTAGGGCATAGATCACATGTGTCAAACAGCATGTGTTAAATTGACACCAAAAATAGTATCCCATACAGCCAACTTGTCCGTCTTAAACGGATAAATAATGATCAAACTAGGTTCCAACAACAAGCAACAGAATTAATGCAGATGCTGCTAGAACGCGGTTACCCGAAGGAGGTCATCAACAAAGCAAAACAGGATACCAAGGAGAGGATACCAAGATCAGAGTTATTAAAGAAAAAAGACAAAAAAAGATAATCAGTCCAGTAGATGTTTTTTTTTTTCGTTTCAAAATAGTACAATGAACAACAAAATGAAGCAAGCTTTTTTGAATAATTGGTTTATGATAGAGAGGGATGAAGATCTGAAAGAGATAGATGTAAAGAAACCCATAATAACACTGCAAAATGATATAAAGAAGAAACAAACCCCTAACGACTCCACCAACTGGCTAGAAAAAAAACGCACCAGCTGGCACGTTCACATGCGGTATGTGTTCCTTCTGTAAATTTAACCTGAAGGACAACTTCATTCATTTAGGTGAACATTATGTCCAAATTAAACAATTTAACACATGCCGTTCAACACATGTGATCTATGCCCTAATATGCGGGTGCGTTTTTTTCTATATTGGTAAGACAATAAGACCACTGTTTCACAGGATGAGAGAGCACCTCCGTTCCTTTAAAACAGGTACAGGCGCCTTAAGGTTTATTAAACATATGAGAGATGCTCATAATGGCCAGCCTGACACCTTGAAGTTTACAGCCCTGGAAAGGGTAGATAAAACAAAAAGGTTCGGAGATAAGGATAACCAACTTTTACGAAAGGAGGCGTATTGGATCGCATATATAAATGCAACAGGCCTGTTAGGTCTCAATGACCGGAATGAGATGGGCCCTTTTTTGTTATAATTTATTGCCTTTGTATTGCGGTCCAATATAACCTAGACTTAATGTAATGTTTCTCGCAGGAGGTAGAGTGCTTACTGTACAAGTAATATCTTTACAAGTCCACAAATAAGCAGAAAAGAAATGGAGCACTCACCAGGTCTGGAAAGGTAAATCAAGCGTCTTTATTCCATCTTGCTTGACATCAGATGAACATAGAAGGGAGAGCAGACACAACGAGTGGGGGAGAGGGAGGGCGACGGTCCGTGTTCGCGCACGTAGCGCTTCATCAGGCCCATGTGGCCCCTAATGGGCCTGACGAAGCGCTACGTGCGCGAACACGGACCGCAGCCCTCCCTCTCCCCCACTCATTGTGTCTGCTCTCCCTTCTATGTTCATCTGATGTCAAGCAAGATGGAATAAAGACGCTTGATTTACCTTTCCAGACCTGGTGAGTGCTCCCTTTCTTTTCTGCTTATTGTGGACTTGTATTACTACTTACCTGATGTGAGCACCGGAAAGGTCTAACGGAGTACAGCAGTAGCGGTGTAGTGAGTGGTTGTCTAGCAGTGCCGGGCGCTTCTCTGTTTAAGGACTGAGTAATATCTTTACTTTGTGACAAGTTTGTTTTTATAACACTTTTCTATGTTTAAAGGATTGTATGTTTACCTGTTACCTGGGATACCCTTCCGGTGGGGTCCTTTTAAGCACACCTTTCTACCTTTGACATCAGTGAAGGGCCTTATGAAGCGCTTGTAGCACGAGACAGGTCTGTAGCCCTGTTTGACCTCTCCCACAACCTCCCCCGCTGCACCTTGCCCCAGCGACATGAAATAAAGAATACTGAAGAAGCAACATAAATGGTGACTGCGCTTGGGTTACTTTCTTTCGATTGGATTTGATATTGCACCTATACTTTTCATGCAAGCATTCCACCACCATCAGTTTCCACGTTCACCTGGACGTTGCTGTAGTGTGCCGGATTATTGGATAGTCTGCAGGTGTGTGAAACTGCAGTGCCAGACTGTCTGTTTCTATCTCTAATAGATTTGTAATTTACTTCTATTAAAAAATCTTAATCCTTTTAGTACCTTTTAGCAGCTGTATGCTACAGAGGAAATTCTTTACTTTTTGAATTTCTTTTTTGTGTTGTCCACAGTGCTCTCTGCTCACACCTCTGTCCGTGTCAGGAACTGTCCAGAGTAGCATAGGTTTGCTATAGGGATTTTCTCCTGCTCTGGACAGTTCCTGATACGGGCATCAGGTGTCAGCAGAGAGCACTGTGGACAACACAAAAAAGAAATTTAAAAAAAAATTCCTTTGTAGCAAACAGCTGCTAAAAAGTACTGAAAGGATTAAGATTTTTTAATAGAAGTAATTTACAAATCTGTTTAACTTTCTGGCACCAATTCATTAAAAAAAAAAAAAGGTTTTCCCTGGGAGCACCCCTTTAACCCCTTAAGGACCAGGCCATTTTACACCTTAAGGACCAGAGCGTTTTTTGCAATTCTGACCACTGTCACTTTAAACATTAATAACTCTGGAATGCTTTTAGTTATCATTCTGATTCCGAGATTGTTTTTTCGTGACATATTCTACTTTAACTTAGTGGTAAAATTTTATGGTAACTTGCATCCTTTCTTGGTGAAAAATCCCAAAATTTGATGAAAAAAATGAAAATTTTGCATTTTTCTAACTTTGAAGCTCTCTGATTGTAAGGAAAATGGATATTCAAAATAAAACATTTTTGGGTTCACATATACAATATGTCTACTTTATGTTTGCATCATAAAATTTATGAGTTTTTACTTTTGGAAGACACCAGAGGGCTTCAAAGTTCAGCAGCAATTTGGAAATTTTTCACAAAATTTTCAAACTCGCTATTTTTCATGGACCAGTTCAGGTTTGAAGTGGATTTGAAGGGTCTTCATATTAGAAATACCCCATAAATGACCCCATTATAAAAACTACACCCCCCAAAGTATTCAAAATGACATTCAATAAGTGTATTAACCCTTTAGGTGTTTCACAGGAATAGCAGAAAAGTGAAGGAGAAAATTCACAATCTTCATTTTTTACACTCGCATGTTCTTGTAAACCCAATTTTTGAATTTTTGCAAGGGGTAAAAAGGAGAAAATTTTTACTTGTATTTGTAGCCCAATTTCTCTCGAGTAAGCACATACCTCATATGTCTATGTTAATTGTTCAGCGGGCGCAGTAGAGGGCTCAGAAGGGAAGGAGCGACAAATGGTTTTTGGGGGGCATGTCACCTTTAGGAAGCCCCTATGGTGCCAGGACAGCAAAAAAAAAAACCACATGGCATACCATTTTGGAAACTAGACCCCTCAGGGAACGTAACAAGGGGTAAAGTGAACCTTAATGTCCCACAGGTGATTCACGACTTTTGCATATGTAAAAAAAAAAAAAAAATGTTTTACCTAAAATGCTTGGTTTCCCAAAAATGTTACATTTTTAAAAAGGATAATAGCAGAAAATACCCCCCAAAATTTGAAGCCCAATTTCTCCCGATTCAGAAAACACCCCATATGGGGGTGAAAAGTGCTCTGCTGGCACACTACAGGTCTCAGAAGAGAAGGAGTCACATTTGGCTTTTTGAAAGCAAATTTTGCTCTGGGGGCATGCCGCATTTAGGAAGCCCCTATGGTGCCAGAACCGCAAAAAAAAACCACATGGCATACCATTTTGGAAACCAGACCCCTCGGGGAACGTAAAAAGGGGTAAAGTGAACCTTAATACCCTACAGGTGTTTCACGACTTTTGCATCTGTTAAAAAAAAATTTTTTTTTACCTAAAATGCTTGGTTTCCCAAAATTTTTGCATTTTTAAAAAGGGTAATAGCAGAAAATACCCCCCAAAATTTGAAGCCCAATTTCTCCCGCTTCAGAAAACACCCCATATGGGGGTGAGAAGTGCTCTGCTGGCGCACTACAGGTCTCAGAAGAGAAGGAGTCACATTTGGCTTTTTGAAAGCAAATTTTGCTCTGGGGGCATGCCGCATTTAGGAAGCCCCTATGGTGCCAGGACAGCAAAAAAAAAACACATGGCATACCATTTTGGAAACTAGACCCCTCGGGGAACGTAACAAGAGGTAATGTGAACCTTAATACCCCACAGGTGATTCACAACTTTTGCATATGTAAAAAAAAAAAAAATGTTGGTTTCCCCAAAATTTTAGATTTTTAAAAAGGGTAATAGCAGAAAATACCCCCCATAATTTGTAACACAATTTCTCCCGAGTACGGCGATACCCCATATGTGACCCTAAACTGTTGCCTTGAAATACGACAGGGCTCCAAAGTGAGAGCGCCATGCGCATTTGAGGCCTAAATTAGGGATTGCATAGGGGTGGACATAGGGGTATTCTACGCCAGTGATTCCCAAATAGGGTGCCTCCAGCTGTTGTAAAAGTCCCAGCATGCCTGGACAGTCAGTGGCTATCTGGTAATACTGGAAGTAGTTGTTTTGCAACAGCTGGAGGCTCCGTTTTGGAAACAGTGGCGTACCAGACGTTTTTCATTTTTATTGGGGAGGGGAGGGGGGCTGTGTAGGGGTATGTGTATATGTAGTGTTTTTTACTTTTTATTTTATTTTTTGTGTTAGTGTAGTGTAGTGTTTTTAGGGTACAGTCGCACGGGCGGGGGTTCACAGTAGTTTCTCGCTGGCAGTTTGAGCAGCGGCAGAAAATTTGCCTCAGCTCAAACTTGCAGCCGGATACTTACTGTAATCCTCCGCCCATGTGAGTGTACCCTGTACATACACATTGGGGGGGGGGGGGGGACATCCAGCTGTTGCAAAACTACAACTCCCAGCATGTACGATCTATCAGTGCATGTTGGGAGTTGTAATTTTGCAACAGCTGGAGGCTCCGTTTTGGAAACGGTGGCGTACCAGACGTTTTTCATTTTTACTGTAGGGGTATGTGTATATGTAGTGTTTTTTTACTTTTTATTTTATTGTGTGGTAGTGTAGTGTAGTGTTTTTAGGGTACAGTCGCACGGGCGGGGGTTCACAGTAGTTTCTCGCTGGCAGCTTGAGCTGCAGCAGAAAATTTGCTGCAGCTCAAACTTGCAGCCGGATACTTACTGTAATCCTCCGCCCATGTGAGTGTACCCTGTACATTCACATTGGGGGGGGGGAACATCCAGCTGTTGCAAAACTACAACTCCCAGCATGTACGGTCTATCAGTGCATGCTGGGAGTTGTAGTTTTGCAACAGCTGGAGACACACAGGTTGTGAAACACCGAGTTTGGCAACAAACTCAGTCTTTTGCAACCAGTGTGCCTTCAGCTGTTGCAAAAGCTACAACCCCCAGCATGTACGGACAGCGGAAGGGCATGCTGGGTGTTGTAGCTATGCAACAGCGGGAGGCATACTACTTTGGCTGGGGATGCTGGGGATTGTAGTTATGCAACAGCTGGAGACACACTGGTTTGCTACTTAACTCAGTGTGCCTTCAGCTGTTGCAAAACTACAACTCTCAGCAGTCACCGACAGCCAACGGGCATGCTGGGAGTTGTAGTTATGCAACCACCAGATGCACCACTACAACTCCCAGCATGCACTTAAGCTGTTTGTGCAAGCTGGGAGTTGTAGTTACACAACAGCTGAAGGTACACTTTTCCATAGAAAGAATGTGCCTCCAGCTGTTGCAAAACCATAAGTCCCAGCATGCCCATAAGTGCATGCTGGGAGTTGTGGTGGTCTGCCTCCTGCTGTTGCATAACTACAGCTCCCAGCATGCCCTTTTTGCATGCTGGGAGCTGTTGCTAAGCAACAGCAGGAGGCTGTCACTCACCTCCTGCTGCTGCTTGATCGCCGCACAGGTCAGTCCCGCCGCCGCCGCCGTCGTCGCTCCTGGGGCCCCGATCCCAACATTTACGCCGGGGATCGGGGTCCCCAGCACCAGGGGTGCACGTCCCGCACCCGCTCACGTCCTCCGGAAGAGGGGCGGAGCGGGTGCGGGAGTGACACCCGCAGCAGGCGCCCTGATTCGTCGGCCGGTAATCCGGCCGACGAATCAGGGCGATCGTGAGGTGGCACCAGTGCCACCTCACCCCTGCAGGCTCTGGCTGTTCGGGGCCGTCTCTGGTCACTGGAGACCCGATTGACCCGGAATCGCCGCAGATCGCTGGACTGAATTGTCCAGCGATCTGCGGCCATCGCCGACATGGGGGGGCATAATGACCCCCCTGGGCGATATGCCGCGATGCCTGCTGAACGATTTCAGCAGGCATCGGGCACCGGCTCCCCTCCAGCTAGCGGCAGGGGGCCGGGAAAGGACAGGACGTACTCCTACGTCCTCGGTCCTTAAGGACTCGGAAACGGGGGCGTAGGAGTACGTCCATTGTCCTTAAGGGGTTAACTTAATATTTGGTTGCACACCCTTAGGAAAAAATTACTGAAATCAGTCACTTCCTATAACCATCGATAAGCTTCTTACACCTCTCAGCCGGAATGTTGGACCACTCTTCCTTTGCAAACTGCCCCAGGTCTCTCTTATTGGAAGGGCGCCTTTTCCCAACAGCAATTTTAAGATCTCTTCACAGGTGTTCAATGAGATTTAGATCTGGACTCATTGCTGGCCACTTCAGAACTATCCAGCGTTTTGTTGCCATCCATTTCTGGGTGCTTTTTGACGTATGTTTGGGATCATTGTCCTGCTGGAAGACCCAAGATCTCGGACGCAAACTTTCTGACAGCCCAGCTTTCTGACACTGGGCTGTACAGTGCGACCCAAAATCCATTGGTAATCTTCAGATTTCATGATGCCTTGCACACATTCAAGGCACCCAGTGCCAGAGGCAGCAAAACAACCCCAAAACATCATTGAACCTCCACCATATTTCACTGTAAGTACTGTGTTCTTTGCTATGTAGGCCTCATTCCGTTTTCGGTAAACAATAGAATGATGTGCTTTTACCAAAAAGCTTTATCTTGGTCTCATCTGTCCACTAGATGTTTTCCCAGAAGGATTTTGGCTTTCTCAAGTTCCTTTTGGCAAAATGTAGTCTTGCTTTTTTATGTCTCTGTGTCGGCAGTGGGGTCCTCCTGGGTCTTCTGCCACAGTTTCATTTCATTTAAATGTCGATGGATAGTTCACACTGACACTGATGCTCATTGAGCCTGCAGGACAGATTGAATATCTTTGGAACTTGTTTGGGGCTGCTTAGCCACCAAACAGACTATCCTGCATTGATACCTTTCAACAATTTTTCTCTTCTGTCCACGCCCAGGGAGGGAGATTAGCTACAGTGCCATGGGTTGCAAACTTCTTGATAATGTTGCGTACTGTGGACAAAGGCAAATGTAAATCTCTGGAGATGGACGTGTAACCTTGAGATTGTTGATAGTTTTCCACAATTTTGGTTCTCACGTCATCAGACAGTTCTCTTCTCTTTGTGTTGTCCATGCTTAGTGTGGCACACACAGACACACATTGCAAAGACTAAGTAAACTTTTCTCCTTTTTATCTGCGTTCAGGTGTGATTTTTATATTGCCCACACCTGTTATTTGCCCCAGGTAAGTGTAAAGGAGCATCTCATGCTTGAAACAATCTTAATTATGCACAATTTTGAAAGGGTGCCAATAATTTTGTCCAGCTCATTTTTGGGGTTTGGCGTGACATTATGTCCAATTTGCTTTTTTCCTCCTTTTTTTGTTTAGTTCCAATACACACAAAAGGAATAAAGATGCATATAGCAAAATGTGTTACTGCAATCCTCTTCTGTGAGAAATACTTCATTTTTTGAAAAATTTCAGGGGTGCCAACATTTATGGCCATGACTGTAAATACTTTAGTTATCTGTATATGTATTAAGAGTCAGTGCACGTTAACAGGGGTGTAACTATAGGGGGTGCAGAAGTAGCAGTCACACCAGGGCCCTGGTGCCTAAGAGGGCCTTAAGGCACATCTGCCCCATAAGAGACCAGTATTATAAATGACACATGGGGCCCTGTTGCAGATTTGGGCATTGGGGCCTAGAAGCTACAAGTTACACCTCTGCACATTAAGATATTTCTAGCTTACCTGCTTATGATACAATAATTATCATACTAGGGGTAGCCTTGTTTATCCTATATGTTTTTATAATTTATTTGAGCAATAACTTATGTATTTAAAAAAAGCAACAAATATATTTTCATAGAAAAAAAGTTAAAAAAAGTTTTTATAAATTTTAAAACCCACCCTTATAAAAATATTAATCACCCCCTTTTCCCATTTTCCAAAAGAACAACATACTTGACATCACTGCATCTATAATTGTCTGAACTATTACTTTACATTACATACTTACATTCCTGATTCTGCCCAATTTTTACCACCCCTAACCACTCGGTTTGCTATAAAAGACAAACATACCTTTAAGCACACCAGCAACATGTTTTTTTCTTTTCTTGAAACATTAGGATAGGGTTACATGTGCCGTATTATGCCACCTATTTTCTGCTGCATATTTCCCTACCCATTGAAGTCAATAGGTAGCAAAATCAGCTGCAGAAAATACACAGCAAAATATGGCATGTGTGCCCCTACCCTTAATGTTTTTTTTTTTTTTTTAAATGCATCAATTCCATGTGATTAGAGATTATAGATACCGTATATATCTCAATATAGATATCTAACTATAGCTATCTATCTATATATATATATATATATATATATATATATATATATATATATATATGTTCTTCCAGTCAAGGTCTTAACTCTTCGAATATGTTTTAAATTCAATCGTGTTCTACAATATTTTTGTAGTAATATGATTTATTAAGAATCTCTATGCATCCACTAATGTAATCCTGTAATCATTCCAATCACAACTCTCTGGACTAGGACCAGTTCTGTGCACAGCTGTCTGAGGCACCAGAGATTTGCCATCATGCTGAGATAAAACACATCAAAAGATCACAGAGAGCTCTGCTACCGATATTTAATTTGCAGTATTTTTCCCAAGGCCACAACACAGTCCCTTATGGTGATCAGAATACAAGCCCATTTCATTCAACAGCCAAAAATATTAACATTTTCTCTGTTATGTTTCATTAAGCTATGGAGGCTTAGCAAGAAAAACAATAAACACCATTTGTGTGCATATTAGATTGGATAGAATTGGGTTATAGTTACCATAAAATGCACATTATACAAAGTCTGTAGCATAAGAGTAATTCTAATTATGATGTACTGTATGTTCCCTTACCATACCACCTTCAATACAATTATATATGCAGATGTCCATCTGCTTGTGCCAGTCATTTCATCTGATGTACAGGCAGGTGATAAGGGGCTCTAGAATACTTGACCTAAAGGTCTGTTCTGACATGGAGGATTGTTAAACACGAATGTTTTGCTGAAGATTTTGCTCATTAGAATGCAATAGTGGTTCTCCTCTGGAAGGAAAAGAGCTCCATTGCCACCTATTGCTTTGTACTGACAAGAACTCCCTAGGCCCACTTGGCTGTCTCCTTTAAGGTGTCAAAACACCTTAGAAAACTGTTGGCCCCGCGGAGACTCACAATCTCCACTTTATATCCCGATTTCAGGAAAGTTCTCCTTAAAATTGACCCATCCTCGCTTTTTTCTCATGGCTCTCCTGGATTCCATATGAGGACATCTCTAAGTGTATACTGAGAGACGAATTGTAGAATATATGAACAGTGGCGGGAAACATACTACAAGCTAGCACACAAGGCGCTTTACTGGTTTAACATAATCCCCTCTCCTGACTTCCCGAACAGGATCACTGCTTGCCTGAAGTGCTCTACCCCACTAACTAGTATGTGGCATGGAGTTTGGACCTGTCCATTCAATGACTGATAATAACGCATGGTACAGAAGTACATCAGAATGACACAAAACCATCAGGACACAAAAATTCTTTGATAAATAGAAAAGCGTTTATTGTTTTACAGTACACAGAGTCGGAGATAGCTGACATTGTTAGACCCTTTAGCTTGATGGAATGGTACTGCCTGGGTGCCATAGGGAACTCCTTGGGGGCAGTGAGACTCCCTCCCTAAGTGGTCTAAGTGACTACCCTGAATTATGTGATTCATACCCTTCTACTTACTCTATTCCGCTGCAATTGCTCCTTTTCATCTTTTTTTTGTGTTGTATTTTGACCATTAATGTATGCATTAGTCCATCCCTCCCCCCCCCCCCTTCCAGTTTCTATGCATTTCTATGAGATATGTCTCACTTTTTACTCTATGGACATTGCCCACTTCTCGTCACCTTTATATGCACAAATTGTTAGAAATGTATTTTGTCTTACTTCCAAATTTGTTGTAGATTTGTTCTCTCCTTTCTTGCATATAAACATTTTCAATAAAATAAAATAAAAAATTGCTGTTGGCCAAATGTTTGTTTGACTGATAGTTATATTCCCAGACCTCCCCATACATATGAATGGTCAGTACAGCAAAGTATTCATCTTTCCCCTATGGGACAGCTCTGGCATTGCCTTATTCCACCCAGAACCCAGGGTTAGACAGTGAAGATCCAACACACCTGACCCTTCTTTCCAACATCATTTGTAGGGAGGCCGCCATACACTATAGACAATTGGTTGAACTAACCAAAGTAGCCTTTAGCCGTGTACTGTGCATTATACTCCTATCTATATTGAGCCTTTATCCCTTTCTGGCTTACTTGCAGAAGTGGGAAGCCAGAAATAGCCAATCAAATGTGGCCTTTATCCATTATGTGAATCCCCCATTCCACCACATGACAAAGATGTGCCATTGGATTAAGATGGTAATTGTTAGGCCATTGAAATATAGTGACCTTATTATCATGTTAAAGGATCCAGTTTGAGATTATGTGAACTTTGTGACATGGTGCATTATCCTCATATGTTTACGCGTCCATGCTGGAACACGCATGTGCAAACAATGATAGGCTGTGCGCCGCCGTAGTGCAGTAGTATGACGGAGCAGGAGCAGATGGATGAAGTGAGCGGCCAGGATTAAGCTATTGGCCAAGGTCAAGTTCGCAAAGCATGTAAGAGATGTGCTGATTGGTCTTATATGCTATCCCTGAGTTAGGGATATAGGTACTGGACGCTATTAGGGGAAGTGATGATGACATCACAAGTACCTATGTTATATAAGGTTGCTAAAGTGGTTCCTGGCTGCAATTACCCATTACCCTCCAGATGATGTTACAATAGCAATGAAACATGTAGAGGGGGCAAAAGAGTTTGACTTTAAACCACGCTAGAATACTGGCTCAGAACTATTGAGCACTGCAGGCTCAATATACGAGGGAAAGATATACTAGGGAAAGATATCCCAGATACATGCAGTTTCAGCAGTATAGTATTCATTTTTTTATAACAGAAAACATTAAAAGTGAAGTTTTAGTGGAAGGCATCATCTTAGAGGGGTTGTTTTTACCCTGGGCTTAGGCCCGTGGGTTTGATGATTCATTGTAACGGGCCCCCAACCCAATTTCCCTTGGGGTTTTTGCTGTATTAGTGGAATATTAGTGGAAGGGGGCTAGGCACGGTGGAAAGACCACAATAAAGAGCTGGGGAAAAACAATGTATTCTGGGAATTGTAGAACTGAGCAACTATTATGTACAAAGTGCTGCCTCCTGACCATAATTCCCTGTACCTATTCCTTTTAGTCATCATTATTAGAGATGAGCGAAGTTACAGTGATTCTATTTGTCACGAACTTCTCGGCTCGGCAGTTGCCGACTTTATCCTGCATAAATTAGTTCAGTGTTCAGGTGCTCCGGTGGGCTGGGAAAGGTGGATACAGTCCTAGAAGAGAGTCTCCAGCCCACCGGAGCACCTGAAAGCTGAACTAATTAATGCCGGCTAAAGTCAGCAACCGCCGAGCCGAGAAATTTGTGACAAATTGAATCACTAACTTCGCTCATCTCCAATCATTACCATAAGATCACTGCTTAGACCATGGATACTTTAGAGACGTGAGGTATTATTAATAGAAATAGTATTGGTACACTTTAGGGAAATCGTTTTAGAAAATGTTCCTAGAATTGCTCATATTGTAAACTACTGCAAATTCGTAACAAAATTGTGTTGTGAATATACATGTCATACAGCATGCACCATTTTTTTTTCTGTTGAATTTATATTTCATTTAATGACGAACATTTTTATTACATTTTTTAACAAACGATTCTAATTCAGAGCATGTGCTGTTTATTATTCCTGCTATTGGTCACTTTTGACTCCTTAGTGTGTCCGCGTTCTTGGCTATCTGACTAGTATTCTTCTGCGAAGAGGAAGCAGCTCCCTTTACATGTCTTGTGTGTAGTACATTGGACTGCTTTCCAAACATCCCAAGCTCCTTCACTGCCTTTGATACAGAAGGACTTGCTTGTTAGGAGAAACTCTAAGGAAGTGTTTCCCAACCAGGGTGCCTCCAGCTGTCGCAAAACTACAACTTCCAGCATGCCCGGACAGCCTTTGGCTGTCCGGGCATGCTGGGAGTTGTAGTTTTGCAACAGCGGAAGGCACCCTGGTTGGGAAACATTGCTCTTAGGAGATGGGAGGTATGTAATACAGCAACATCATTCTGTAGTACAACAGGATTGGAGGCCTGGCAACCGAGTCAAATAGGGAAATCTTTTCTTTACAGGGCTTAAAGCTCTGGGAGTGTTCTATATTATCCCTACGCTAGTTATACCCCTGAAGACGTTCGTCCATTCTATTAAAATAACCCACTCGTAACAGAAAAGCATTGACTGATGCGCACAGGGGATAATTATATACTGTATATGATTTTCTTTGATATAGAAGAATGTTGAGCATTTTTGAATACAGGGGTACCTACTTATAGTGGGATGCACCACTAATTAATATATGCTTTTGGTGATAGTGATTTGGCACTGTTTAATTTGAGGTGTAATTTTATTTTAATTACGTATTTTTCACCGTATAAGACGCACTTTTTCTTTCCCAAAACTGGTGCGTCTTATACGGCGAATTCACCCCTATCGCGGCGGTCCCTGCGGCCATCAACGTCCGGGACCCGCGGCTAATACAGGACATCACCGATCGCGGTGATGCCCTGTATTAACCCTTGAGACGGGGCGATCAAAGCTGACCGCCGCGTCTGAAGGGAAAGTGACACTAACCCGGCTGTTCAGTCGGGCTGTTCGGGACCGCCGCGATTTCACCACGGCGGTCCCGAACAACCCGACTGAATAGCCTGGTTAGTGCTTACAGGACACCGAGAGGGACCTTACCTGCCTCCTCGGTGTCTTCTCCGTTCAGGGATCCCCTGTATGGCCGGCGCTCTCCTTCCTTGTCATCACATGTACGTGCGTCAGCGTGCGTAACGACGTGATGACGGCGACAGAGAGCGAGGATACCCGACCGACAGCAGAGACGTTCCGGAGCGACGGGGACACGGCGACAGAGATGGAGCGACATCCAGGGCAGCGGTGACGGATCCGGAGCGGCGGGGACACGTGAGTATTACCTCCTATGCAGTGGTCTTCAATCTGCAGACCTCCAGATGTTGCAAAACTACAACTCCCAGCATGCCCGGACAGCCGTTGGCTGTCCGGGCATGCTGGGAGTTGTAGTTTTGCAACATCTGGAGGTCCGCAGGTTGAAGACCACTATTGGGTTCAAAATCTTTATTTTTTTAGATTTTGCACCTATAAATTGGGTGCGTCTTATACGCCGGAGCGTCCTATAGGGTGAAAAATATGGTAACTAGTAAAAGTAAAGTTTTATGGCACCTTACCTATTTCCTTGATATTACTTATGATCCGTAAGGTAATAGTTATTGGTTTACGTGTAACCATAACCTTTCACTGGTTGTTTCTATAAAAATGAAATTTTGTTAGAAAAAAACTGCTCTACCAACATTTCATTTGATTCATAAAGCTTGGGATAAAGTGAAACAGATGAGGAAGGTAGGGAAGATGATAATGCCCCATTATGGGATAATCACGCTTTGACAAACTACACGGATTTGAGAAATGGAAGGAAGCGGGAGTATTATGGGTGAAAAATCTATATAAAGGTGATAGTTTTAGATCATTTTCGGATCTTCAGGAAGACTTTCATTTGCCGCATAATCTTTTTTTCCAAAATTTGCAATTGAGATGCAGTTATGGCCCAGAATAAAATTATGAGAGTAGAGATAATAAATGACCCTATATTGAATGTAATATTAAGGGAACAAAGTAAAACTGCCAGTATATCTAGAATTTATAAATCATTGTTAGATAAATTTTGTGACGGGTATTTAATCTCTGCCTTTACAAAATGGCAGATAGAGGCGGAAGTAGAGGATGTGCAATGGAAGTCTATCTTGAAATCTATCCCCCATCAGAGTTTGGGAGAGGGAGCCAGACTATTGCAACTGTACATTGTATACAGAGTATACCAAACTCACGCTTTTCTTTGCAAAATTGGATATAGAAAAGAGTCACTCTGCCTGCGTCGCCTTCGGGAGGAGGCGGATCTTAATCATATGTTGTGGCAATGTGTGCACATAATAAACTACTGGAAGAATATAATGAATTATATTGGGGGAGGTGTTTAAGATTAATATCCCTATGGATATAAAAATATGCATATTGGGATGTGTAAAGGCACTGGCTATAGATGAAAATTTAACAGTGGGACGTTTGATATATAGCGCAAGGAAGTTGATAGCCCAACATTGGAAATATCCTAATCCCCCCAAGGATGGAACAATTTATAAGAAAGGCTGATACATTAGTGATATGGGAGAAGGCAATATAGGGTAAGAGAAACAATGTTTAATCAGATTTGGAAAAGTTGGATTGATAGGAGCTGATTATGGAGCTATGTGAATCTTTTTATTATCTCTTCTTTCTCATCTGAGGCGTAAAGGGTGGTGGTTGGGAAGAAACAGGGAGAAAATACATGAAAATATTGTATTGTTATTAGGTACAGAGTATTGGATAATGTTCGAGATGGAATGTTGAAGTAAAGTTGTATAAGCTCTGTAATGGATAACATTTACTAATAAAGAAATATTTAAATAAAAAATACACAATAAAGAGCTAAGGGAAATCAATGTATTCTGGGAATTTTAGTACTGCGATCAGAGTCCAGGAAGTATGACCTCCCGTGTCAGGGTGGGCGTGATCTGAAGCAACGCCGGGAGTGGCGCAAAATTGCCATCATCATTGTCTTACTCAAGTCTGGCACTCCACTGGAGATTCATGTTTTTGCACCCAAATTATTAATAAAGCAACGGATCTGAACACTGAACAGTGAACGCCCCCATCTTTCCTTTGCGACTATGCTTGTTTTACAGGACAGAGCACCGCAGTGATCAGAATTAGGCTGCCATGCATGTTTAGCTGCTGCTTTAGAGTAGACGTGTCCTTGACAGTGTCAGAACTAGTTATCCCAGTGCAAACGTCTGTTTCTTGTATGTATTAACATTAAAGGGGTACTCCCGGGGCATGGCCACGCATGGCATGTAAGCGGACGTGTGGCACAGAGCTCCTCCGTGACTCCTACAATTATCCTGGGCATCAAGCTATCTTTGAGACCCTAATACTTACCTGCTGGTTGCAGTGGGTCCCTGGAGTGGAGCGGTGGTGAAATGATGGGACGCCAACATCAGAAGAAGCTGCAGGAACCGATGGACGGTGGCGAGGCCGAGTCCCTGGTGAGGCGGGCGCCATCTTGTGTGGAGGTGTCGGGGATCGCGGAGCGCCTGCAGCGCTTCGCGGGTGTTACTGGCTCCGCGGACAGGGCTCCGGTGGCCAGCTGGAGTGAAGAGGAGCTGGTTGGGGCTGACTGGCTGGCCGAACCCCTGATGCCTGAGGAGATTGCAGGCCCGGCCGCTGGAAGGTTGAGGCCTGCATGTGAAGATGGCGCAGGTCAGTTTCAAGTTAACCCCCTGTATGCTGGTGGGCCTGCCGATTGTGCTGGGGATTCTTATACTTTGCATCCCCTGCTACAGGCTGCCTCTGGGGTACCTGTTTCACCATCCTTGGCCACAAAGACTCCCCAGAGTGCTCATATTCTGTCCCCTGTGGTCTGTACCCCTGTTGTTGCTAGGGGTGATGCTGCCTTGACTACTGCTACTGCCTTGCAGGTCCCTGATCCGCTCCATTTGGATTGTGCTCCTGTTGTTGCTAATGGCGATGCTGCCCTGTCCTCTGCTGCGGTGATACATACTCCTAACCAGATTTTGATGGACTGTGCCCCTGTTGTTGCTAGAGGCGACGCTGCCATGACTACTACTGCTGTGCTGCATGTCCCTAATCAGCTCTCTGTGGACTGTAACCCTGCTGTTGCTAGGGGTGATGCTGCCCCGACCACTCCTGTTGTGCCACATGTTTCTAATCTGCTCTCTATGGACTGTACCCTTGCTGCTGCTGCAGGTGTCGCTGCCCTGACTAACACCGCTGCAGTACCCACTCCAAGGCGGCCTGTGGACCGTTCTCCTGTTGTTGCTGGGGGCGACACTGCTTTGGTCTCTGCAGCTGCCATGCCTCCTGCTGCTGAACCCACTCTGAAGGATATTTTGTTGGCTATCTCTAAGGGCAACAGAGATGTGAAGATGTTGCTCAGTGGTCTTCGTGAAGACATCAATCTTATCAGACATGACATGCAGAAAGTCACTGAGAAAGTTGGTGCAGTGGAGGAGCGGGTGGGGGAACTTGAAGATCGGGTTCCCCCCACTTCAGAGGGATATGCACCGTGTTGTCAATGACCTGACCACCTTAGCTGCCAAATCTGATGACCTAGAAAACCGCCTGCGGCGGAACAATGTGCGGCTTGTCGGAGTCCCTGAAAACGCGGAGGGTCGTGACCCCAGTGATTATTTTGAGAAATGGCTCCTATCTACCTTTGGGTCAGAGACTCTGACCCCTTTGTTCGCGGTTGAACGGGCACACAGCGTGCCCACCCGTCCCCTTCCACCGGGGGCTCCCCCTCGGACCGTTCTCATCCGAGTGCTCCATTATAAGGACAGAGACATTATTCTTCGTAAGGCTTGGGACATGGAGTCCATAACCATTGATGGGAACCGTATATCTATTTTTCCTGACCTTTCTGCTGAAGTACAGAAACGGAGGGCAAAATATATGGATGTGAAACGTCTCCTTCAGGCCTTGAATGTGAAATACTCCATGTTTTATCCGGCGAGATTGCGGGTGGTTGCCCTAGGAACCACTCATATGTTCGACACCGCAATTGCAGCAGTGGAGTGGTTGGATGGCCATGAGGCGCGGATCCGGCACGGTAACACCTGACATTTTTGTTGAGACTGACTGTCATGCTGCGAACTGATGAGGCCTACCTGGGTTGCCCCCTGTTTTCTCCTGTTCTCTACTTGACTGGATGTTTTGCACAGACCCGATGCGCTAATGTCGTCTCTCTAGATGAGACTTGAAGTCCTGCTACCTCATGCTGCGGTCTTCCCGGGCCAATATATGTTTTCTCATGTTGTTAGAGATATAGCTTAATTTTGTGCCATATTTCCTCACTATATGCCTATGCAAATGTTTCTATGCTGTCTTTGCTTGCCTTGCCTACCTGCTGCTCTCTGTTGTCGCCTGATGCCCACATTATATATTCCTGTTTTTCTCTCGGATATAGGCAAGATGCGAAAGTGTTTTTTTATGTTTCATTGCGCCCTCTGCTCACGCTATGTGGGCTTTTTCTTTACCCCCCCATGTCGCAAGTTGCGCTATGTTGCGGTTTTTTGTTGTCTGGGATGTTTTTGTTGTCTGGTGTCCTCTCCTCGGTCTGTCCTGTGGCAATTCGTCTCCTCTGTCTATCTGTTCTCCTACGTTGTTCGGTTTTGCAGCTCTCCGTATGTGGCCTCTAATATCTTCATGACTGTACTATGGCTACTGATCTAACTGTGGTGGCGTGGAATGTGCGTGGCCTTAATGATCCCACTAAGCGTCTTGCTGTTTTTCAGGCGCTCAAACTGCACCAGCCTGCTATTATCTGTTTCTCTGAAACGCATTTGGTGGCTGAGACTAAACATGTGTTGAATAAACCGTGGTTTGGTCACGTTCTCATCACATTCCCGCGGTGTGAGTATTCTTATACATAACAGTATCCTATTTACCAGTATTGCTAGTTTTATTGACCCTAAGGGTAGGTTTATTTGTTTGTATGGTTCTTTTAACCATATCTTACTGGTTCTGGTTGCAGTATATGTACCTCCCCCCTACTCGGGCGATGTCTTACATAGGGTGGTTACCTTTTTGTCCTCCCTGCCTGATGCACCGCTCCTGGTGGTTGGGGACTTCAATAATTTGATGCATCCTGTGTTGGATAAGTTCCCGGTGCGGGGGTCTGGGGGGCCTCAGGGCCCTACTGGCCTTGCTAGATTTGTGGAGGACATGGGTTGGGTAGATTTGTGGAGGAGGCGCAACCCTGATGCCTCGCAATATTCCTGTTACTATAGTTCTCACGGTACTCTTTCCCGTATAGATTTGGCATGGGGTAATGAGGCTATCCTTCCATTAATTAGTTCGGTTGAGTATCTTCCCCGTAGTCTCTCTGACCACTCCCCTATAATGGTACGGTTTACTAGTCGTTCTCATCCTAGGATGCGAGGCTCTATGTGGCGACTGAACCCCTTCTGGCTTCAGGTCTCTACTGTGGGTAACTCGCTTTCTATTGATATTGCTGAGTTTTATAGAATTAATGCTGGGTCGGCCTCGGTGGGTACTGTATGGGACTCGTTGAAAGCTTATGTGAGGGGTGTCCTTATTAGAGATATAACATTTTGCAAGTCTAAGAATAGAGCGTTACAGAATACGCTGCAGGCGCAGGTCATGGGGGCGGAACAGCAATTTCTTTGTGACCCATCTGATGCTAATAGGGATAACTGGCAGTCTTTACAATCTATGTTAGATGCGCGCTTGATGCACATGGCAGACAATAAACGTTTTTTTCTACAGCAGAAGTATTTTGAGTGTGGTGAGAGCACCGGGCGTTTGTTGGCGCGTACGGTCAGAGCCCAGCAGGGTTCTACCTCTATCCCCTGCCTTTGTGATGGTGCCGAGACTGTGGTTCGGGAGGATGCGGATATTCTGAGGGTATTGGTCTCCTTTTATGAGGAGACTTACTCTTCCAGGTTGTCGCATGACAGTCAGGCCATAGAGCACTTTGTCTCTGCTATTTCTCTCCCGGTGCTAGCGCAGACGCAGAGGGACATGCTGGATGACCCTATCTCTATTGAAGAATTGGAGAAAGCTCTGGGCGAGCTTCCGTCTGAAAAGTCTCCAGGGGTGGATGGGCTCCCTAATGAATATCTTAAACACTATAAGGATATCCTGTTACCCAAACTGTTAGAAATATTAAGAGCTGCCACTGAGGGGGTGACATTGCCGGGTTCCATGATGGAAGCGATTATAGTGTTATTACTGAAGCTAGGTAAAGATCCACATTTAGCAGGCTCCTATAGGCCCATTTCCCTCCTGTGTTCTGATGTTAAGCTGATAGCTAAAGTCCTGGCTAATAGACTGCTGAAGGTAATCTCCTCATTGATACACGGTGACCAAACAGGATTTATGCCTGGGAAGTCTACGGCGGAGAATATCAGAAGGCTTTTTTCAAACCTTCAATTGCAGCCGAGGGGTGACGGATGTAGAGCTGTGCTGTCACTTGACGCTGCCAAAGCTTTTGACAGCATTGAGTGGCCATTCCTTTGGTGTGTAATGCGACATATGGGATTTGGGACAGTATTTTTATCATGGGTGAAACTACTATATGCAGCCCCTTGTGCTCGGATACGGGCTAATGGTTTATTGTCTCATTCATTCCCATCGGGCAGGGGCACGTGCCAGGGGTGTCCCCTTTCCCCTTTGCTCTGGCTATAGAACCCCTGGCCATTTTGGTACGGGCTTCTTCTGAGTTTAGGGGATTCTGCTATGGTGGTCTGGAAGAGCGCATTGCCCTTTATGCTGACGCCATGTTGTTGTTTATGAGGGACGTAGTGCATTCTTTGCCCCTGTTTATGGCATTGATAGAGAATTATGGTAGTTATTCTGGCCTGGTTATCAATTGGGATAAGTCTACGATTCTCCCTCTTGATCCCCTTCCCCGCATGCCGGTATTGGATAGGGTGGGTCTCCCCGTAGTAACTCAATTTAAATACCTGGGTGTAGTGGTCTCAGCGAATCTTTTTGATTATATATCTCTAAACCTCATCCCATTGCTTGATCGTAGCTCGGGTAAAGTGGCCGTGTGGTGGAAGCTGCCTCTCTCTATGATAGGTAGATCTAATTTAATCAAAATGATAATCATGCCTCAATTCTTAGATATTTTGCATAATACCCCTGTTTGGATGCCTGTGAAACACTTTCTAAGGATTCCGTCTTTATTCAGAGAACTTATATGGAATGGGCGGTCTGTCAGATTGCGGTTGGAGACGTTGCAACGTAGTAAAGAGGCCGGTGGTCTTTCTATCCCTAATCCTTGGTTATACTTTTTGGCGTCACAGGTTCAACAGATGAGGGGGTGGGCTCGGTCCGACACTATGGGACGTACTGGTGAGTTGGTTTTGAGGAGACTAGGCAAGGTGACTCCTATTTACCTGTTGGAAATGGCTGCGCAGACGCAGCAGAGCCGTCGGCGTATCACCGGCCGTAGCGATGTCCCGCCCCGCCTGTGATAGGCTGAGCCCACAGTCATGTAAGGGTGCGTTCACACGGAGTAATTCAAGAGGAATTTACTCGAGTAATTCCTCTTGAATTCTCCGCTACAAATTAATGCACATCCCCTCTGCCCATTGACTTTAATGTTATTTCTGCTGTCCTGTTCACACTGCGGAAATTCTGCTAGCAGAATTCCGACGCTGAATTAATTGAAGTCAATGGTAAAAAAAAATTCCGCCTGACATCGTTTTCGCGGGCAATTCCGCAACTCCATGTCCGCGCGCAATTCCACACGAAAATTTTTTCTTTTTCGCCCGTCAATTTTTCAGCGTGAATTACTCTTCATTTACTCCATGTGAACGTACCCTAAGAAGCCAGCCAGAGCTCCTTACATGACAGTGGGCTCAGCCTATCACCGACCTGGGCAGGACATCGCTACGGCCGGTGATACGCCGACGACTCTGCAGCATCCCCGTCCCCAGGAAGTGGAATGACGTCAGCACTACCGGACCGTGAGGCCTGTGCCGGACCAAGGGGGCTCGTAGGAAGGTATGTATGAGTGTATTTCGCTTATTTTTGAGGCCCGGGCATATGTAAATGTGTACCACTACAGTTGTCCTTTAGTCTTCTAGCCAAAAAAATAATTTGGTACATTTCTGGATTTAAGACGTTCTTATAGGAGCTATAAACCTAAGAAATGTGAAGTCATGCAGTGGGGATAAAAAGTTTGGGCACCCCAGGTAAAAATTTGTATTAATGTGCATAAAGAAGTCAAGGAAAGATGGAAAAATCTCCAAAAGGCATCAAATTACAGATTAGACATTCTTATAATATGTCAACAAAAGTTAGATTTTATTTCCATCATTTACACTTTCAAAATAACAGAAAAAAAAAAATGGTGTCTGCAAAAGTTTGGGCACCCTGCACAGTTAATATCTTGTACTGCCCCCTTTGGCAAGTATCACAGCTTGTAAACGCTTTTTGTAGCCAGCCAAGAGTCTTTCAATTCTGTTTGAGGTATCTTTGCCCATTCTTCCTTACAAAAGTCTTCCAGTTCTTTGAGACTTCTGGGCTGTCTGTCACGCACTGCTCTTTTAAGGTCTATGCATAGATTTTCAATTATGTTGAAGTCAGGAGATTGTGAAGGCCATGGCAAAACCTTCAGTTTATGCCTTTTTACGTAATCCCCCATGGATTTCGAGGTGTGTTTTGGATCATTATCCACTTGTAGAAGCCATCCTTTCTTTAACTTCAGCTTTTTCACTGAAATTTTATTGAATCCATTTTTCATTCTACTCATGAGATGTTCCCTGTGCCACTGGCTGCAATACAACCCCAAAGCATGATTAATCCACCCCCATGCTTAACAGTTGGACAGAGGTTCTTTTCATTAAATTCTGTTCCCCTTCTTCTCCAAACGTACCTTTGCTCATTCCGGCCAAAAAGTTCAATTTTAACCTCATCGGTCCACAGAACTTGTTTCCAAAATGCATCAGGCTTGTCTATATGTTCATTTGCAAAGTTCAAACGCAGATTTTTGTGGTGAGGACGTAGAAGGGGTTTTCTTCTGATGACTCTTCTATGAAGACCATATATGTACAAGTATCTCTTTATAGTGGAATAGTGTACCACAACTCCAGTGTCTGCCAGATCTTTCTGGAGGGATTGTGCAGTCAAATGTGGGTTTTGAATAGTTTTTCTCACAGTCCTGCAAGCTGTTCTGTCTGATATTTTTCTTGGTCTTCCAGATCTTGCTTTAACTTCCACTGTTCCTGATGACTGCCATTTCTTCATTACATTCCGAACAGAGGATATTGACATCTGAAAACGTTTTGCTATTTCTTATAGCCTTCTCCAGCTTTGTGAGTGTCAACTATTTTCAGTTTCAGATTTCTAGACAACTGCTTAGGTCTTCCCAGATGATGATTGAGAACAATACATGACACTAGCAGGTTTCAGCTTTGCAAAGGGGGCAGTGCATGCTATAAATTCTGCAGGGTGCCCAAACATTTGTAAACGCCATTTTTTTGTTTTCTGTTATTTTGAAAGTGTAAATGATGGAAATAAAATCAAACTTTTGTTGACATATTATAAGAATCTCTAATCTGTAATTTTTCCATCTTTCCTTGGCTTCTTTATGCATAATACAAATGTTTACCTGGGATGCCCAAACTTTTGATCCTCACTGTAAGCTGTGGCCAACTCCCAGCATCACCCTGTACTTCATACATTCATTTACAATATGACAATATGTATGCAATAGATAAACATGCCTGTCTGCTTTACCATAGATGTGTTGTTCTTGATGCTTTGGTAGAATAGAATGTAGCTCTAGTGACATCCACTGGACACATTTAAAGTAACACAAATATAGGACTGCTTCTTTCCATGTAATAAAAATAAGAATACCTACATAAAAATGCTAATGACACAAAATGACTAGTACTATGTGCAAAGAAATTTATATTTGAAAATCAATTAATTACAAAATTAATCATATAATAATTTATATAGCGCCTACAGATTCCGCAGCGCTTACAATTATTGGGCATAAAGACAAGTATCAGACATAATATTACACAATAACTATTCAAACAAGAGGTGTGGGGATATGTTGAGGATATGTTGAGGCCAATTAAAGAATGTTATAGGCCTGTCTGAAGAGATGTGTTTTCAGGCCACGTTTGAAACTATGGATGTTGTTGTTGAGTCTGAGGGATAGCATTCCAGAGAACCGGTGCACCAGTGAAGTCTTGGAGACGGGAGTGAGAAATTCGGATTATAGAAGATGTTAGTGTGAGATCATTAGCAGATCGGAGAGAACGCGTAGGATGGTAGACAGAAATGAGAGAGGAGATGTAGGGAGGTGCAGCATTGTGGAGAGCTTTGTGTGCGAGACTGAGGATTTTGTACTGTATTCTGGACTGAATTGGTAACCAGTGTAGTGACTGGCGCAGGGAAGAGGCATCGGTGTAGCGGCTGGAGAGGAAGAGGAGTCTGGCTGCGGCATTAAGGATGGACTGGAGAGGAGAGAGTTTGGAGAAAGGAAGGCCTATTAGTAAAGAGTTACAGTAGTCGAGGCGGGAGTGAATCAAAGCAATAATGAGCGTTTTAGCAGATTCAGTAGTGAGAAACGGGCGGATTCTGGAAATGTTTTTGAGATGCAGGTGACAAGAACGTGAAAGGGACTGAATATGGGGAGTGAAAGACAGATCAGAGTCAATTATAACTCCAAGACAGCGAGCCTGCTGCCCGGGAGTTATGGTAGTACCACATACCGAGATGGAAATGTCAGGGTTAGGTACAGTATCAGTTGATGGAGAAAAAACAAGAAGTTCTGTTTTCGAAAGATTTAGTTTCAGATATAAAGAGGACATGATGTCAGAGACAGCAGAGAGAGACAGTCACTGGTATTCTGTAGGAATGCAGGGGTGATGTTGGAGGAAGAGGTATGGAGTTGGGTGTCATCAGCATAGAGGTGGTACTGGAAACCAAATCTACTGATTGTTTTTCCAATGGGGGATGTGTAGAGTGAAAATAGTAGAGGACCCAGGACCGATCCCTGGGGAACACCGACAGCAAGGGGAAGAGGAGAAGAAGTAGAGCCAGAAAACGAGGAGCTAAAGGAGCGGCCATAGAGATAGGAGGAAAACCAGACGAGAGCAGAGTCCTTGAGACCGATGGAGCGGATACTACTGAGGAGGAGTTGGTGGTCCACAGTGTCAAAAGCCGCAGAGAGGTCCAAGAGAATCAGTAAAGAGAAATTGCCATTTGATTTGGCCGTCAGAAGATCGTCAGTGACTTTGGTTAGGGCCGTTTCTGTGGAGTGAAGGGAGCGGAAACCAGACTGTAAGGGGTTAAGGAGAGAGTTCTCAGAGAGATAGCAGATAAGGCGGGAGTAGACCAAGCGTTCCAGGAGTTTTGAGATAAAGGGGAGATTTGAGACGGGTCGATAGTTGGCTGCACAGGATGGGTCCAGAGATGGTTTTTTCAATAGTGGGGTTATGATAGAGTGTTTGAAGGAGGAGGGAAAGACCCCAGAAGAGAGGCAGAGGTTAAAGATTTTAGTTAGGTGACAGCTGATAGTAGGAGAGACTGGATGAGGTGTGAAGGCATGGGGTCACTAGAGCAGGTAGTAGGGCGGGCGGAGGAGAGGAGCCTGGACACCTCATCCTCCGTTACAGAGTGTTTCTCAAAAACAGAGTGATGAAGAGGAGACGTGGCTGGGAATTGGATCAGAACTTTTAGGGGACTGGGAGAGGATTTCATCACGAATGTCATCGATTTTAGTTTTGAAGTAATTGGCCAGGTCTTCAGCACAGAGATCAGTGATTGGGTTCTGTACTTTAGGCCGAAGGAGAGAGTTGAACGTGTCAAAAAGGCGTTTTGGGTTGTTAGACAGAGAGGAGATGAGGGAGGTAAAATATGTTTGTTTGGCGAGATGAAGAGCGGAGTAATAGGATTTAAGCATGAATTTATAGTGCAGATTGTCTGAAGAAGTCTTAGTTTTCCTCCACAGACGTTCAGCACACCTAGAGCATCACCTGAGAAAGCGGGTTGTTTGCGTGTGCCAGGTTGCTGCAGTCTGTGTCGGGAGGTTCGTGTTTTAGAGGGTGCCATTTGATCCAGGGTAGACTTTAGGGTGTCATGGTAATGTTTGACTGCTAGATTAGGGCAGGAGAGAGAAGAGATTGGTGATAGTGAAGATTGTAGAATGTCTATAAATTGATTAGTGTTTATGGCACGCAGGTTTCTGTAAGTGTACAAGGTTGGAGTGTCTGGAAGAGGATAGGAGTTACTGATAGAGAAAGAGAGAAGGTTGTGGTCAGAGAGCTCAAAAGGAGAATTAGTGAATTTAGAGACAGAGCAAAGTCTAGAGAAGATCAAGTCCAGTGTATTCCCATCCTTGTGTGTGAGAGAGTCAGTAAGCTGTGAAAGGGCAAAGGAGGAGGTTAGAGACAGAAGCCGAGAGGCAGAAGAGGAGATTGGGGTATCAATGGGGATATTAAAATCACCCATGATGAGTGTAGGTGTTTCTGAGGAAAGAAAAGGAGGGAGCCAGGTGGCAAAATGATCCAGGAACATTTGGGGAGAACCAAGAGGACGATAGATGACCGCCACTCTGAGAGACAATGGGTGGAAGAGCCTGAGGGTGTGGACCTCAAAAGAGGGAAACGTGAGTGAGGGTAGAGGGGGGATGACTTGAAAAGTGCATTGTGGTGCTAGAAGCACCCCAACTCCTCCACCATGCCTGGTGTTGTAAAATACCCCATTTAGAACAGTGGTCTCAAATGGTGGCCCTCCAGATGTTTTAAAACTTCAACTCCCAGCATGCCCGGACTTGAGGTTTTAAAATATCTGGAGGGTCACAGTTTGAGACCACTGATTTAAAACATGAAAATCTGTATCCCATATACATGCAGCCACGTGTTTGCTGTGTGTTAATAGTTCATTTTTGTTTGTTTCATAATCTGGAGAAATTGTTGGTTTACGGAACAATGTGCATATGCGCTGAGCCTGGTAATGGTCATTTAGATTAAAGGCCATTCATGTAATACATGGAAAGTTCAAGTCTGCAACAGCCTCTTATAGCTCATGTGGATCGTCAGAAGGTGTCTTGATAGGACAATCCCATGGTAATGTCCCATTTGAGCTAAACATTGGATTAGTGCAATGTCTCCCAACCAGGGTGCCTCCAGGTGTTGCAAAACTATAACTCCCAGCATGCCCGGGCAGCCAAAGGCTAGTAGGGAAACACTGGGTTAGTCAATTTGAAGTTCATTTTCGTACAAGTACTGTAGCTGTAAAATGGTTAAAAAAAAAAAAAAAAAAATCATCAGCAGTGGAACCCCCTATAAATCACCCTGATCACTGATTTCTAATCCGTTTCCCTACCGAGTTTTATGGAATTGTAACATGCAGTGAGATATATATATATATATATACACATACTGTATACACACACACACACATATATATATATATATATATTTACTATGTAGTAAATTTGAGTAGCCGTATTAGTCCAGTGATGCAGATGTATTACAAGATACTGCAACATTTATGATTTGCATCTATATTTACTATTACAAAAGGAAAACAAAGAAGAAGCACCGTGGTACAGGATTCTAGATCCGTCTGGGTGCTCAGCTTCAGGGGCAGACCGACCCCCAACGTAATATCCTCAAAAAAGTGGAAGCGGCACTCCAAGATCACATCAAAATAGTGGTTTATTCACTCATCTGTGTAAGCGACGTTTCGGCTTATCAATAAAGCCTTTCTCAAGCATGAATCAACAGTGTAAGAATGGTGTATATATACCCACCCCCCGATTGCACATGCAACAGGGAGGGGGCGTGTGCTCACAACACAATAACAATAATAGTAAAACAGATCAGAGACCACAATCGGTCATACGTAACAATATAAACAGTGAAGGGTGGTGACCCCATATACAATATTAAGTCCACAAACGTGCGATCATGTGTAGTACAATCAAGTAGCGTGCATAATATCTTATAATTGACGTCTTGGTCCGGCATCAAGGGCGGCGCTCACCTGTTGACATGAACCTCTTCAGCCAATGGAAGCTCCGCTGTTCTTCTCGTGGGTCTCGCTTGTAAACAAAGCTTGTGCGCATGTATCGGATCGTCACATCCGCTTTCAACCGGAAGTTGTGGGCGATCATATGTTCGCTTAGAGACGTAATGAGAAACGCCCCCAGCGCATGCGTATGGCTCCGACTTAACTAGATTTTCGCCATCTTTGACAATGCAATGATTATAGCCCCACAGATATGGGACCTGCCGATGAGCATACCATACACAATCTTTAGTAATATGATTAGTATAGTATAATGTATTCTTATTAAGTGTAATGATTCTGATCTGCCTCTGAGTTTGATTAATTAGGATGGTCATCCGATGCAACATACTTACCTTATTTACATATTTTGCCATAAGAGATGATGGTGATTACCGGTATATATACCAATGTCAAAGATGGCGAAAATCTAGTTAAGTCGGAGCCATACGCATGCGCTGGGGGCGTCTCTCATTACGTCTCTAAGCGAACATATGATCGCCCACAACTTCCGGTTGAAAGCGGATGTGACGATCAGATACATGCGCACAAGCTTTGTTTACAAGCGAGACCCACGAGAAGAACAGCGGAGCTTCCATTGGCTGAAGAGGTTCATGTCAACAGGTGAGCGCCGCCCTTGATGCCGGACCAAGACATCAATTATAAGATATTATGCACGCTACTTGATTGTACTACACATGATCGCACGTTTGTGGACTTAATATTGTATATGGGGTCACCACCCTTCACTGTTTATATTGTTACGTATGACCGATTGTGGTCTCTGATCTGTTTTACTATTTTTGTTATTGTGTTGTGAGCACACGCCCCCTCCCTGTTGCATGTGCAATCGGGGGGTGGGTATATATACACCATTCTTACACTGTTGATTCATGCTTGAGAAAGGCTTTATTGATAAGCCGAAACGTCGCTTACACAGATGAGTGAATAAACCACTATTTTGATGTGATCTTGGAGTGCCGCTTCCTATATTTACTATTATATACATATATATATATATATATATAATTTACAAGCAAAGCCATGGCTAGTAAATTAACTAGTTTCACGCATTATGTGAGATACAGAAGTATCATTGAACAAAAGGTGATTTGTCCTTAGTAAAAGTTTGGCAAGGCTCAGAAATAAAATAAAAAAAGATACCAAATTGTATTTTTGGAAAAAAGTTTATCACCTCCACCGAATTTTTAATTCCCCACTGTAACTACAGACTTAGGCTTGAAAATACAAACTGCTTTAAAAGCATTATGAGCTTACTAAAAGCCACTGTATAAAGAAGACTATGTGATATTGGGGAAGAAAGCAATGTAAAAAAAAAAAAAAAGAGGTTTTCTTCTCAGATTTTACATTATCGTGCAATCCGTCTAGTTTTGTAGAAAATTTTAAAAAATGACGAAGAGAGTAATGTCGACATCAAATCTGTATGTAAGAACACAAAATAGATACTGGAACTGAAGGTCAAGACATACAGCAACAACTCACAGTATAAGCTAGAACACACAACCTACGTATCCATCGAAGGCCTTGTCTACAGGATTCATAACATGTTCACAATTAAAGAAAAAGGCATCAATAAACGCTATAATGGGAGTAAGAAAAAAGTAATAAATGAGAAATAGCACGATAAAGGAAAAAAAGTTTAATTTTTCACTTAAAAATACAAAAAAACTTTTATAATTATGCATATAGTGGTTACATTACAAACTGTAAAGAATATAGAAAATATCAAATGTAAACACTATGGGAGAAAGTTATCATTTGCTCAGTTTCTCGTGCTATCCGTATGTGCTAAAGCTATTGATAGACTGGTTTTCCCAGTGTGTAATTTATCATTAGTTGGACACTGTCTATTTCAAGACCTGTGCATCGATAGTATGTAACCATAAAATACACTGTTTCATCATTTAAACTGCAGCTTTTGTGGTAAAGCTAGAAAAGTTGCATTTAGGATAGGGTACAACATGCTGTATTTTGCTGCGCATTTAGCTGCATATTTTCTGCAGCTGATTTTGCTACCCATTGACTTCATTTGGTAGGAAAATATGCAGCAGATACACAGAACAATACACAGTAAAATATGGCATATGTGACCCTACCCCTAAAGGGGTTATCCAGGATTGTAAAAAGAGAGCTGACTTCTTCAAATAACTGCACCACATTTGTCTGTAGGCTGGGTGTGGGTTTTGCAGCTCAGTCCCATTGAAATGAATGAAGCCAAGTTGTAATACTAAATACAACATGTGGACAGGTGCGGTGCTCTGTTTTTCTATTGCTGGAGAACCCCTTTATAAAAACCCGCACTAACCTGTTGGTACAGATAGGTTGTGTGAGTGACACTGATGATAACTACTTACTTACCTACCCCCAATCCGTGGTCCCATTTTCCTCCTCCTTAGGGCGGCAGGCGTGCTGTGCTGGCGAAGCTCCAGGAGCACCCTGACGTAACAGCTGCTGCTTTCCCAAGCTTGCTCGCAGCAGGGCCGAGTGAGATGCCGCAGTGGTGACGTCAGGTTGCTCCTGAAGCTCCGCCAGTGCACCAAGCCTGCCGCCCGAACAAAGAGGATAATCAGCAAACAAGACCATGGATCAGGGGTAGGTAAGCATCACTATCATCAGTGTCATCCGCAATACACAACTGTACCAACAGGGTAGTGCGGGTAAAAATGATGACAGTTTCCCTTCAATAACATACATAATATAGACCCTATCTGCACAGTGTACAGCTCTAAAGTCGCACATTTTTGGATAGTTTGCAGGCTGCTCAAAACCTTGCGACAATACAAAGCAAAATCATATCAATGATAAATCCTCCTCTATATAAACATTATGTAACACTAAATATCTAAATACTATGTACTCTGACTTGTCCAGCCTCAAGTTCTGAAGCCTGACACACATCATTGCAGCATATTCAAGGGCAGACAGAAAAATGATTAGAGGTAAATTGGGACATACAAAGAATCAGCTAACCAACTAATGTAGGACTATCATTTGATAGGACAGTATGGTATGATGGACCACTTGTGATTAGCCAAGGGTAAAGTAACGGAACTGCAAGTCCTACATACTATTATTGAAAGTGTAACTCCCATATTATTTAGGGGAACTACTTTAATTAGCAGTTCTCTTGACTATGCAGCAGCGCTGGCCAGGTGCAGCTTTATCCGCCATCCACTTCCGGCCAAGTGTTGGGTCGGTCAATTCAGTTTTGGCTACTGATAGCATTTGGCAGATATGATGATGCTGAACTACTGAAATATGGCACCACAGTTCAAGACACCTTGTGGAAGCTACAGTTTAATTTTACTTATTTTTTTTGCTGAATATAAGAAAAAACAGTTGAGTGAAAGTCCCTGTCATATCTTGATCTGGTTATCCATGGGGTCCTATAATATCATTTTCCTACACTGCCAACCATGACCATAATTTGGAAGAAGAATGAATTGACAAGTTTTCTTATATTCTGAGCAGTTCTGGAAAAACCAAGAACTTTCAATAGAAAGCTGCTAGAAAATGAGTTTCCTAAAGCCAATCCCAGCATCACATTATCATGTGACAGGACACCTATTATTTGTATATGATCTGTATAGAATAAAGAGGTATAGAACTGAATAGTCTTACAAAACACAACACTTGTGAAACAAAGGTGCACAGTTAACATAAACATCTATCTATCTATATATATCTATCTATATGTCTATTAAAAGTAACATCAAAACAATCCTAAAGCTTCTTACTGACTGTGGTCTTGTGTGGATCACTTGACTTTGGTGATTTAGTTTAGTGTAATATTTGAGAACCTAAATAAAAATCTCTTTTCAGCTCCCAATTCCTGCAAAAGGGAACATCTCAAAAACCCTTCAATGTTTTTTACAACTCTTAAAAATTCTCCTTTAGGGTCTATTCACACCTACAGTATTCTGCGCAGATTTGATGCTCAGGATTTTCTGCAGCAGATTTCAATGTAAACTCAATGGCTAAACACATCTTGAAATCCTGCGCATCAAATCTGCGCAGAATAACTGTACTTGTGAAAAGACCCTTAAAAGTACATGAGGACAACGTGCAAAAGACAATTAAGGAACATCAAGAAAAGGCACATAATACTCCGCAGTGTGGATGCTTGAAATGGAATCAAATACTTTTTATTCTGAAATAATGTGAGATAATTCCTAGTCATGGGGACAACAATGTAAGACCAGGACCCAGGCTTAGATCAGGGGCCTAGATTCACTAAAACTGTCCAATTCTTAGACAGTATAATCTAGACTAGACAGTGTATGAACACACCAGATTTATCAGTGGCTCAGGATGTTTGACAAATCAGGCACGTCTCTAGACTGTCTAGTCCAGTGTTTCCCAACCCAGTCTAGTCTAAGTTTAGTTCAACCATTAGTTGCCTTAAAGGGGTATTCCGGGCAAAAACATTTTATCCTCCACCTGAAACTGGAGATTCAGCAACCGCATAGAAAGCGGGTGCTGCAGGGAGATCGTGGAGGGTCTAAGCAGCAGCCCCCCCCCCCCCCCCCCCCCCGCAGCACCCGCTTTCTATGAGGGTGCTGAATCTCCAGTTTCGGAAACCTCCCATTGACATGAATGGAGGGGAAGTGGCGTGACGTCACGTCCCCAGTCCCGGAAACTGGAGATTCAGCACCCGCATAGAATGCGGATGCTGCAGGGAGATCGCGGGGGTCTCAGCAGCGGGCCCCCCGCGATCAGACATCTTATCCCCTATACTTTGGATAGGGGATAAAATGTTTTTGCCTGGAATACCCCTTTAAACTGTGCTAGAATTCTGGCCCATCTCAAAAGACAAGAATCGTGCAAAAAAAAAAATTTATCCCCTTTCCGAAGGAACCCCCCCTCGCAATCTAAAACTTATCCCCTATCCTTCAGATCTAGGCCAGTATGTTGATTTTGAATCTCGCCCCTTATCTCTGATGCAAAACTCTTGTAAATGTCCCTACTGTGTAAACTAACTACTTACATATATGGAGAAGGTCAATAACATGGTCTACATTTGGCCAGCAGGACTAGCATACATAATAGTTGTGCAGGGAAACGTGTGGCTCCATTGGAGGCGGGGAAAAAAAAAACGTGTTAAACTTTCCCTAGGATTAAAGAAAGGAGAGCTGATGTCCCTGAATTTTAGATTATGACCTGCACAAAATACAGATGATTCCTATATTTCTGAACCTCTACTAATGTAAAGAACACAGTGCCTATAAGACTTAGATTTGAGGATGACACCCGGGACAATGATTAGCTATAGTGGTTGCCGTTTTACTGATGACCCCAGAGAGGCACAAGAGCCATCAACATTTATAAGGTGGGTTCACGTCAACATAGTCCACTTTGCATAGATTGAAATGTCTGATACACATAAATGGTTATGTATATCCCTGTGACCGAACTTTGAGCAGCTTCATAAATCATTTGGCACATTTTACCACACACCGAAGGACAAGCAGCACATGGACAAATACTGCGCGATGTTATTTCAAGACGCTTCTGTGGGCCAGAGATGACAAATGGCTGCAGTAATGCTCCGGCAGCTGCAAGGTAAGATAAAGAAATAATATGAAAATCTGTTTCACGATCATTCACAAAATACTGTGCAGTTATATTTATTAACAACTACCCAAATCCCTGAAGGTTTTATAAAAGATCACTAGACACTGAAAATGCCAATTCAACCTGTTTAGTGCCCTCTGGCTTTCGGTTCTGTTTTATAAAAGTTATTTTACTTAATCTCAAACAAGACCTGGATGGAAAGAGTTAACTAAATTCAATTATTTTAATAAAATCACATTAAACCGACTTTCATCAAGACTCTTTATGTCATATGTTCAAAATTTCTATTATATATGAAAATTTTTATGTTGTAGATTTCAGATATTTATATTGAATACTGAACATTAAATCTGCAGTAGATTAAGTACATATGAACATACCCTAAAGAAAACAATAAGTAACTTTATAAACACAGTAGAGTAAATGAACAGGAAATCTTACAGTGCTCTAGATTGTCGCCAATAAGACCAGGAATTTGGAAATGGCAACAAATTTAAGTAAAACCAACTATAACCAAGTATGGAAGCCTGTGAGGACTTAATGCAGTCCTATGTTCGGGCAGCATAATTGTGCCGACAGACTCCTTTAACCTACTGTCTGCTCACATATATTGTAACTTCTGTCATATACATTATATGAAGCCATTTCATACCTTAGTGTAGTCTACACTGACAGTGTGTTTAACCATTGTAGATCAAGTGACAGATTCCCTTTAAACACAGTATAGTAGGGATTAATAACCACATACAAGACACACTTTTGCATTTCACCCCAAAAAAATTCATCAGAGCGCCGTTACTCAGTCCGCTTGTTGACTGACACACACACTGGCACCTTCTAGTGGTGTTCCTATATAGATTGCCTGCGCATGCGCCTTGAGTCTTATTCTAAACCATTCTAAACTTATTCTAAAGTCAGATTAAAGGGGTGCTCAGCTGCTCAGCATTTGGAACAAACTGTTCCGAACGCGGGAGCTCGTGACATCATAGCCCCGTCCCCTCATGACATCACCCCCCCTCAATGCAAGTCTATGGGAGGGGGGGGGTGTTGGCTGTATGATGTCACAAGCTCCTGCTGCCAGCACCAGCGTTTGGAACAGTTTGTTCCAAACGCTGAGCAGCGGAGTACCCCTTTAACAGTGTGTACGTCCCACTGACTAGAGGAAGAGAGCTTGCTCCCTGTCTCCAGTGACTAGACTTCTTTGTGGAGGCAATATACACAGGGCACTGCTGGCAGACAAGCCCTATGTGTCAATCAAGCTGAGAAAGGCTTGAAGTCAGAGAGAGAGGTGTTGTGGCCCTGGGGCAAAGCCAATCCCGGGACAAACCTGAAATTCTGGGGCGCTGAAAAAGATGCCACCAAATACAAAGGTATAATTGTATGTGGTTAACCCTTCTCCACTGTGTAGCTGGTTTAACCATTGTAGATTAGGTGACAGATGCACTTTAAGGCATACGTTTGTCATACATGCACACGTCATCTGTGCATAAGCCAAACTTAACCATAGAAGCTCCATTCACCTCCATTCATGTCAGTACTTTTGGTATTCATTGGGCTGGTATACTTCCCCTGTACAGAAAGATGTAGTCACTTACCCTTCTCTGTAGAGAATCATCCCACAAAGAAATGTACAAAACAACAATTTATTCGTTTTAATAGCAACTAATTCAGTGAAAACACAAGCAGCAGTATAAACTTTATTACTCATGGCCAATACCATACATACCTGTGCTCCCAACCGTGAGAGGTATCGAACTCTAACTTCTAATGCACTTAAAGGACGAAACCTACTTTCTGAATTTTGCCTCCGTAGTCGTTGCTTTTCAGCCCTAAAAAATGATATTAATAACGATCTGTTAAATAGATCTAATAATTTTTGCAGTAGCACCACAAGCAAGAATGCAAGTTATTTATACCCGTTTTAGCCCTAACAGTTAATTTATTATTCTTTTATCTTCTTCTATACATTACTACTTATAGCTGGTTGTCCCAGGCAGTGGCTTCTCCACTCTAATGTTGAATTTCGAAATGACAAAAAAAAATTGGAGAAAAAAAAAACAACAAAAAAAAATAAAATATGAGAACTGAGAAGAACTCTGCTTAGGAGCATTTCTGCTGGGAAACCTCTCTCTATTGACAATGGAAAAAAAAAAATCAAATGTCCATTTTCGTTTTACCTGTGGTACAGCTGTTTTACCTACCAAAAGGTTCACCTGATGGGATTTGCCATCAGAAAATGTTTCACTGAAATAAATGGGGCCACCAATGGAATGTTTTTACAAAAAAAAAACATAATTTTATTTATTTCTATAGACCCTGCAGATGACACACATACTGTATAATGTATCATTATTAATGTAAACATCCCAAGTTTCTTACAAAAAATGACAATACAGACAAAGGTCTTTTATAAGAGTTTTATTTAAGTAATTTCTATAGAAAGTGCATTTTCATTATAAGAAATAGCTGCTTATTATTCAGTTTAAAACATATATAAACATATAACATGTTCAGTATCAGATGTAAGTAGGTACAAATATATTCCCTGAGTAATAAAAGTGAGTTATATAGATCAAGCTGTTGTGTTTTCTAGTCTACAATCTTTGAAATGAACAGCACCACATCTGTCCACAGGTTGTCTGTGGCATTGCAGCTCCAGCCCCATTCACTAAGCTGTGGAGAGGTGGGCACCATCACGGCACCATCCCTTTTATGCCTCCTCAAGCACAAGCCATCAGGGTCCCCTGCAGCTTCTGCCTGGGCCGTTATTGATAGATCTCTCCTTATAACCAAACAGGTAGAGACTTGGGGCAAGGAAAAGCTGACCCTCCTAATGGCTTGTGGTTCAGGAAGCGTGAAAGAGAGGACAGGTTCCCTTTAATTGTTAACAAATATCTTTGCTTTTGAGGTCCCGCAAATAGTACGACTGAAAATTGCTAAAATTACAATCCTTACAATATAGACAAACAATGATTCAATTTTACGGTGATATTTGTCATATTACTCAAAACTAACTGGAGATTTCTCCTTTAATCAACCCCTGCAGCCATTATGAGCTAATGTATTGGTGACATCATATTAAAGGGGTACTCTGCCGTCAGGTTTAAAAAAAAAAAAAAAAATGCAGCAAAATTATACAGCAACGCTTATATATGTGCTACAGATGTTAAACAAACAAAATCAGTACTAGAAACCTGAGAATGTATTGCTATTCGCTGAGCCCTTGATCACAGTCCTCTACAGTGTCCATTTTAGGACATCGTCAGTCATCAGCCGTAACTCCGTCCCACGTCAGGCAAAACAGCATCCCGCCTCCTCCCTCACACCAATATCCGTCAGTCATCAGCCACAACTCCCTCATCTGAAACTCTGTTATCCCTCAGACAACACTTCCTGCCATATAGCAGAGCAGACACCGCACAGCATGTATAGTAGGCGTCAAAGGAAGAAAGGTTTGCACTGGGTTACATGGATACAAGAGAGAGAGCGGACAAATGGAACAACATCCGTTTCGTGGTTGAACGCCGCTTCTACTGGTTCCTACACAGTTACCATCAAGCCACATCTCTAAATACCTGAGTGCTACGTGGAGGTTAATTAACCCTTGATGGTACGTCCTGTGCAAACTCCAGTGATATCACAGAAATATCTTTACATATAACAAAAATTACGCGATATCACAGATAAGAAAAAGAAACCTACACATAACAAAATAGTGCTAATAGTGAGTACATACAACAGGTACAGAGATTGGAAAAAAATGTATATTTAATACATATATATATATATATATATATATATATATATATATATATATATATAAATACACACACACACAAGCATCTCAAATACTATGACTGTGAAATATCAATCATTACACACACTTGGGTCACTTCTTTCGTTCATTCCCAGTGGACCAAGTGCCTGGGTTCTAATAATGAGGTGGGTTTCTTGCTTCAATAAAGCCACATTCACCTCTGAATGCGGACCAAGCCTGTAAACCGCATATGAGAGGTGTCCCCACCATAACATTCCCGCATGTGCTGGATTAGGCGTGGAGAGCCCTTGCCCGTTGTGACTGATCTTACATGTTCAGCAAATCGCATATATGGAGGTCTAATAATCTTACCGATGTAAAATAGTACAATCATTTGAGATGCTTGTATTATATATATATATATATATATATAAAAAATACGATCTCTGTACCTGTTGTATGTACTCACTATTAGCACTATTTTGTTATTTGTATGCTTCTTTTTCTCATCTATGATATCATGTAATTTTTGTTATATGCAAAGATATATATTTCTGTGATGTCACTGGAGTTTGCACAGGACGTACCATCAAGGGTTAATTAACCTCCCCCTCCAAGTAGCATTCAGGTATTTAGATATGTGGCTTGACGGTATCTGTGTAGGAACCAGTAGAAGCGGCATTCAACCGCAAAACGGATGTTGTTCCATTTGTCTGCTCCTTCTCTCGTATCCGTGTAACCCGCCAACTCTTGTAAGGTAATAAAACTGCATTATTTGTATCCACACTGCAAAGTGCCATCCTTTCTTCCTTTGACGCCAAGTCGATTGTCATACTCTGCTACTGGATTGAGCCCCGCTATTGGTGGCAGAGTGCACATTACACTCCATCTACTACTGCCCGTGCTGGAGTTAGTAGAGCCGACCCCCATGTCTATTTTATTTGCTGCATGTATAGTAGAGTCGAAATTGTGAAACTTGCATATGTACTACAGACACAACCTGTTCTACAGAGTCTGTATAGCAGAGCCGAGACATTGAATAGCCTATCGTATAGCAGAACTGACACTGACTCGGCTCTGCTATACAGCAGGAAGTTTTTCGTCTGAGGGATGAGGGAGTTTCGGATGACGGAGGAGGGAGTTGTGGCTGATGACTGACAGATTGGTCTGAGGGAGGAGGCGGGATGCTGTTTTGCCTGACACGGGACAGAGTAATGGCTGATGACCTAAAATGGACGCCGTAGTCCTCCCACAGTCTATTCCTTTCCAACAGCACTCCTGCCAGTTCCCTGTCCAGAGTAGCTGCAGAACATCCTTTTTACCACAGATTATCACACAACCAATGAGGTTGCAGCAGCTGCTATATTTATTCCTTGTCTGCTCCTCTGCCTGTGGCAATACTCATTACAAGGCAACATGGTATAAACACCTTATTCTTCCCTTAATGTCCCAATGATATATATGTATATATCGGAGAGATGGTGATGTAGGCTGTATGGGGCTGATCAGAGGTGGTGACATGATCCAGCCACTCCTCCTGAGACAGCAGAGAATGATGTGTTGTCTTGGGGGCGAGGGAGGAGCTGGGGGGGGGGGGGGGGGTGTCTTATAAAATTTAAAATTTTCTGATACTAGAATACCCCTTTAATAAATTACTTTTTATTCTCTCAAGTACCTTAAAAAGGTATGGGCACCTGTAAATGTATTTTTTTTAATTATTTCATTGTACTTTGGTGTAAAAAAAAATAATAATAATAACTATACTAAACATTTAAAACATTTGCTCAGTTTCTCTTCTCCAACATGCAAGTTTTCCCTTATTGTGCGGGCAGCTCTATTCTCCTCCGAGCAAATCCATTAGAATTGCTGCCTGGTACCTTTGTTTTGAGCCCCTTTGTGCGATGACCGAACAGCTTGCAAAGTATGTGAAAACATGCAGGCAGCAGAAGAGAAACTGAGCAAAGATTTTACTAAAGCCCTACTGGAATTTTTTTTTTTTTTTTTTCTTAATACGCCAAAATTATTATAATGCGGAAATATAAAATTTCAGTATAAAAGAGGCCATACAGGTGAAGGTACTCTTTATCTTAGGCAAGTATGGTACAATTCCCTTTAAAAAAGATATTTTTGAAATATAAAATTAAAACCACAAAATCATAAAACAGAAAGCAAAAAGAACAAAGCAAGTATGCCAAGCTGCGAGAGAGCAATATGGGGGATCACACAATATAATATTTACTTTACGAGACCAAGGAAATGAGTAACTACATACGCCATTGCAGTTTGTTTCAATACAAACACTAATGTTTAACTGGCATTGACTGGTTGTGATCCTCAGGATATCTATTATTTACCATACAACTGTTATAATTTAAAGGGGTTATCCATCCTTATAAAAAAATTAACCATCTATATTAGATCCGAGGTCCACCTCTTGGGACCTATGCTGATCAGTTGTTTTAAGGGGCCAAATTGCTTGTGCAGCTGTTGCTGCCGGTTCACCTTCCACCTTTTGAGGTGGTGTACGATACTGCAGCGTTGCTCCATTCACCTAAACCTGACAATGTTGCAGTACCCTACAGCGTTACTACTAATAGTGACAAGTATTATCAAACCTTCAAGTTAAAAGGGGTACTCTGCTGCCCCAGCGTTCGGAACATTTAGCTCTGAACGCTTGGGGCAAGCGGCGGTGGTCGTGATGTCATGCCACGCCCCTCCCAAAATGCAAGTCTATGGGAGGGGGCATGGCGGCCGCATTGAGGGGGCGTGGCATTGTGTCACAAGGGGCGTGGTCGTGACGTCACGACTCCCACCGCCTGCTCCAAGCATTCTAAATGAACGCCGGGTACCGCAAACAGTCATCTTATTTGGATAGGGGATAAGATGTTTAGGGCCAGAGTACCCCTTTAAATTTTGAAAAGGCTGGAGCTCTCACACGAATGCCACAACTCCTTCAAACAGTTAAATCAACCGGATCCCTGGCTTTCTTATATTGATAGCTGATCCTGAGGATAGGCCACCATTTTATAAAGCTGGATAACCTCTATACACAGTATGTCTTTAGAACTTCCATATTTAAAGTGGCCATTTACCTACAGGACTCAATGAGTACAGAAACAAGTAGTAAAAGTCCAAAAATTATCAAAGTCATGTATACATTAAAAAGAGTAGTGTAGAGAAAAGTTTTCCCACTCCGTTGTGCCCGGGCTGAAAAAAAAGAAAAGACACTTTAACTCACCTTCCTCCGTTCCCACTACAGCTGGTTGGTCCTCCGATACGGTCTTCTTCCGTGTGCACGGACAGTCACATGGCGCTCAGCCTATAGGCTGAGCGCCGTATGACAATCCATGCCCATGGAAGAAGACCGAACAGCTGTAGCGGTTCTATGTGGGAACGGAGGAAGGTGGGTTAAAGTTTATTTTCTTTTTTTTCAACCTGGGCAAAATGGAGTGGGAAAACTTTTCTCTACACTACTTCTTTAAGGTGATGCAAAAGATGCAGTATAAAGAATGGTACTATCGCATTTTGACAAGTAGGAATTCTACTCAAGTATTTATATAGGTACAGTAATAGCTTTTGATAAAATAAATGTTATAAGAATCACTATTTATAACAGGTTGAATCTGATAATAGAACAACAGATTTATAGATCCTTGTACTTTACCATGCCAGCTATGTCACAGGATCAGACCATATGACATTAAGCATTTGCAAGTTATAAAGCAGCAGCTGGGCTGACAAACAGCAGTCTGCATTCTGTTGAAAGTATGGCAGAGCCATGAAGAGGAAATGAATTTATGAAAAGTGGTTTATTCAGTTCCCCAATTTATTAGGCCCTGTGTTTTATGGATTTTATAGTGGTCTAGTTTGGTCAGCCAGTGTTCATACTATCCCCAGAGGTATTTGAGATCCATTGGTTCCAATGGATTTACATCCCTCAAAATTGGCACTGGATAGGACCATGTTGCATTGATACATAGGACAAGAGATAAGCGAAGACTTTACAAACCAGTCAGACCACACCTGCAGTTTAACAAGAGCTCTATAGGTATAGAAAACATAATAGTATATGCCAGCAGCAAGTGTCAAGAAACAGTGGCTTCCAGGCTCAAGGGATATATGTCCAACCATGAGAGAAGATGACTTGCACTCGAGACGTAGTTAAAATGTAGAGCCACTTATTCCACTACCCTAATTTCTAATATCTGTCCATTGCAGATTAAAAGAAAATGCCTTTACAAATGGACTATCTAAATAAAAGATTCTTGGAACTTCATCTGTTTTACTGGGCATACATTGGTAAGTGCTATTTGAACACAGCCCAATTTAACAGGCTGCACATGCTAAAGATAAAAAATTAAATACTTACCTAGCCTACGTTTACTCCAGTCCACCACTTCAGAAAGGAGTGGGCCAACAGAAGTTGGTGAGTGGGGTCACCAGTTAAAGGGTTACTCCTCTGGCCAGCATTCAGAACACTTAGTTCAGAATACTGTGTGTGCGCTGCGGGGGGGTCGGCTACGCTCCCTTGTGACGTCAGGCCATGCCCCCTCAATGTAAGTCTATGAGAGGGGGCGTGACTGTCGTCACGCCCCCCCTCCAATAAACTTGCATTAAGGGAGCATGGCCTGACAGCACGAGGGGGGCGTGGCCAACCCCCGCAGCACGCGCACACCGCGTTCGGAACTAAATGTTCCGAATGCTGGCCAGGAGTACCCCTTTAAGTGTTCCAACTAAGATATTTTAAGGTTGGTTGAAGCTATTCAACCACAATATGTAAGCAACTACACTGTTGATTCTACAATTATATATAGAAAAAACGGATAGAGCAGCACTTCAATAAAGTAAACCAGTAGGGGTGCACGTCGGTCTGGGAGTGCTGCGGTCATCCCATATATATATATATATATATATATATATATATATATATATATATATATTTTTTTTTTTTTTATTATTTTTTTTAGGTAAAACAATTTCAACTTAAAAGTGCAGGAACACACAAAGTTGTTCCTTAGGAAAATTCCCAATGAAGTGCTTGTTATCAGATTTGGGGGAAGCACTGATAACATTGTGCAAGTCGGTCAGCTGTTTTTTAGCCATCCCCCATGGCAGACCAAATAAGACTGGGTTGCATGCATGTCAGGACATACTGTAGCAAACAGTACTACGCACCCTGGCCCAAAGTGCTAAAAGGAGAGGAATAAGAACCGTTACATTACATAAAGTGACCCAGGTTAAGCGCATTAATATTAAGCCTCAGACAATTAAAACTAGAAAGACGCAAGAACAAACTACATTGAGTACCAAGTGGCATCAATAATACCACATAACGAGTATGAACAGTCCAGGACGACCATTATGGCCTATAACCAGAATTCCTTCATTAGTACTGGCATACTAGAAGGTGGTTAGTATAATGTAGATCTGACTATCTGTAGCAAGCTCAGAAGACATTAAGACTCTTCGAGTTGACAGCTTGCTGACCGCTTACAGCATACAGGAAGGTGACAATTATTCAGTTTCTTCTCTGCAAAAGATTATTATAAAACGTTACATTACAATAGGCACAAATGGCAATGCTAGATAACTACTATAAGCTATATGCTAAAGGAGGGTATGCTCTATATCTAAAGGTAGTGTAAAGAGCATGAAAACTAGTCCAGACATCAACCAGATGTGA